>NC_088300.1:7728811-8064413 GCF_032854445.1 Liolophura sinensis | reverse complement strand
TTAATTAAACAGATCAATCACAGCAAACTCAACTGAAACCACAATGAGAGGACCGAGGAAATGAGGAGAATAACTTGGAGTAAATTTAGTTTTAACTGGTAAATGTTATCAATATAATAAACGCCTTTTATATAGAGGGGGAAACCAGAGCAGCGACGACAGTGTGATTGCTGGCAAATGACCACAAATGAAATACGGTCTCTTCGTCAATTTACCTGCCTAGATTTTTTTTTCTAACTTTTCATGTAAATGCTTAGATGATAGCAAATTACTTTCTCTTGATGCCGTACGTCTTATTTATATTATATTACAGTAGCATCATGGCTTAAGTAGAATTAGTTTTAAAAACTGCAATGATGTTAATTGCAATTTGTTTGATTTGTCACTGGTCTGGAATTTCTCAAAAAGCTACATTGTCATCATATTTTACATACAATAACATTATTACTAGCCTCTTTATGTGTAATTCTTGGAGGTTTTATATTGATTACTATATACTTATCGTGTTTAAGCCATGCCTTGCCAAGGGCAATTGGTATTTCCGCATTTCTAACTGCACTGTAGTATCTATGTGACACGACTGCTTGTATACAAGTGTACTGAAAGTGTTGATTTTGAGCTTTATTTATAACACAGCCGCTTATAATATAACTTGTCAAGTGCTTCAAAAAAGCGGCAGATGACGCACTGACGCACCCAAAACAGCGACAGGTTTGTTTGTGACAACTGGAGTTTAAGGGCCTTTTTATGATCAAGAGAGTTGCGTGTTTGATGTCATTGCTTGGATTTCAGCGTTTAGGGAAAAGTATGAGGCCTATCCAAGACTAAGGTAAAATTGGATGTGGTTTTCTTCTACATGATCCTCTATCGAAGCAAACCTGGTTATGTGCCAAGCCTGGAATCGCCCTGTTGCATCAAGAATCTAAGACTGGGTGATAAAAATCATATTTAAATAGAAGAATGCAAACACACCTACAATGGTACGATTATGTTTTGGGAGTTTCGAATTTCAGGAGGTAACCCTCGTCTGATTGTGACCGGCCCGGATAGCACAGTTGATAGAGCGTCCGCTTCGGTAGCGGTAGATCCAGGGTCCAGAGTCACACCTAAGACTTTAAAACAAGAAGTTGTGGAGAATGACCTATGCAAACAGGCAAGAACAAGGTACAATAATGAAAATTACACATCAAAGATGGCTAATCGTCTGTTTTACCATGTAACTCCTCAATAGCATATATTTCAGGAAATAAGTCATCCTTTCCGCACGATTATCAATATTGTACATATCTGCTCATGTTAAAATGCACTGATCTGCCCAGTGTGCCGTTACTCGTCAAAGAGACGTCTCCATAATGCCGTAACGTAGAAACTAACGTATGCAGTCGTATATCTGTATTTGCGCATGTACATTTGTACCTAGTCGAACCAGAAACAAACCGTGATATTTACCAAAAGCGGAAAAGGCCTTGGGACAGGAAACCACACACAAGGGTCGAGTCAATTTGGCGCGAAGAAGTTGATCCTGTCAGAGAATATATTGGTTCTCTCTGGGTATTTGAGGCCAAGCCGAGCTGTTAGCGGCCCTTTTCAAAACCAGCAGCAGATGAAAGATCTCAGTTAACAATGGGCACTCAGGAAGCCTTGTTTCCGGTCTGCCCCCGACGCATTTCCGGTAATGGCGTGTCTTAGGATAGCCTGTCTGGAGGTTACATCATTAACCATTGATGGGTGTCTGATGAGTATATAACTACTTGTGTATAGAAATTATTGCAGTGTGGGCTTTCTTGTAGCCTTTTTGTAGTGTAAGCTAGGTCAGGCAGTACTTTCCATGCCTCACTCATGATTTCACACTCATTTCCCAGCTACAGCTACCTCCTGAGTAGACCGTTTTTCATAAGAGTTTTACCTGGGAGCATAAGATATCAACATTTCAAGCACATAATAACCTGCTGTTTGCTCTAAAACATCCCGAAAACTCAAAGTTAAACAAAGATTTGGCCGGATGGCTGAGACCCTGCCTTTTCTGTTTCTAGAATTGTCGCTAAAAAGAAACTGAACATATTCACAAGCAGACTCCATCAAATGATGTACCATCAGTCTCTTTACCATTAGACTAGTCAGTAGTATGTTATCAGGCAGTAGTAGACGCTACTCAACCTCTTGCCTATCGTAGTTACCAATTCTCTCTCAAAGACATACATTAGATAGAAAAAAGACGTGCAACTCAGAGGGTAAATGTATAAATAGTAGCAAATTAGACCCTCTCTGGTACCATGATATAAGCAGAATTAGAGGATGAAGCTTTTAGTTTAACACATATATTTTCCATCACGACAACAAGTATCTGGTTTTCTAAAAAAATGCAGTATTTTGTTAAGAAGTATTTTTTATCAATGGGAGAAAGTTTCTGTTGTAAGATGTTTTAGACTTTGACCTGCAGTTTACACTGAATTACCGCTGTATATTTTCAGGCAGGAGGAATGTCTTATTTACTAGATGACTTATTCTGTTGGACTTTCCAATGCAACAAAGGGCAAATATTATTTTGACTATTGTATCATGGTGTGGTTGTCTAGGGATTCAAATAAAAGTCCATACTGTCACCATATTTTATTCCCTATTATGAAATAGGGCTCCGTTCTTCCTAATGGTTGCCTGCCTATCAACTGACAGACTGAGAACGCTCTTACTTAACTAAATCAATTTTATCATCGAAATTGATTTCAGTTTCTTTCCGGCCATCACAATTTCTTCTGCTTAGTAAATATTCCTGACCAAGCTTTCCTGCGGCGGTTTCAAGCTGTAGCCGCGCTATTTTATGAGCCTTGGTAAATGAATTGTCCAGTCGTAATTTTTGATGCAGTATTAATTCGTGTCTTCCTTCTGTTTTCCTTTATCTGAAACTATATGTATGCATAAATACCACTGACGTTTCATGACAGCAAAGCTGCTGTATTCGGGCTCTTTTGAAGGTTGTCGTAAATTGCTGAACAGTGGCGTATAAATTGGACAGGCCCTGAGTTAATTATTAGTATCCAGTAGTGTTGGCCTTAGGAATAGAATGCCTAAGATTTATCAGAATCAGACCCATCAAGACACAATTACAACGTCCACGAAACTCAAACGGTCTTGTTAAGCTCAGTATTGTGTTGGAATCTCTGTCAACCTTATCGAGGCTAACCATGTGTTTTGTGACAAATAACATTTATTTCGAGCAAAGGGTATTTTTGTCTCGTTTAGAGCTGAAAGAGTCCGGGAACCAATCAGGAGACCCAGTAAAATTAACCCCAACAACTCGACTGATGCATCAAGGTCTTTAACATCCTCCCCCTACCTCCTCTCTCTCTCTCTCTCTCTCTCTCTCTCTCTCTCTCTCTCTCTCTCCTCTCTCTCTCCTCTCTCTCTCTCTCTCTCTCTCTCTCTCTCTCTCTCGTAGTATCATGAAAGCCCAGAAGTGGATTTTATCGCACTTTGATTACTTCCACAATTCTGCATTTCCTGACACACCAGCATACCCTGACGCTACATCAACAATAATCTAGTATGTTTCTCTGCCGAACACCCTGAAACTCGGCCCTTCTGAAATTGTTTCTCACATATCCGTCCATCAAATTCGAAACCCACAGATAATTTCATCCCCGGTAAACTAATCAAACGCATCCAAAGAGAAAATATCATTCCGAATTGTCAGACTAGATATAACGCCACCAATCTTAAGGCGACTCATCAGGTCCTACAGCCACGTCTTTGATAAAGACCTCTAACTATATCTGTTTATATGATCAACAATGAGGCATTTTGATAACAAACGCAGATTCTTAAGTTGCAATCGAAGTGTAACAGAATTACAGTTTTACTATCGACAACTTATAAACTAGCTTGGCACACGATTTGGAAACTGATTTCATTTTTTCGCTTAGAACATTCCTTGCGTCTTTCCAATGTGATTGACTGCAGACTGCTTCTCTTTACATAATTTCCTTACTTAATTTCACACTTTATATACTTTCTGTTCTAGTTCCTTGGTGGTTTCTATTGAGTATTGTTCTGGAAAATGGACTTGAGAGTTTTGACTTGAAACATTTTTGTTGACGATTGGTTTACACATGTCTCTTTGATGCCTATATATATGGAAGCCGGATGAGGACATCTCGACCCGCGGTCAGAGGGTAGCGGCCACGGCACGAGGGTGGTGCAAATCGCGCGCGAATAGTATCGTTCTCGTGCCTCGGCTGGCTACCTGCGGGGCGAGGTGGGGATGGGAGGATAACGGTACCGCTCGCGGTGATCGTTCTCGTCCCTTTCTGTCGCGCCCGTTGGTCGCGGGGCCGCGGCTCGACGATGGAGCAAATCGCTCGCGAATGGTAACGTTCTCATAATCTTTCTTGTGTATCTAGATACTCTTCGATTTTTTCGTCATGATATATTACTAGTTCTCGATGAGGCAAACAGATTGTTTAACGTGTCAACGCGGCACAATGGCAATGGCGTCTATCACCAATTCTAGTTCATGCTGGCTTTCTCTTCCGTCGTGTATATGTGCGAGGATCTGTCAGAAACCTGCGGACTCCCCTGGGCTCTGTCTGTTTTTTCCCCACCTTAATGCCGACCACTGTCGTATAAGTGAAATATTTTTGAGTACGGAGTTAAACAACAATCAAACAAATAAATAAAAACATATACGCAAACACGTATAATTTGCATGTGCGCATTTATTTGGGTGCATATGTGTGTGTGTGCCTCTGTCTGGCCAGTTTGGCCGAGACTAACCTCAGGCCAGGGATTCATGGTATAAACTTAGCTACAGGCTAATAAGTGTTTTATTATACTGACATTAATTCCATGCAGGTTGTGCTGGATGGGATGGAGGCGTAGGTTTTCTAATCCCATAGGCTTCCACTAGTTTGGAGCAAAACCTCAAGCCACCTCAAGTCGTGCCACCAGCGTTTCCTGGGTCATTGGATGTAAGTAACACACGCTATGTGGCGAGTGGCAAACTCATATCTGTGAACCAAACTAGACTTGTCCATTTGGTGTAATGCTAAGAGATGGGCCTGTGATGTGCAATGTACATCCTCAGGATAATGAAATGAACACAATGAAGTGACACATACTTTGTTATCGACAATTGATATTCTAGCATGGTACACGATTTGGATACTGATTTCACTCAGTCGCCTAGTACATACCTTGAGTCTTTTCAACATCATTGAAAACTGTCGATTGCTTCTCTTTGCATGATTCCATCCTATTTTCGTACTTCATATACTTTCTTAGTTCATTGGTGGTTTGTGTTACACGGCTTTTTTTTTATACATCGGAATTGGCGATTAGTAACCCGGAATGTCCTTATTGATTGACGGCTGATGTACGAACGTCTGTTCGATGCATAGATCCCATTTAGTTTCATATTAGAAGAATGGCAACCCATTCGTATTGCATGATACGTGCAAATAGCGAGAAAAAAAACCCATTGCCATTTTTTGTAAACATTAAGATTCTGGGTTTGTCTCATTATTAACCTGTGCAGATGGAACAATATCCATAGACACGTAGACATAGATGAATAGACATTACGTAGATAGAAAAGGGTATAGACAGATACAGGAAAAAACATTACATGAAGTCGTCGTCATATGACTGAAAAATTGTTAAGTACGAGGTAAAACCGTAAGCATTCATTCATTCATTATGTGAAGAGGGAAATCTGTGCTGAGAAGGGGCGATCATTACATCAAAGTACGCGTAGTTCAGTAACCCCTGTACTAAAGTTCCTCGTCACTAAAATATTGACCACGAACCTCACATACACACGCATGTACATACTTGTAGAGATGTATCATAGCTGTAGCTCAGTGGCCGTCCTGATGCGCTATTTTGTCTCATCGATTTATTATTTAAATACTCGTACTCTAGACTATTTCACTTGTACAACGGAGGTCGTCATTATGGTGGGATAAAGCCGGCTGTTTTTTCTTGCTAGTGGTTTGTTGTTCCGATGTTGGTGTATGGTGGTAGTTTATTGTCATATACATTGCTTAATGCATCACTGATATGATTTTGAACGAATAGCAGTCTCTGTATCTGGCGTCGTGTATACATTTGTATGAATACCTAGTATATGTATCATATACTAGGTAAGAAACAACCGTTTTATCCAAACCACTGATAACACACAGAGCGTCCTTTTGGATATTCTCTATGGTATTTATCTGTCCCAAGCTATATCTGCATATTCCATTTGTGATGTAATAAAACATTTATACATAATTTCTAAGCATTTTTTTACTCAGACGATATTTGAGCACTGAATTTTTATTGGTAGCCTCTACAAGTTTGTCCATTTCATAAGTCTAGAACAAGGTTTAAGAATGACTCCGAAAAACACGTCAATTTCTGTCAGCGGCTTGCCCTCCAGATTACTACTATTGATCTATAGCAGGTAGGCCTAAGTCATGTGGTCGCTGGCCGCGGGACGCCAAAGGTACCGTCCTCATCCCGTCGTCCTTTCGCCTCGCGGGTCGCGGGCCGCGGCACTAGAACGGTAACGTTCGGGCTCGATCTGCTTCGTCCTCGTGCCCCAGACCGCGATCCGCGGACCGTGACGCGAGATGTCCTCATCCGGCTTCCATATATTTACACGTATGCTTCTTCCATATGTAGGCTCTCTGTATGACACAGTTAACAAGAAGTGCCAATCATTCTTACCTACAAACTATTAAATGTGCAGTGGTTTGTCTTTGTGTGTAGTTTGATCACGGATATCTAAACCTATCGCGTCACACATCAATTCCCAAATTATAATCAGCAAATTGATCTTCTGTTTCTTACAATTACAAGAGCAAAATCTCGAAGGGAAACGTAGTTATCTTCTGTTAGCTAGATCCTCTTTCATATATCATTCACAGTTGAAAGGTGGAAAAAATATAAAAATTACATACATTTCAGATGAAGACGTTCGAAAAGTTAGTTGTAAATGTGTTTAATATTTTTTTCCATTTTTCTTTAAAGAGAATAAGACAACTGAAAATAATTTTTGTATGGCGGGTCTTTGGGACCCCCTTTGGTGTATATAGTCTTTGTGTAAAAATGTTATAAATGATGATGTAACACATGACTATTGAATATATTTGCACTAGTATTTAGTCATTTCAGCTAATAAATGTGTTTAACCTGGATTTCGATCATATTTATATTTTACCCTTTTCTCCCGAAAAAAAAAAGATCTAAAAATATTAAAGTTATAAAAACCATATTTGCAAATAAGTTTTGACGCTCTTTCATCTGATTTTGGTATCACTTTTATGTTTTCTTCTCTTTTAAGAAGTGGTTCTGTCACGACAGCACTGTCCAAGTGAATCCTTTAATCGTGTGATATGAATGACTTCAGCAGTCGGAAGCCTGATAAGACATGACGGAAGCGTGATAAGACACGACGGAAGCGTGATAAGACACGACGGAAGCGTGATAAGAAATGACGGAAGACATTTTTACATTCCCCACCTTGTAATCATTGGAACCCAGAACTTGCCTGACTATGAGGTTATTTAAAGTAGTACGGTAATGTATATTTTGACTTTCATCTCAGTTTCTTTCACTATACTGGTAGTCTGGTTTTCCTTAGCAGCTGACCTTGTTTGGCAACGTGAAGTATCTCAGTGTATATTTGTGTAAATATAATATATAATACATAATCTTCAAAAACAGATATTCAGAGAACGGAGTTGCTCCAGTGTGCCAAGATCAATACAAGTTATCTACGTTGTTTTAATTTAAACGTATACAGATAAGTTATGCCAACATTTATCTCTAGCAACATAGGTAGACTGAGCAAGTGCGTAAGTATCGGTATTAAATATTAACTTCTTTTTCAGTGATCTTTCAAATTCTCATGACTATCATTTTTTGTAACGAAGCAACATTTTAACACTATATCGGTAGGCTAGATCAAAGAGAGCCTTAAACAAAAACCATCAAGCTTCTTTCTGAAAGATAGACACATGACTTTACTTCTGTTTTGTGTTTATCTCTGATCTCTGTATTGTATGCGTCTCTTCATCTCACCTCTGACCTGTTAATGGTAGCTGCAAGAAACATCACTTAAGAGACATCTCCATTCCCTCAGCACTCAGTGGATTATGCATATTTTGTTTGAACGTTTAATCTATTATGTTCACAAAAAACATCTACAGTGTGCCAACATCAACAGTGTACGCAGACAGGCCAGTGCGGATGCACATAATTTCAATAAGTGAGTGGCGATAGCTACTCACAATAATGCGTACCAGTGATAGGAAGAGCTAGTCACAATAATGTGTGCCAGTGGTAGGAGAAGCCAGTCACAATAATGCCTACCATTGGTAGAAAGAGCTAGCCGCGATAATGTATACCATTGGTAAGAAGACCTAGTCACGTTAATCATTCTTACGAAGATCCATTCACAATAATGAATACCAGTGGTACGAAGAGCAATAATGCATACCAATGGTACGAAGAGCTCGTCACAATAATGTGTACCAGTGTTAGGAAGAGCTCATCACAATAATGTGTACCCGTGTATTTACCATGAGTTCAAGAGTTACCATCACGGAATGTTTTAAATCAAAGATAGCAACTGAGGTTAACCACTGTATAACTATTTCATCCATTTGAACCGTACTCACTATATGAAAGATCGATACTTCTTGGATGTCTGCAACACGGGCAAGATCTTCTGTATTTTTGGTGTTAGAAGACTGATATATTGATTTACATGACAGATGAGGAGATGTAGGCCATTAAATTCCCTGGAATGTGTATGTTACGGTTAATCTGGGATTTATATGGAGAAATCAATAATCTAAAAACATTGTTAGTCCCATAAAAGATCCTCGCAAAAATGCTCGTAAAATAAAATGATTAATAAAAACTAAATTAAAGTTGTGGCCAATCTTGCATGTCTGTAGCAAACAGGTTTTTCAAACACAGACGAATCGTTTCGGGATTTATTGGTGGCTACTCCAAGAAGATCTCAAAGGTTTGCGGTTGTCACTCACGTCAAGGAGCGCTTTTTTCCCCGCCTATTCTCCGTTTTGTAAAGCTGTTTAACTTAGTAAGTCTGTTTTTTAATATTCAATTCAAATAATGTGATTGGTAAGGAATTAACATTTCATTTTTCAAGACATAAAGACTGTTTCTAGTTTTCAAATGTGCTTACGAATTTAGTGTCCCAATTTGTAAAATCCCATGAAAGTTGTCACAATAACATGTCACTTCGAAATTTTAAAATGGCCTCAATCGAGTAGACACGTTTTGCTATACCACATTTTTCAGTTGTAAAAACATATTTTTTTTAGATTGACTGTATTTAACATGTAAAAACCAGTTCTTCTCCATTCTTTTTAACCATCTTACAGCATCCAAAAGCAATGACTTTCAAGGCACAGAAAATAATGCACTGAATAGACCCAGTGAGCTCGTAACTGATGAGATTTTCAACTAATGTAATATTGTCTGATATTATTGTAGACGGGTGCTATAGATGCAGAGGATACACGGTTTTTAATGTTGTAGTTTAGATGTGTATCTTGATATTGTTAAAGGACATGGCACCATGGCTTGCCACATGTGCAAAGTCGTAACATCGCTTAACAGCATGGCTTGCATTTTGGTATATTATCGCGTGGCATTGCTTACATTATCGTAGCATAGTCTGAAACAGGTAGTACTCACGAATATGAGGTTTTCGCGTAGTTGTTTTATGACACTTTCACACGACAATTAATGGTCTATATTATGTTCCAAGTGTCTCTGTGAGATACTTGGGACTCAGAGACTAACACACCAGTCAATCAAGCAGCAACAGTAACAGACAGGATCACTCACAGCAATATTGTCGTGTTTTGGTTAAACAGGTAAAACAATAAGATAGCCTCTGTCTGTATTTTAACGTTTTCAGTATATTTGATGTCGGAACTGGAAATAAGTTTACGTAGGCCTGAGTGTAGAGTAGTCATGTATTGCTAAAATTTAGATTTAGGTTTGTTTTGTGATAGCTAATGTTATGTTCGTTTTATGTGAAAGATGTTTGATGAATAAAAATGATGTGTTCTGTCGTATCGATTCTTTGAACTAATTTGTCCACTTAGAATCAGATCAGCCTTTTCATCAGACTCAAGAAAAGCTGCAGTCAGCTTAACTTTGTGGGCATTCGACATTGTCACTCAAACTCAGTATAGTTTTTGTTTGACCACATAACAAATAACTTCGTAAGCATCAAGAAAAGCACCTGTTGTATAGCTGTTGATGTTTTTGTAGTTCCAAAAGGCATTTAAGAATAATATCATTTTTGAATGAATGAATGAATGATTAAGATGTAAATCCACACCTGCGATATTTCAGCCATAAGGATACAGATACCGTTTTAGATTATAGCTCAGTCTTACACATAATTCTCCGGATAAAGGACAGACCCATTCACATGCGCAGTACGTGTGCTGGAGATGTAGTCATGTTAAAATGCACACTGCTACTAACTGAATGAATGAATGAATGAATAAATGAATGAGCCAAGTAAGCATCGATTATAAGTCACAAATCACAAGACAGTACAGCCATAAAAAGTCAACACTGATTTTCATACATTGGCTTTTTATCTTTACATGTACATTCTCTCGATGTGACCTTAGTTTTACCAAAAAATATATAATATGTTACTATTTTTAATATGATGCCTAAGCAATAGCAGTGCGGGCAATTACTTCGTGTACACATGGAGTGTATAAGCGTTGACCTAGACTCATTAGATTTAGAGATAAATCAATATAAGAAATCTGAAAGTGAGTTTATCTTATGAACATGTAGTTATGCCCATTGGCTCTTGGCCGTTTTCTGAAATTCTACAAATATTTCTTTACTAAACATAAAGCAGGTTATCATAGGCCAGAAATATTGCCAGTTTTGTAAAACAGAGACTTTCAAGGATAATCGTACATTCTAAGGAATAAGAGTGACATGTGATGATGACAAGTATTGCTGTCTTGATCCATTTAATTCCTCTGTCTATACTGGAAATCTTTTCAATCATTAAAAGAAATATATAAAAACTTTCGGATATTTTTGAGGAATATCTTTGATCGCATTCCCGTCCATATTTATTCATCGTCTCCCAATTGAATCAGATCTGTCGTTTTCTCTAACCTGTGCTGTTTTTTTTAACGTTTAGCTATGAACGAAGTTGTAGCGGTTAAAGAAGAAAAACCCGAAGGCTGAGTTCTGTAGAGATGTCATTACGAACGAGGCGCCTGGGATTTGATGCCATATACTGTGTTCTGGAAAGCCCATTACACAAGCACACAGAAGTCAATATCTATGTTGTTGTGTTTCAACAACTTCATGTGCAAGTTATCCAACACCACATTTTTAACCGCATTCTTTAACAGCAACATCACGGCAGCTGACAAGTTCAAAACCTTCACGTCTTTACATATCATAACATTTGTCATAGCCTTTTTCTGCACATTTTTTTAATTGAGAAGTTCGGAGATAACAACAAATATTTATGAATATGCATATTATTGATTAGACAAATGACATTTACGTCCACAATCAGAGGAAATGTGCTTGTTTCTCTATACAGATATATATGCAAAGATAATACAGTATAAACTATACGATTTAAAAGTAATAGCCAGGACTGGCATTTCATGTACTGAACTGCCGTCTTTCTACAAGGAAAAGTTTGAAATCCTTAAACCAACAGTTTCCTTTTATTGAGGCTTAATCCAGTCTGCTTCCGGAATATATTTGTTTCCACCCAAATTCTCCTTCTCCAAGATGTCATTCAAATAAAATCTGTCTTGTTTTTGTCCAGCTATCGTCGAATTTGGGAAAAAGCTTGTGAGTGTGAATGAAGCTATAGTGCATCAAGAAAAAAACTCAGTCGAGGATGCCAAAACGTTGACAGGGTACTGACCCGCTGGCATGTGCTGCGAAGACTGTGAAGCCAATATCCGTTTAATCAAAACACACGAGAAAAACTGCATTGTAGCTTAAGTGTAGCTTCAGTTTGACAGTCGTTGCCTGTCTTTTCCGTTCAATTATAGTTATATGCATTACTTTTACAACTGTTTTGGATTGGTTTATAACCCAGTCTACATTACAGAGCCAGTTTCTATGAACGGCTAGATTAAAGTATAGATTAATTTATAAGAACAGAAACTTTTGCCGATTTAGTTAATAGGGCACTTTTTAGTCGCTTACTAAATAGCATAGTTGACAGCTGATCAACTCTCTCCTGGGGTAGTTACTTAGACTGAAAATCACGCTGAACGGTGCGCTGAATGGAGGGGACAGCTAATTATCGCTCTGTTGTATTTGTAAATAGTTATAGCTGTCGTAGATATGCCATAAAAGCCACCAGTAGTTCAAAGTCAGAAATACTAGATGATCCCCAGCAGTGATTAATAACACCCAGTCTCGTTGTCTGGTGTGTCCGTTAGACCCTGCATGGTGGTAGGGTAAGTAACAACTTAGAATTTATGCCTGCCGATGTAATAGTATACGTGGATAAATCATGACATCATAAATCGTGTGAATAACTCGTACATTGTCATATGGCCTTGTATATCTTTTGAACGTTTTGGGTGATTTTACCAATTTTACCCTCCCTGAGAAAACTGTATATTGAAACTATCATCGCATCTTTTCAGGTTTCTGACAATCCTCCAAACGGCACTCGAACCAGTGAGCCTTACCAATGCATGCTCCTAAACAGACATTTCAGTAGTTTATAAAACAAATTATAAACAGATCGCGTCAATTGTGCGTAGCTGTACAAATACCACGTAATACATACAACACTGGCATCCCATGATGGCAGAGTAGATTGGCACACAGGCCATAGTCCCATTGTGAAATCCTAGATGTACAAGGAATTGTGACCTAGAATGTCAAGACGACTTGTACAGAATCCCTTGATGTTATAGAGTACAGGATTGGTGAATACTCTTGTGATTAAATCGGTATTTGTTTGCTAAACTTGGCGAGTGTCAATTCGATATCTCATGAAAAGCTTCATTAACCAGCAGGTGCCGCCCAAAAACGCTTCAAGATGTCTTAACCTGAAAGGAATTTGAAAGTAAATTTTCAATATAATATTTGTATTATAGTCCATCATCTTTCGCCTCGCCTGTAAATTTATTCAGCTGTATCACTTCCAGGGAAAGTAAATGATATTGCAAGTGCTTATTACCTGCGTATACAAATGCCCTATTATATCTCGTCTGTCTCAACGTTATTTATGGATTATTATATGGCTAATGACGAAAGCTGACCGTCTGTTCTGACAAAAACCCACTCGTATCGCTTCACAGAAGCCTGCTGACAAAGGTAATCCCGCGTACCACTTTAGACAAACCCACTGACAAAGACCCCACTCTACCACTTCACACACATTCATTGATAAAGGTCTCTCTCTAACACTTCACACACACTCACTGATAAAGGTCTCTCTCTACCACTTCACACACACTCACTGATAAAGGTCTCTCTCTACCACTTCACACACACTCACTGACAGTCCTATGTCACGGGTTAATCCGAAGAACCACTCATTTCCAGTCAATGATTTCCCACCTCGGTTACAGGTCACATGAAAACTTCTAATTGGCCAGCGTGGATTCGCGTCTTTGCGGGGCTATCTCTCAGTCATAACGACACACACGGTGTAAATAACAAATATAGCCATAAAAGTATAACAGTATTGCTCTCACATGTTTCATTACCTAATAATTTGCATAAGAATGCAGAAACAAACACACTCTTATGTATAATGTAATCTGGTAGGTTCTGAAGGCAAGAAAGACTCAACCTTGGCGTAACGATTACAGTGTTATGACTTCGAGGCTGTGCGATTATACATACGTGAGCCTGCGTGAAGCGAGTGGTTAGTGTGGATGGCCGTGGGCTTCCCCCAGTCTCCTCCTACAATAACGCTGGCCGACGTAATATAAGTGAAATAATAAGTACTGTGTAAAACACCAATCAAATACATAAATAAATACAGCTTGTTTGATGACAGCTTCGTGGCAATACATGTGTTATTATACTTTCATCACAGAGCTTCGCCGAAAATACTGCGTGATTAGTGGTATATCGAGACGACACTGGGTAGAGTTTCGTTAACAAAACTGCCTGATAAGAGCTAAGTCAACACGACACTGGCTTTAGAGATTCGTTGACATCATTGCGTGATTAGAACTTTGTCAGCAACGCTGTGTAATGATGGCTATGTCAACACGACATTGTTATTAGAGCTACCTTAACACGACACTATGATCAGAGCCACCTTTAACACGACACTGTGATTAGAGCTTCGTCAGCAACGCTGCTTGATGAAGTCTATGTCAACACGACATAGTGATTAGAGTCATGTTAACACGACACTGTGATTAAGGATACGTCAACACGACACTGTGATTAGTTATACATCAACACGACACTGTGATTAGAGATACGTTAACACAACACTGATTATCACACAGTCATTAGAGCTTCGTCACCAACAGTACGTGATGGAAGTTACGTCACCACGACACTGATTAAAGCTGCGTTAACACGACATTGATTAGAGCTACGAAAACGCGACAATGTGATTAGAGATACGTCAACACGACACTGTGATTAGATCTATGTTAACACAACACTGGTTAGAGCTACGTCAACACGAAACTGTGATTTGAGCTACGTCAACACGACGCTGTGATTAGAGAAACGTCAACACGGCACTGATTGGAGCTACGTCAACACGACATTGTGATTAGAGCTACCTTTACACGACACTGTAACAGAGTTACGTTATGAACATATTTTGGAGACTGTGATTAGACCGGCGTCATTGTGTGGACAAAGCAGACCAGCGTCTTAGGGACTGCGTGAATAAACGCGTGGTTTGTGTTCAACTTTGTTTTTGAATCTGGTCCTGCCATCGTTTATTTGGAACGTTCAATATAACAGACGATCGGTCTACGAGTGTCCGTTACGATGTCTAAGTTTAGAGACTGCACGGTTACAGACAAAACCGGGGCTTCGAACAGACTTCAAATCTCCACTGGCAAGATCGTTGTTTCTCTTTCGTGTAAAGGACATAATTCATGTTTACATTTATTCACAATAATTTCCCCTATGTTAGAATGTCTGTGTTACACAGAGATCTGACAAACTGTGGCAAATTTTCTGTGTAGCTCTGTCCTGCTAAGTTACGACCAGGTTTGGGCCTGCTGTTCTCTTCGCATTTCAAAATACCACATTATGCAAGCGGAAAAAAACAATGGAAATGGGTTTTGCTGGTTACACATTCAATAAATCTTCTGCCGAAATGTCTTCTGTATTTTTATGTGTTAAGAACGCCTTTTGCAAAGTAAAGTAGACAGAACTGAATCTTTGTGCGGATTGATTTGTTTGGGCTGTTAAAGGAAAGTGTTTTGTTTTCTCTCTTCAAGAAAACATAATTTGAACCTAATACCGAAACTATCATTTACAGCAGCCTAATTGCGTACAATATCCTTTTAAGGACCGTTTGGCCGTGGTCATGAGAGCTAATAAAACGATTAGTGACCCAATTTCAACAATATGTAGAAGTGTTTGTTGCTTTTCCGCTGCATTTACCAGTCACAACTCGTTTATTGGTTAGAACATCGCAGATTAGCCTGGTGAACGTATAGGAAAGAATCTTGACAACCTGTACACAATTTCATTATTTTAAGACAGGTTTAATTTTAATGCCGCAAATGAAAATCATTCCTTTAGTTTTGAGAATTTGTGTGTCGTTGTAAAGATTCTAGAATAACCATTCCGCGGGGCAATGAGTAGACACGGCTGGGACCCCGCAGAGATTTTCCACATGAGTGGTTTGTTGGAGAGCGTTGACCTCTTCCATTCAGAGAAAATCCATCCACACAAGAAGATATTGACGCTACTTGTTAATTCACAGTGAAAAGGTTCTGGGAAAATATCAGCCTTCTGATCAGTCGCACAGGAGAAACCACAGATGGTGTCTCTTCGTGCGATGACTACTACTTATGATCTTGCACAAAATTCAAGGCCCATTTTCTTTGTAAGACGTACCATGAAATTTCGTACTTACAGGTGGTATTAAATCTGCCCAGTTCACGTTCTCAAATCCTCAAGGACATGCGAATGTATTTTTCTATAAATAACTTTCCTTAACAGCAGAGATAGTAAAAAAAATGTAGAAATCTTCATACAGAGAGTGTCTATGAATCTCTGATTTACCGTAACATTATTTAAGCCGCTTTGAAAACTGCGACGACCCCAACTATCTATAGCTCAATACACATTTTCTATAAACATACAAATATCATGACTCATCGGTCTGCATCGCAGAACTATTATCAAAAGTCTTAAGTTTACTGCGGTAGTGTATTTTATCTGTTGCCTATGTTGTTTTTCTATACTGTTAGTGACGTATACTCTCCTAACCCATAGGCACGTGAGTAACTAATCGTGCAGATTTATGTATTTATTTTATCGAGATTGAAAAGCGGGCTCAAGAATTTTTTGCTTAGATGCTGGCGACTGAGAGGGTTTCCGGAGAAACGACTCCATGTCTCAGCCCCTGCTTTGTTCAGGTGGATAAAACTGTCTAATTAGGGAATTTTCGATACTGCAATACAGCTATTAACGTGCAATGTCCAGCAATGAGCAACTTTATTAGAAGTGAAATTTTTTTAAACGATATGTTAATTTTCAGAGTTAAAGTGAGGACAACCATCAATGACATGTACTGCTTCTGGTAAACGATTGTAAGACGGTAAAATCGTTGCAGGTGACACTGATGTAATATGTGACCATCGCTAACGGCTACTGGTACTGGTAGCAGATTATCACAGCATAACCGAGTGGGGTGACGACGAGGTAACTTACACTGATGATGTCCGATGGAGACTTTCGCTGGCTTTTACTGTTACCGCTTCTAGCAACAGGTTGTGACGTCATGACCTATGGCACGGTGTCGACAAGTTAAGGTGACCTGTAATTGTTGATCTACACATCAGGTTCTCCAAAATCAGAAAATCGAAGCTGACCGACGGAATTGCCGGCTATACATAGGCGTTCTGTCTCATTGTAGAAGAATTGATGGACCTTCTTCAGGAGTTGATATAACGGAGGCCAGCCCTGTTACAGCAATTCCATCAGCTGTATTGGCGACTTACTGTCTGTGTGGTATATGCCGTCGTATAAGCGAAATGTTCTCGAGTACGCCGTAAAACAAGAATCTCAAAATATACACTGATATTTACAGTTCGAGAGAAGATAAAGAATTCCCAGTTTAGGACCACTGTTTCACTTACACACTGAGTTTCGCGTTCGGCAGTATAAAACACGTGTATGTTTAAACAAGACAGACTGAGTCATGTCAAGCGAGTCGTAGCACATTGCTCTGGGCTATTGTATAGGTTGAAAACAGGCAATTCGTGACCTGGTGTACCAAACTTATGAATCGCATGGTTTTGATAAGCTGTGCACTGATCCAGAGCTGTAACTGTGCTACCGTACAGAGAGCCACATTACCTCAAATAGTTCTGCCAAATGTTATGGAAATCCATGCAAGAAAGTTCGTCAATAACTTGCGAAATACCGGTGGTATATCTCCGGCACCTCGGTTTCCTATCCACGAAAACTGGGGGCCGTCGATCGCCGTCAAACATTCTTGACTATGGCGTTAAGTAATACCACCAAAATAAAACTAAATATCCCAGCAATCATTTGCAGAAACAATTTACAAAACACAATACTCATAGTATTTGTTTACATAGTGAAATTAAACAGAACTACTGTGTAATCATCATGTCTGGGTTGAAGAACGTTCGGAAGCCAAATAAACAGATATAGCCAGTTCATTTCAAATACTAATTTAAATCACAGAGCCAGATGTTTTTCTAAATGTTTTGCTAATGCGACGCTGATATTTTGCCGATGTGACGCTGATGTTTTGCTGATGCGACACTGATATTTTGCCGATGTGACGCTGATGTTTTGCTGCTGCGACACTGATATTTTGCCGATGTGACGCTGATGTTTTGCTGCTGCGACACTGATATTTTGCTGATGTTTTGCTGATATGAGGAAGATGCAGACCTTCATAAATCATGGAGTGGAGGTGTAAGGGCAGGTTCAACAAAAAAAACGAATGTTACATGGGACAAGAAAGCAGGAATATCTTGCTAGATACAATTCGCGACTGGGAAGCTGTAAAGAATTATATACTCTTTTATCATTTTGTTACGCATAGTCCTACAAAGGTGACAATTTTATTACTGTTCAACATGTTACACTCTAAACTGAATCAAAAGTGTCAAGAATAGGCAAAGTTATAACTCCCACTTTCAGCTTTATCTTGACAGTAAAACGTGAGGAGAATTGTAAATGCTTAATACCATTATAACAGACTGGTCCACAATGAACACTTAGTACTAATATTAAAATCATCTCTAAAGTTCTTCTTTAGCAGAGCGTATGGTCTCTGGAAAGGATTGCGTTGTATCAAAAGTAATTGTCCCAGCCCATGCCTGCATCAATCGACTCCCGTTTAAGTGTTATAAACGGTGGTGGAAGCAAACGAACTATTGACGTAATTTTTTATATCCAATCTCCGAAACTGTGAACATGCAAGTATTGTGGTAATTAATCTATCTGGTATACACATGACATGTTCAAATGGCACGTTATCTCCAATTAAACATCAGCGCTCTCCTGCCAAACTAAACGTGGAAAAAAGGTAATCATATCACCTGCAGAGAGCAGCTGAAAGAAATCAATTGGTTTAACTACGCAAAGCTCTGCAAGCATATTCACCGTCCTCAAGCAAGGATATTGGCAAAAAGAAAAAACATCAGCAGTTGCATCACTACTGATTTTGTATTCCTTTACCATTTGATCCGTTAAAAAGTAAAAGACCTCTCCATCTGCAACTAGGTTTTGAAAAAAATTAATTGATTTCAGATGTGCTTTACCCCCACAACTTTGCTAGCTTGGCTTCAACCAATCAAACCTGTATAGGCCATCCACGTCTTTTCATTGGCAAAGAACCCCGAGAGAATTTGTATGCACTGTAGTGCATTCTGTCGTAACCAGTTCAGTTTTCACTTCGGTGGTATCTTTTATGAGCCCGTTTTCCCTTATGAGATTATAAACGGAAAATTAGCCACATATATCCCGGAATTCAGTGGTGTACTTTCCAGCTGTATCTTCTATGTTTTCAATTCACAAAATATATATTAAGCATACGTTACATCGTAAGACAGGTATTTACACAAAACAAACTTTCTTTCACGATGCGAGCATATTTTACAGACGTAAACCTCCCACAAACACTGCTTCAGAACTATTTTTATACGTTCATTTTTAAAATATCATCGATATGATGGGCAGCTTTTTAAACACCAAAAAGGTATAAAAGACATACAGAAAAAGTTGCATCCTCAGATGAGGAATATTCCATGAAGAAAAGTTCATATGTACTCAATATATACGACTATTACCTACAAATCGAACATAATACCGCACTGTTACAGGCCCTATGCTAGGCAAAGGCCTGTACAGGTCTGTACACCTGTTGTGTACCAGAATATGCTCGGGTTCTGTTTTACAACTGAGGACATCAATCGAATAAACAAGACACTATTACAACGTTTTGAAGTCTAATATACATATACACGTATATTCTAGCGATATTTACCTGAAGACCCAATCTAATTAAAGAGTACAGGTGGACAAAACTTCGACCGGCCCTTGAGGTCTTGTATATATTAATTCAATGCTTCAGTTTAGATTAAAACATATAAACCGCATCAACTAAATCTGTCAAAATAGAAAAAAACATTTGTACCTCGCATACTACATTAAGGCCTTCGTTGTGTCACCTTTAACAGTTACAGTATCCAAATTTCATTTCTTCAAGATTATAATTTTTTTATTTGTGTCAGAAGATGTTCATGGCTGAGCTCACATTAGTAGACATAATGGGAAATGGGGAAAATAAACTCAATCATGCATCGATAATACTGCTCGAGGATTTTGACATTTAGCAGCATAAAAAAGACCTGTGTGTGATTGATGGTCTGAAATGTCAAGCTAATAGATGTACTGACTGGTTACTTGATAGTAAGATATCTGTTCGAAAGAACGAGCCACCAAGACAAATTGGGTGAAATGTCCAGATCACATGAAGGCAGAAGACTAATACAACAGGATAAATGAGATATGCTGTCAGAAATCTTTAATCAGTGAGAAGAATTAGTTCTACAGCTCAATGACGACAATGCAATGTAACGTCACTGATCTCACATCAAAACGTCTTACTAACGCTCCAACTATTAGAGGAATACATAGGCAAGCATTGGAAATCACAATGAATATTGCTACCAATATCACGTGGCTTATGTTGACATTGACCAGTATTGACTTCGTCCCAGATACTGGTAACAAGAATATGGTAATACTTCCAGATGGACAGAATGGAGCAAATATACCTCTGCGAGGTTTCCATTGTGAAAGGCGGTTTGGATTAAGAGCAGTAACATTAATTCATAAAAAAAGCTTTGGTGCCGAGGTCGTAAGCGTATCGGCACAATGACCCAGAAGCCTCTCACCAAATGCTGGCTTCCTCTCTGGCCGTACGTGGAAAGGTCTGTCAGCAGCCCCGTTTCCTCCCACCATAATGTTGGCCGCTGTCGTATAAGTAAAATACTTTTGTGTACGGCGTAAAACACCGACCAAATAAATAACAGTATTAATTCCTAATAAAAGAGGACATTTTTAGTGCCGCATAAAAGTAGGAAACGGTTCACAAAGTATCCACAGGACCTGAAATCAAGAGGATGAGTCGATAAAGTCCATAAAGTTCATGAAGCATGTTCAAGGCACTATTCTCATTCACTTATCGTTCAGATACAGTTCGTATGTATTGTTGAACAGAATGTCGTCTTAACTATCAGACATGTAATAGATACAGATGTATGTCATCAATTCTTTCAAGCTCTTCTTAAATATGAGGTTAGCCACAGCGACATCTTTACTTGCCCACCCCACCCCCAAACACTTTGTCCGAAATAAACGAGACTGAAATATCACTTGATGATCAAGAATACCACTTCGCAAGAATGTGAGTCATCAATGGCAAATTCAGTGTCTTACCCGTCAGGTTCCATTGTCTTTATTTTCACCAATAGGAAACATAGGTGAATGTGACCATAAATTAACACAGAAATGTTTAGTCCATAAATCAAAGTTCATAGTAAACTGAATTACCCACAGCGCTACTCCTTGAACTGGCTGTGATATTCAGCGAGTGACAATAACATCATCAGAATGATCTGGCCATCGGCTCTAGATATCTGGATTCCCACGTGGCTCGTCACGTGACCACCTGGAACTACACAGTTATCTTTAGTCAGAAAATTCTAACGGTGTAAATGTCATTGAAAATGTCCATAAATCAAAAGCCAAATCCATCAATGGCGCTTCTCCACAAAGTTAATAACATACAGCTTCCTTCCCTCTGCTGACAGGTTACTTCTCGTATCCATGGTGATTTTAGCAAATTCTGACAAATGATGTGTGTCTCTATCTCAGGGAGTGTACCACGGGAGTTCCAGGTCCCCGAAGCTTACCATGACATACCAAACATGCTGAACGCATACACTGTAGCCATATGGACCAGGGATTAGGGATTAGGGATGGTACTGGCACTCACAAAATATCACACTGCTCTTTATCATTTGATTGAATATGTGACATTGTATCTATCGCTTACTCAACAAATAGAGCCTTCTTATGTTGACTATGAATCTGTGGCAAAGAGAATGACCAGTTTTGTGTCCCTGGCACCACCAATATGTGGGTATATCATACTTTACAGTTAGTCACTACAAGCGATAAAATACAAAGGACGTGGCGTGGAATGGAGTTTATTAGTACTTGTGACGGTTTGCATTGTGACCTGCATGTGAAGGTTCTTGACATGGAGAAAGATATTCAGGCTTTGAAGGCTGTAAGGATACTGAATTCGTAAAATTTCACACTCTTTTTAAACGTTTAAATAAACGCCTTCAGGCAATCAGCTAAAAGAACACAGTTGTGAGTTTGATGCTAGGATCATAATTTGTACAGCACAATATTCAAGACATAGCGGTCTCGTTTGACATGAAACGGAACTGATTATTCGTTAATGGTTAACCTACTTAATTAAAAACTGTACATTAAATGCAAATAATAATCCAGGCGTATCCCTCATTGGAGTGGGGTTTTGACGTAAAACACTTTCAGGATCGTTAGGGGAATAAATACCTGTCACATAATGTATTGATTTACTTTTATCTGAATCTGCTTTCCTTTCGCCTGCCTAGCTTTCAGAAGTAGTATGGAAGTAAAGCTAGGAACATGGTCATGCGATTTCTGATTTGCTATGCACGTATATATGGATATGGGGTGTGAATACTGCCAGTTAGGTACATGTATCATCCACATTACTCTGACCATGAAGATAAACTCTGAATTTTATGATACATAAAAACATCGATCAATCCCAACAGATCTAACATCTAAAAGGGCCTACCATAGCCATACACAGAAGCTTTCTAACGTTTGATATCTCCCATTTTCGTAATCAGTAATGAATAGATGAGGATTTTGCCGTGCTGAGACCAAAAGCCAATCTCTTTAAGCCCACGTCGCTCCCGTCGCTTGCTGTTTGAAGATTATGATCAGGGTGTATCCCGACAATGTTGTCAATGTTGAATATGAGCAATCAAATCCTTTTTCTGACTTAATATTGGCTTCTTGCAAACAAAATTTACCAAACATATACACATTACTTGTAAATGATAATAATTGTATAAAAACAAATTCTGCCTGTTTCGGATTAATTCAAGTAAGATTGTTTAATAGATTTGATAAAACTTTACTGCTTAAGTCACAGCGGATATCCAACAAAATTTTGGAGATTTTTCCCCCCACTCTTTCTATAAGCTTACCTTTTCCTAATCGATGGTGAAATTCGTTTCAGCCTATGTTAAATAGGCTTTTAATTGATTGGTGTTTTACGCCGTACTTTCACTTATACAACAACGACCAGCATTGTGGTGGGTGAAAACCGGGGGAAACCCACGACCATCCGCAGGTTGCTGGCAGACCTTCCCACGTACGGCTGGAGAGGAAGCCAGCATGAGCTGGACTTGAACTCACAGCGACCGCATTGGTGAGAGACTCCTGGGTCATTGCGCTGCGCTAGCGCGCTAACCAACTGAGCCACGGAGGCCCCCTATGTTAAATAGGAGAAAAAGTAAGCATTAACCCATGATACATAGTCTGCTTTCTCTTACGTCCCTGAAACAGTGAACTGTGTGGCTGAAACCTGGACAGTATCCAACGTTCCGTTTGGTGGCTTATAGACTTGAATTAATTAGTTCAGTTTGTTAAGGGTTGTTAAAAACAGTGACAAGCGCTCCAGAATTATTTTTTTTTGTAACTACAGATTATGTTCACATGAGGAAGGTATTATATTTTTAATAATCTGCTCATCCAGACGTCATTAACATACCAGTCCATTTAACGACTAACGTATAATTGATTATACGCTATATGAATTAAAATGTTAAATTAACGGTAAAAAAGCTTTGAAAATTGGTTTACTTGCATATATTGTGGTCTTCATACTTAGAGACAACTACATAGAAGACGTACATGATCAGCAGTATGAAGGCTATACAGAACAAGGACACTATTGTTCCTCATCTCAGGCCTGTAAATATACTTGTTCCATAAGATACCCCCACAGCTCCATAATGTAGCCTCCTGCCAGATCTATTTATTTTGCGACTTGAGAGTTGGGATTAATGTAGACAGACGCAAAATACGTGTATGATACACAAGTTGTAACGTTTTTGTCTAAATATCAAACACAACTGTCAATATCGGCCGGATTTTGAAACCGCAAAATATGTCAAAGATGCCAAAATTACCGGTACACATAGATCATACCATATAGATAGTATTTCAAGATCTCAAATCCACTTGTATTGTATCATCTAATAGCTATGGATATCACCTTAACTTAGCAAAAGATGTGCTGAAATGTTAATGCGCCGCTAGCTGTTTGAAGACAGCTGCAAGTTTTGCTAAAACTCATGTCATGCATATGTTGTAAAATGACATTATGGCCACAAAGCGGGGTTGATGACGATCATGGAAAACTGAGCTGTCAATAGCGTCCCTGAAATTAACATATGTGTCTCCTACTCTTAAATCTTCGTTTCCTTAGTCTAAATCTAGGCGATGTAAAGAATTTCTAAATCTCATATGCACATTTTGTTCCAAACCTCAATTTGTTTTAAATCTTACTTTCACTCTTGTCCAATCACAACACGGATTATGTCTGAGTATAGTAAGACTAGACGACACGCTTAACAGCTTTTAAAATAATGGGTGTATGATCACACAGTGGCGTGGGTTTTATCAAGGCGTTTAGCATTTTGCATGTGTCTTACGAAAATTCTTTTTTTCAACTTCTTTAAGCGCAATCACTCAGAATTCTTCAAAGTATTTTATGAGAAATAACCATGTATGCTTCAACAACTTCACAATGGTACATGATTCAAATAAAAGACATCGTTCTTTCGGGAAAATTACAATGCTTCGAGCCAAAGATCATGGGAGGGATTTTTTTTGTGGGAGTAGGGGCTGCTTAATTACTTGGTTATTTTACTTCGAGGCCAAACTCGTGATCTCATAAGCTGTAAATCAGCTAGTTGATTTGTCACTAGATCCTTCGGTTACCGAGGCAATGTGGCACGATAAAACGGAGGTGCCATATTCTGTCCGCAAATATTAATTAGGACTGAAGAGTCATGGGAAGGCTCTCTTCATTTAACCTGTGTCTTTTACATTGGAAAATTCTGATGCTTTAAATTATGTGATCACATAAGTTCATGTAATGCGAGTGGGTTATATCATTGTCGTCCATCTTTTAATTTTATTCCTTTACTTAACATTTACCTTGTTCATAGTCAGTAGTGACCATTTCATTTTTCTTTCGCATATAATTAAGATTAATACGATCAGCCATGCAGGGCAGAGCATGTGTACGTTGTCAGTATGGTCTCCACTGTGTTAAAATACGTTCACTGAAGAACAGAAATAAACTTGAATATCACTTATATTATTGTATCAGCTTCACTGTAATTGTTGTAACGAATTCCCCATTTTATGTTTTTCTATGAGCAGCTTTGAACGAAAGACTGATTTAATTATACAAAAGAATGATAATCAAAGGATTTTGGCTAAACAAATCAACTGATAAAGAATATATTGTTTACGCCATTGGAAGAATACACAAAAAAGCTGAAAGATTTCATAGAAAGAGTAATTTTTTGAAGGGTAGCAAAACTCTGTGCTTTACTGAAGTGAACAATTTAATTTTAAAAATTTAGTTTGTATTTATCTCCAAACTGAGGAACATTCCGAAGCATGGCTGAGAAGTTACGTTTTGTGCTCAGCAGGAATGGTTTATAACCTTAAATGCTAAGTAAATTACACCTTAGCACGACATAACTTCCAGTCTGGGTAGATTAAAGGGGCACATTTATGGCCTGAAATCTTTGTCCTCAATTCTGGAAGGAAATCCAAGTAAACGCCTTGGTCACATGCAACAATCCTGTTTTCTATTCATTTCTGACTCTATGCAGTCGGTGTCCACAGGGGCCTATCATAATCGGCTCATCTCACCCAATGCCAGGATTGAATGCAGTGATCAGTAGACTCTCGTACTGATGGCGACAGCGTACCCGTAATTCCGACCTGGTCCATCAGCTAGGACAGAGCTATTTTTTGCTTGTAACTTAGCCGCTGTGATACCATAGCGCCGAGGGCACTTTCTATTCATGACGATGACAGTCACGGCACTGATTTTGTGACATGTTACTTGGTGACTTCATTTCGGTGCGGTACTCATGAAATCAGGATTTTAATCTTACTAGACATTTTTCATCTAGTCTCTCCCTCGCCTTTATCCTTTTGACGAAAATGGACAGCAGTTCAGTAATCTGGTTGAAAGTTAATAAAATAGCAATTTTATTCCAGATCATACAAAGGGTTGGCCTGTTCATTATACAGCACTGATCAAACACTAAATGAAATTATTAAACATAATTTGTAAGGAAAAATACATCCACACTGGATTCTTCATCGACAATACATCGAGTTTAGGTGTTATAGCGTGTAATTCCCCTTTATGTCTACGGGCTATGATGTCAAAGAAAAGCTTTTCACCAAAATCTGTCATCGAAAACAAAATGCTGGAGCGACAAGTGTAGCGACAAAACAAAAATCGTTAAGATGCAGAATGAACGAAGAAACGGAAAACCATTTCGTGTGCAATGCCTTTATAAATCTTTAGTTCCTTGACCTTAAGCAATCGCACACAATTCTCTGATGACAGTAATTAAGGTTAAAGGTCGACATGAAGGCCGCCAGTTTCTTTTCCAATGAAACAACAAAACATACCATTAACATAATCCACAACAACAACAACGACAGCGTCACTTGTGGCCGATTGGTGGCATGTGGACGAGTATCCTCAAGTTCTGTGCTGTCTGATATGTCTTCAACACACATTATTGGTTTCCGTCGAAAATGGAGCGCACATTTTCTGTCATACTTATGAGGTAAGATGAACGGTGGAGCGTTAGCCTTCACCCCTACCGCCCACATTTTTACATCATTTCAAATGAAACTGTGTAAAAACAATGGCACTAAGCTGTGTAGACTTAAATAAGAAAGCCCAATGGCCACGCTGATGTAGATAAACTTCTTACACAAAAGCAGGGATTGGATTTACATACGTTATATTTGGTCATGAGTTGGTTGATTTATAGGTGGAGAAACTTTGGCAAATTACTGACGAACTTTTCCACGTGTGACCTTCTCCTGTAATGGCGTCTCTGGTCCAGCAAACCATTGTGACGACACCATTGCCCACAAAATGTCCAAATGAAAATGTGAGAGCGGGACCAACAGATACATTCTCTGTCCAAGGCCATGTTTCTGCCACCAGCATGTTTACATGATGACATTTAAGTGGGCATTAGTCTGTCTAGACAGGTTACCTGAGCAACACACTTTAGGCTTGATAATTTCTGTTTGGTTTATTCTACTCGTAAAACATCCCCTATTAACAATAGCCTTCACTACACTGCCTTTTTTTTCCATTAATTTGTCATTTCTACCTAGTTCTCTTTTCGTATGCAGGAAATTGTCAGCACTTTATTTTTATGCCAGTAGTAATACACAGATTGTCCATATGTTTGACAGAAAAATTGCACTTTTTCATCTCATCGTGAAAGTACACATGCCTCTGTCTGGTACTTAAAGCCTTTTATCTATGTATACATTAACCCGCTCTGACTAGCCTTATATTGCTTTCTACCTTATATTCGTCCCCTGACATTACTCGAATGTATGTTTAGTCGAGGTTGTATTAGACCGAGGTGAGCAGGGGCTGGAGGCCGTTCACACCCACATAGTTACTTTGTGGAATAAGCTCTCTGATATGATGCCACATCCTACAAATAGGTAGTGTTTATTTATGATACACAATACAGATTAACATTCAGCATTCAATCAACAAGACCTGGCATATCGTAATGCGGAGACTTGACCCTAAGTATGCGATAAGAAATCTGCAAATTTGTGCAGAATCACAGCACAAGTCTATTAATTCCCGAATCTAAAGGCGAATCAAAAAAGTTCATCGGCAGTTCTTTGACAGAGAGTTCGAATTCTAATGGTTCTTCTTTGAAATCAAAAATTTTACTGGAAATATACTTTTGCGTGAGTAAATATATAGGCCTTCTTGTTTTAACAAGTGTTTCGAATGAGTCGACAGTTGTTAAGACACATGTATGCTAATGCAGTCACTTGTTGAAATAGAAAAAAAAACATATTTATTATCTTAAATCCACATTTTTACAAAAGATTCAATACATAGTTATGGTTATTTGGTAATTTCTCTTGTGAGTATTGTTCCGTCATAAAAGGGCTTTTAATTCGCTGCTGTAAAATCTGTCTCTCTATTCATTTCGTATGTGTAAACAACATCGTGCTCCCCACGCAGATTGTGTAATTCGGGGAATTTTAAAAAAAACGAGCGTCGTTTGTTGTATCATAAAGTATCCGCGACTGCTTAATCAGCCAATGTGTTGTGCACCAGCACAAAATACTCCACAAAGTACAGTACATACAGAGAAGGATGTTCATTTTGCATCAAAGAGCCGCCGTATACCAAGAGCTATGGGTCACGTGATGGTGAACAAGTAGACTGTTTGACATGTGATGTAATAGGAAGACATTCCTCGCGATTCAGATAACTGTGATTTGAACATTGCATTATTATTTCACTGCCATCCTGCGGATTTTTTGCTCTCGTGTAAGATATTAGCGTTTTTTCTCTTAAATTTAACCATTTATTTAATTTGGTGCGTATAACATAGGATTTCGAATGTGGCCATGTTTGAAATAGATATCCATATTTAGCAGCTGGGCCTTTTGTTACTAAAATGTTGTCAAATAAACCAGAAAGAAGCCCCTAATTCATGTTTAGTTCTTGAGAGATATTAGTGTTCAGTGTACCAAGGTAGTGAAAGTATGCATACTTTTAACATAATCTTCCCACTGAAATATGCCTCCATGGTGGAATGTCTTTCTGTAGTATCTGAAACGGTTAGAACGTACGCCTCGAAATCGAGAGATTCGGGATCAAACCTGGGTCGGGTCATACCAAGACTTGATTAATGGCCTCGCTTGGCGCCCAGCAACAGGGCTGGTTATCACAGTGTCAATATAATGTGACTGGGTGGGGTATCTGGTGTCTTCGGCATGATACTTCAGCGGACAGCACTTCGACGACATGGATCCGCTCTGTCGCAAGAAAACGCACATCTAATCACCAGTTGTCGTCATAGGACTATGACTGACAAATTCTTACGCACGACATTAAACCCCAAGGATTCATTCATTCATTCATTCCTTATAACTGAATGTATAACGCAGTTATGTATTTAAAATTACTAGCCGGAAGCGTCCCGGAATTTTAATTAAGTGACCTGTCATAATAATTAGTTCAAGGACTCATCCTAACCTCTTCATTCATTCAGTATTCATCTATTTTAGATATTGTGTGTTCTCTTTTCTGACAAAATGTGGGAAATGTTTGTCAAAAGACAAAGGAACGTACTCTTGCAAACAATGAGTGAAGCGTAAGGAGAGAGAGAGACATGAGGCAGATTATAGAAATACAGGTTTGAACTACCTGAAGTTTAAAGTACTATTTCAGTGACAACGCCATTATGACAAATTTTCTGATATGGAACCTAAGCACATATACCAGGAATGTAAAATTAATACGAATACGAGCTGTTTCGATGACGTATAAGGCATTTTTATGTGCGCTTGGCACTTGCCGGTCGAATACAACAAAACTCGCCTGCGGTATGGTATGGATCGCGTGACGTCACAAGTAGACAACTGATCAGACTTCACAGCTCTTCATGTAGCAAAATGGAACACACACTAGCGGCACGGCACAACTCGCTTTACTAAACATAAAATATCAAAAAACCAATAATATTCCTTTACACTGAATGATTGTCTTTTAGAAATTTAATTTTCACCACTGAGTTACTTCAGGCCGTTTGAAAAACACTTGTGCGCTGACGAAAACTCGATCGATCAACAGACTGAAACGCGAATATGACATACACTATGACTCAAATAAAGGCTTTCAGTACCTATAAGATCTATACAATGTGTAACCAAACAAATACTTTATTGTAACATACTCTTCGTCCCCGACATTATTTCTTCAGTATTTGGAAAGACAGGGCACTGAGAAGTCCTGGTCTTATCTGATAGCATGGTTAAAAGTAAAACACCCGCCACTAAAACCGCGTTATTAGCACCGTACATAGTTAATTTCTTTTTTATGAAGCATTTTAACATTATAGGATATGTTTAAACAAGATGCTATGCATTTTCGGCGCACCTCTGCGTGATCATGTTGTGCTTAACACAACTAGATATAAACATAGCAGTTGAGCTGATGATACCGAGCTAATCGTTGAAATATTTAATTTAATTCAAGTCTTATTTTCTGTACATTAAGGTTTTATTTGATATGCCAGCATTTTATTTTTTATCAAATGCTGTAGTATTACACCAGTGCCACATACTAGAAGATCCGCATTCGTCAGCTGAGAAAGATAGACTACTTAAATTTCGTCAGCATTCATTTATTTTCAAGCCCGGATAAAATGACTTGGTGACAATTATACATGAATAAAACTTTTTTGTTGCCTTTGAGGGCATATGAGGGTATATGAGGGGCATATGAGGGTATACGAGGGTATATGAAGGCATATGAGGGCATATATGAGTGTATGAAAGCATATGAGGGAATATGAGGGCATATGTGGGCGTATGAGGGTATATGAAGGCATATGAGGGTATATGAAGGCATATGAGGGCTTATGAGGATATACGAGGGTATATGAGGGCATATGAGGGTATGTGAGGGCATATGAGGGTACACGAGGGTATACGAGTATAAGAGTCATGTCCGACATTCGTATACCATTCGTAGTCCGTACAGGGTGTTCCAAGTCGATAATCGCAAGATCCATTTCCAAAGCATTGTTTAACACTAGCTCCCAAAGACAAAGGTATGTAAGAAATTATACACATAGGAAATAAAGTTGGTAACACACAAGAGAGAAGCGGTCATCAGTTTTCAATGATGCCGGGCAGGCAGTGGATATTCTAGGCATGAATTCCATATCAAAGTTCAAATTCGTAGTCCATGAATGAGTTCCAGGTCAAATAACAATTAAACAAGGTATCTCAGCCTCGTTTTAATCACAACTGTTCATAAAGGCATCATGCGGATGTAATGAGCATGGCTGCCTTTACGGCCCCTAGCCTCAGGGTTAAGCGGTATAAGATACAATTCGAAAATGACTAGCGTTACAGACCTTAACCGAACAGATTGTGATTCAAAAGTAGGGGCGATTACGTCTTTCCCGTTAATATGTAAGGATCTCACTACAAGAGGCGCCATCTGTGATGTTACACATTACATGCTGTTTTGTATAAAAGCTGTCTACAAGATAGACGGTTACACTGGGCAGCCAGCACCATCTATGTTGTTAAATACCAAGTACGCGATAGACATGTACAAAATAATAAAAGCGCCGTCTATGTGGTTGATCACAATGCAGATCGCCAGAGATTCTCAACGCTCTGTCCATACCTGCCAACGAGGGTGTTATACTTATTGTAACATTTGAGAAACTTACAATGAAGGCGTTTGAAGGAGTATCCTTGACAAACTAGTTTTTGAACTAACAACTTGTGACGCAGATTAAAGTCATCACAATTTACGCAAGATCTGACAAATGCTACGAGGCGAGATATGTATACGCCATATGCAGGACCCTTTGGTATATTGCTATCCAAATAAGGATAGTTTACGATATCAAAATTGAAATTATCCCTCTTGTCGTGAAAGGAGACCTTGTTCGTCTTTGTACAGATATAGATCCAAATAAGATGTACCATCAGGGCTATCTCTTGTCTCCTTTAAATCCAATGAAGGTGAATAGATTTCCTTTATTTAACGCCAGTAGATCATCAATATACCGCTTGGTAAATGGAAAGGATCGAGCTTTAAAGATATTACTTTTAAATAATTTCTGCATATAGTCGTATTCATATGAAAACTGGTATAGGTCTGCCAAAAGAGGCGCACAATTGGCACCCATTGGAATACCTATGCACTGTTGGTAAATGGTATCCCTGAATTTCACATAGATGTTATTAATGAGAAATTCAAGTAATTAAATAATGTAACGTCCCATGAGTGGTAACCTTTCTTTAGTGGTAGAACTAAAGAAAACCTTATTGCTTCTGACGTTAATGTAACGGTGACCGGTTTTAGTAAATACCGAGACAATTAACGATGATATTCTTTCAATAAGATCTTTGTGAGGAATCGTAGTATAGAGAGTAGAGAAATCCCATGTGGATACGTCTTTGTACGGTATATGCATATGAGCATCGAGTTCTTCTGTAAGACGTTTGGAGTTGTTAAGAATCCACATGCAGTTGACACTTGAATTTTTTGTTATGGTACAACAATACTTATTCCAAAATGACTTTACATCTTGTAACGCTCTCGTAAGTAGGGCTGACAAGAGTTTGGTGGTACAACTTCTTGAACCCAAAATAAATCGAGCCTTGTATGGGGATTTATGCATTTTAGGAATCCAGTAAAGTTGTGGTATTTCTGTATGACTGGTAGGTATATTTAGGCGCCTTTTTTAAGAAAGGTTTTGTGTTTATTAAATAGTTCCTCCAGAGTACATGTAGTAGCAGAATGCGTGGATGTTGTTGTAGATTTACATAGCTCTTGAGCAAGAATTTGATAATAATAATTCTTGCAAATAAAAATGACATTATTAGGAGCCTTGTCTGCTACAGTGATGACAGATTTACTATGAAGGTCAGCGAGTGTTTCTTGCACAGTGGGATCCTTCAGAACTTGTTTAACTTTAGGTAGAGCATTTTAAACATATTCCTCAAGCGCCGAGATGATATTTTTTTTGATAGAGCGAACGTTGACATTTCTCTTTTCTCTATACTTAGGACCTCTCACAAAGAGATTTCTTCGATCATGATTCTTAATAGTATTAAGGTCACCAGTCAGGACATGTTGACATTTGTCGTAGGTAAAAACTGAGGATTCACAATCACAGTTATAGCCGTCAGAAGTATACGTCGCCAGATACGTGGCTCTTGGATATTAAAATAATTAGGCACAATACTACGAACATCATATGAGGGAATATGAAGGCATATGTGGGTATATGAGGGTATATGAGGGTATATGAAGGCATATGAAGGCATATGAGGGCATATGAGGGTATATGGAGGCATATGAGGGTATATGAGGGTATACGAGGGTATATGAGGGCATATGTGGGTATATGAGGGCATATGAGGGTATATAAAGGCATATGAGGGTATATGAGGGCATATACGAGTGTGTGAGGGCATATGAGGGCATATGTTAGTATATGACTGCATATGAGGGCATATGAGGGTATGTAAGGGAATATGAGAGTATATGAGGGCATATGAAGGTATATGACTATCGTCGCATAACTCAATCATATCATTCTTATGCTTTTCTATGCCGTTTTTTTTGGCACGTCTATCCCTGGCACGTCTGTCTATCGATTTCATTACTGTATGGTTAATGAACTCATATGTCTACTTTTGCCGGAAATTACCCAACGCAAAACGGGCTTTGGGGCAATGTCAAAGTTGATAAAAAAAACTACAAAAAAACATTAAATTTTTAAAAACTCAACTTTTTGACCTACTCAATTTGAAAACCATTTACCAAACTTTTACTTTTGGGTGACATGTAATTTCGCTGGAATAATACTTTAAGTGAAAAATTTGAAAGGTGATCTAATCCCTTACTTTTCGAATTAAAATCAGGAACAATTTAGTGTCAGGTAAAAAAAATTATTTCAAAATGCCCTAATTATTAAAAACTCAACACTATATACAGCTGATAAACTATGATCAGTTTCAACATGAAATCGCAAAGTCGAGCAAACAGAGGATCTCCTAAACGGGCCGGGTGAACAGCAAGGTAGAAAAGGGACCGTGTGTACAACAGTATATAGTTATTTACTTTATTTGACTGGAGTTTCACGCTGCACTCAAGGATATTTCTCTGTTTGGTGTTAGGAATCCGGGCAGATCCAGGCGGGAAACGACCATCCACCTGTTACTGACAGACCTTTTCACGTACGACCGGAGAGCAAGCCAGCATGGGCTGGACTTGAACTCACAGCGGCCGCATTGGTGGGAGGCTCCTGGGTCAATGCGCCGTGCTGGTGTACTAATTCTCTCAGCCAGGGAGGTCCCCGACATTAAAAATTTATCCACAATTAACGGTGGCCGTGAATACAACAGGATATAAGTCTATCGTGAAGTAATTGAAGGTTACTTCTTGCTAAAGAATATTGAGACATAGCCCAAAGCAACCATGATAATGTGGTATGTTAGATCCCTACATTTAAATTGTGAAATATTGCTACATGCCACTTTTACCACCACAACTGTCTCTCGGCATCTATAAACACAAGAATGTTTATCATGTACCTTAGAATCAAAATACGTGTTCTGCACTAGGTTGTTAATACTCTGTGGTAAATTCAGGGACAATTGTCAATGGCAATTTTAGCACAGCCAAATTTTCTACCAAATCCAGCCCCTCTGACAAAGATTGTACGAAACGCAGGGTGCTGACGGATAGTCCTATGTACGGGATGATTTGCAAATGATGCCTTGGGCGTCAAAGATGCCAATAAAAGGTTGTGTAGCGAAAGCATTTATTAGGCAAGGAAAAAGTGTAACCGCCGATAGCAACGAGAGGCCTGAACATTTATTTTGCTAAGGCGTCTTAATTTACAGGTGTAATATGGTACAGGTCTGTTAATGGATCCCACTGGCCAGGACTGGGTAATATTCAATTACATTCTAAGTAACCGCCTCCGGAAGATGTTCAAATAAAAACTTTTCTCAAAGGTTTTTTAAACACTTTGGTCATTAAGAAACATAGCAACCTATCACTTAACAACCTATCCCCTCACAAAATCTGTCATGTGACATCAATCTTATGCATGAATGAGTGAGATATATAAACAGGGAAAAAGTGGTGAGCTGTATTCCTGGTCACTGATTGGCTAGGAAGGTTCAAATCGCGAAATATACACGAATGAAGACTCCACAACCGGTAACGCGTCATATAATGCACAACGTGGGTGCTTGTCCTGCGCACAAGAATTCTTGAGCTATGTTTATGTAATTTGAATGACTGTGATGCCGTCTATACATATACAGCGAATACAAATTCTATTCTCCATTTATTTTCTTTCGAGCTATCTGTTTTCCGTATTTCTCTGTCGTGTCACACAATAAAAAATCAGTTATTATATAAAAAAGTTATTATATGTAGAGCTGTCATACTGTTAGAAAGGTTTCACAACAGCCACTGCAGCAACATCAAGGTATTCAATAACGACGAATACCCTATTTAAAAAAAAATTAAAAAAAAAACAGTTTTTACCTTCCCGTCACACCGACATGCCAAAACTTTACTGGATTCCAAAAATGCAGAAATCCACATAGAAAGCTCGCTGTACTGTGCGGTCAAAAAGCTGTACCACCAAACTTGTATCAACTCTCTTAACGAAAGCACTACAAAAAGAACAGTCATTTTGAAACAAGTACTGTTATGAAATTGAAAAATTCAGGCGTCAACTGTATGTGGATACTTAAAAACCCAAAACGTCTCAAAGCAGAAGTAGACGCTCTAATATACCGTTTAAGGATACATCTACTTTGGATTTTTCCACTCTCTATACTGCGATTCCTCAAATGCATTTAATAGATAGAATTTCATGACTAATTGTTTCAGTGTTTAATAAAACCGCCCACCGCTATATTAACGTCAGATTTTACTTAAGTTCCTCTACATACAACGGTTACCATTCATGGGATGTTTCCATGTTCATTGAGTTGTTTGAATTTCTCATTAATAACATCTGTGTGAATTTCGGGGAAACCATATATCAACAGTGTATAGGTGTATTCCGATTGGTACAAGCTGTGGCCCCTTTTGGCCGACCTGTGCCTGATCTCAAATGAATACGACTATATGCAGAAACTATTAAGGAATAATCCTATCCTATATAGCAAAGACTGTGAAAGATATTTACCCACCTTTGCTCGATTTTAAACCACAGACTCTCTAGATGGCAGATCTTATCTGGACCCATATTTGTACAAAGGCCAAAACGGTTCCATCTTCTGCAGACTTTACGACAAGAGGGATAGTTTCGGTTTTGACATTGTAAATTACCCTTACTTGGACAGCAATGTACCAAAAGGTTCTGCATATGGTGTGTACATATCTAGCCTTGTAGCATTTCATTGATCCTGCGTGCCGTGTGACAATTTCAATCAACGTCACAAGTTATTACTGCAAAATTAGTGTCAAGGTTATTCCATCAAACGCTTTCACTTCTGTTATCTTAAGTTTTACAATGAGTATAATTCTCTTGTAAGTAAATATGGACAGAGCTCTGCTTCATGATTGTGTTTAATTCCGCTGAACCAGGGGCTAGGGGCTGTATGTCCATCGTGTTGAATTAGATCGCCTCGTCCGTCCCGTGACCTGTGGTTACTGTCTGGGACAAACCATTCCTTTCACGTTTACAAAGCAAACCGTCTAATTAGGAAGCTTCAAGTCAGTCTATTCGGTGGATACATTGAACTGGCGTTTCTACACCAGATGGGCTTTACATCTACACGTATGAGGATTATTACTTAGTAATAGGGAAACACGAACAATCTTTACACTTAAATGTCTTTAATCAGATTGACTTTCCTTAAGATATCTGAAGACTTTTTTATTTCTTCAACTTTTATACAATGAGATTAACAATAAACCATGGCAATACGTTACAAAGTAAAATGCTCTATGCTACGGCGGCCCATATACGACAGTTTTCTTTTTTCTTAACTTTTGTAACTTTTTCTTAGGTTTTCACCTGGGTGAACAGGTGGAAAGGCTCTCACCTGGGTGAAAACCTTTTTACCCAGGTGGAAACTCACTTGCAAGAAGCCTCGTTCTCGTTTCCGTGGGCAGCCGAACTTTTGGGCGGGGTTATTAATGGAAAATAAAATCATTTTGACTACAGATAAAATTTTGGGACCCTCTACAGGGAGGGCGTGTGGCCCATGTGACTTGTCTCATCCACTGAAGTTACTATATGTTGTAGTTCATCATCATTCTGCCCAGGTGAAAATGTTCACCCATTTTCATATATCATTAATTTCATATGCAGCGTTTACTAGTAAATCGTTGCTGTGATGTAAACCCCTGTTGACATCGATGAGAAACTCTCTCACCAGCTTCAGTCTCATTCCCAAGTGTTTACAGCTCGACTGAGTCGGGGGCTTCAGATTTGTACAATCTGCACAGGTAAATGAAGCAGGTGTTTGAGCTAGGTGGCAGCATTACGTCTTGATATCCTTTTTACAAAGCATAAAACTCCCCAAGGCGTGTTGAATAGCCGAAATTACACAAAAATATTCTTTAAGTGACGATGTGGTTCTGACGTCACAAAGTGCTGAGGTGAACGTTCAGGCCCGATGACGACACGATTTGGGCTTCCATCTATCCAGCTGTATATAAACATGTAGAGGCACATTTGACAGGACACTAAAAAGCCTCTTGTATTGTAATCTCCATTTCCAGCTTGTATTACGTAAATCAATTTTTTTCTTTCTAATGCCCTATGGCTACAAATCTCGGATTTGTTCACAAGAAAAAAAAACTGAAGAAAAAATTACTGGGGAAAATGTGCTCAGAAATTTGCACTATCTTTGTCACGTGGACCTTCATTACTTACGACGTTCTGTGAGTAAGTCACTTTGTGTGGAGAGTATCTGTTTGGCTGTGACACATGACTATAACCAGCAGCAAGTAGCCTGCAGCAATCAGAGAATTAACAGCGTATCCTTGATTACTGTCTAAATTTACAGCCGTAATACACCATTTGCCATCCGTACTTATTCCACTGGCTATAGTTCAGTTACAATCTAAATACTCATCCAGGAACAGTGGCAGGCAATGAGTGATTATAGCACTTTATACTCACCAAATTCCTGCATCTTTAAAATACAGCTATCTGTAATACCCACGCATATTTTTCTTAACTGAATTTTACGTGTGCTTTATATTAATTCAAATGACACTAATTTATGTAGGGGACTATATACATGTATTTCTACTCGCTCAGTCACAATGCACTGAAGTGAGCCAACCTTAAGAAAGACAGAAGATAAAAGTTTCAATAAAAGTATTCGCTTATGTTTTACCTGAGCGAAATAGAATGTGCCAAATCTGAAACCTACTGTATCCGATGTTTCCGAAACAAATGAAGCAAATAATACATTCTTTTCCAAATATTTATTTAGATTAATTCATTCAGAACTGCAAGTCTGTGCTACATCTCAATTAAAGAAATCTTTCTCCCTAAGAACCGATGGTCATGAAACTGCCTTCTGCCGTTATCCACAAATGTTATCTGTTTTATACCCACGGAAGCACTTGTGTGTATTTGAGAAAATCGAATTGGCTGAAATGGCATGGTGAATAGTGAAGCCATTAAGTCTCTCCTCTTGTCAATAATTTATTGCAAACATCTGTCAACAGATTTCGTTGATCAACAGATTAAGGGAATTTCGGTCATTCCGGAATTCGACTTGTTGAGTAATATTTTTTTTTTTTTTTTTTTTTGATTGGTGTTTTACGCCGTACTCAAGGTGGGTGGAAACCGGGCAGAGCTCGGGGGAAACCCACGACCATCCGCAGGTTGCTGGCAGACCTTCTCACGTACGGCCGCCAGCATGAGCTGGACTTGAACTCACAGCGACCGCATTGGTGAGAGACTCCTGGGTCAATACGCTGCGCTAGCGCTTTAACCGACTGAGCCACGGAGGCCCCCTGTTGAGTAATACAGTGTTGGAGTCAAAATCAGAAAGCATGTTTCTTTCATGAGTCTCAATTTTATGAATATGAAACTCATAATAAGTATTTATGTTGTACTGTCATTGAAAATCATTTGCAAATGTCACGAACTAGAGATAAAAAAAGACTTCTCCACAGTCAATTCAGTTGGGACGTGTATTTATGTGACGGTTTTGAAAACACATCTTATCAGAATTTCACGAACTGTGATCCCCTACGGCCTTTTGCTCTAACGAGGAAGAGAAACAAAGAGTAGATGTGTCAAGGATTAGCCTGGTATAAAATATTCACAGTGACTGGCTAATCTTCAACAAGAGTAACGTACATCTGGACCACGCCGACAGCTGCTTTAGATCAGATGGGACTTCAGTGTTTTTTTCTTTCAACCGTCTGCACGCATCCCTCAGGATACGATGCTTTTGTAATATAGGATTGATCCTAAAAACTACTTTGATGTACTAGCGTTGTTATCTTTCCTGCATTTTTTCGAGACACGTATCCAATTCTCAAGGAAATGTAAGATAAGTTAAAAAATTGACCTGTGATGATACTGGCACTGGTTCTGTGTGGTAATGCTGGCACCGGTTCTGTGGTGATACTGGCACTGGTTCTGATAGTAATTTAATTTGTAGATTAAGGTCTTCTCAGATCTAGAGTTATACATCATTTTACAAAGGATTAATTTAGGCCATGACTGATATCAACATATCTGTTGACATATAGCGACAACTTATCCTTGGATGTATACTTACAATATAAGAAACTTTCTTCTGACGAATAGCCATCATAAATAGGATTTAATATTGTTCAGGGTTAAAATGGAATTGGATCGGTATACCAAAAATACTTAGGAATCGAAACACTTCAAACCCCAACGGTGTAGTAAACACGAATAGAAGCTGATGTGCGCACTACTGTATAGTAAATACGAATAGAAGCTGATGTGCGAACTACGGTATAGTGAACACGAATAGAAGCTGATGTGCGGACTACGGTATAGTAAACACGAATAGAAGCTGATGTGCAGACTATGGTATAGTAAACACCAATAGAAGCTGATGTGCAGACTACGGTATAGTAAACACCAATAGAAGCTGATGTGCGGAGTATGGTATAGTAAACACCAATAGAAGCTGATGTGCAGAGTACTGATAAAGTCTAGTAAGGATTCTAATGTTGTCATTATAGGCCATTTATCCCATTGACAAGATGACTATCTCCATTTTCTATGGAAAAGGATATTAAAACTTTATAAAATGTTCAGGGACGAGCATACGTAACAGATAACCACAGACAGATCACTAACCACCATGTTGGCCGCCTCTGGAAGTTACAGCCAAGGAAGTTACAACTGATAGTGAGTATGAAACCATAGAAACCCTGTAATTATGTTAACAGAATGTGGGTCAGATGCCGCCCGTGTTTGGGCATTATTCCTACGTTTAGTGACAGGTCTACACGCAAGACTGTGCCGCGATGTGTTTTGCCAAATCAAGGTGTGAAGCGTGAGAGGACGTCAGCACCTGTTATCGCAGAATAATGAGCACTGCTGACAGCCCGAATGTCATTGCACGGGACCAATACGCCACATTCTGTTCTCATATCTCCGTGTTTTCTGGTAGATTGCATTGAGCACCGTGCATTGTTGTCTTCTCATGAACATTACAAGAAAAAAATGCAATAGTCAGGACTATACGTGTATCGAAAGTTTTCCTGCATTAATTAAGCTGTTTACAACCCCAAACAAAATGATATAACACGTGAAATATGCGTGACCAAATTCAGGTCTTCGAAAGCCACGAGAGCGATCATTCTGGAAGCGAGCTAACACCGATAGAGAGCAACTTTAATGCTCTGGGCAAATCAAATCGGTTTGGTCCACATGCGCAAAACAGGAAACAACCCATTTGATTTATCGGTCGAAAATGTGAAGTTAGGGCAATATGATTTGCCAAAGGTAAGACATCAGTTTGTCTACCTAGGCCTCTCAAAAATGTATGATGGTTTTAATGATAGCAGTATTGGACATGGAACAAAGAAATGTTAGTGTTTTATAATACATGGGCGAAATACTTAATGGTATTTTTTCTCCACAGTGTGGTAAATAGATTTATACGCCTTTTTGTTATCAAAACCCACAAACTGTAAATACAGGCGGTGGCTTAGGCCTGAACAGGTCTTAAAGTATCGTTCACGATTCCACAGATTTGTAGCCGTACATTTTTTAAAAACGTCTTTCTTTACTCATTGTGTTTCAAAGACTGCAGAGTGGTTCTTGTTTCTCATTAATAAGCTGTTTCTAGGAGAGAACCAAGTGCAAGCCACAGTTAAATGCCTGAAGGTTCATCAGTTCTGACATGGCGTACCACTTTTGCGTCTGTGAAATGAGAGCGAGATGTTTTAAGGATTGAGAAATAATGTAAAATCTCCTACAAATATAGGTCAAGTTTTCGTGGACGGCCTTCAGCCCCACCTGTTGGTTTAAGAAACATTTCTCCCAGAATCGATTCTCAAGAGGTTACCCGCTCGACTAGTCCATTAATCTTGTCCGTTAAACATGGCCTGAACCCTTTCTGACAGGCGACACTTGAGAGCTAGAAAGAAATCACAGCAACTGGTATATCGCATATTTGGGCGCAGGTTTCACGCATTTGCTGACGGCTAATGTTTTCCCGGGCACAGGCATTTTTCCACTCATTTAACAAACTCTCCTTGCGAAGACGCAAAATAGCCATTCTGGAAATCAGGAGGAAAATCCATGGAAGATTGATAAATTCTGGCTTTACACAGGCTCTGTGTTCCTGCCTGAAGTTGCACTAGACACCATTAGAGTAGTGAGATCTTGGGATTCTCGTGAGATTTTCTCATCCCGGTCTTTATTGGTCCATACCAAAACCATATTTCAGCTGTGAGTAAATAATTGATATCTTGTACATTAGTCTGGAAAGATGAGAAGCTTTAATTTGGTAACACGTTAAATATCATACAGAGAATATTAATAGGGATGATATATAGCGCGATAACGTTATCAACTATTACAGCACATCTGGAAAAGCCCTAAAGAAGACACATAGAGACGTCGACTGAGTATTATTACCTATAAAGCCTCCAAATATAGCATACCGTAAGCCAAAAGAAAAAAATCCACTTGTAAAAACACATATTTAATGAGACTGGTTCCCCGATGAGATTTCAATAACAATCCTTTAAAAGGGAGAACCACCAATGAAAAGCTGGTCGTTTGCACAATTCAGGGCCTGCTGAATATTTGTATGGGACGGCTTTTTGTAACAGATTGCAATCAATTGATTTCTACGTCTGTAGATCCATACTAACTTCTGTTCTAATGAAGAAGTACGGAAGGTCATTGGGTATGGGACAACAGTGCTAACATATTTGTGACCGAGTGCTCTTTAAGCTAAACCTACCATTCAGTGATGATTAACAAATAATTCCTGATATCAGTGTAAAATTACCTCCTATACATTTTCTGTATACATCCCTGCATTTCCTTGTTCAACATCAAGAATTACCAGTTACCAGTCATCACTGCTCTGGTTTTGTTCTCTGTGCTGTAAGTCTTTCATTATATGGAAACTTCTTTCTATTTTACTCTGAAAATAACTCTTTTAACGATTAAACCTCCATTCACTTGATTTACACAATCCATAATTTAATAACCAGGGTGTATGATATTATTTTCTTCAGAGATAATACAAGTTGTTCGCTTACTTCTAATAGAGAACAATGACGTGATCCAAGTACTTTACACGACATTACACGAAGACGTGAGCCTCAGTCCATCTGTATCTTGTCGTTTTCTTTGCATCTTTCAAAATTATTCTTTGTCATACGATATCATTGCCTCGTCGGGAAGTCTCAGAATCCCACATTGACCACTGGTCCCTCAGCCAAGGACACTGCTCCATGGCTTCTGTAGAATTCTGACGATTTTTCCTCAGTTCATTGATACTACAGAAATTAGAACACCTGTTGTTCTTTGTCTTAAAACGAAACGGTTTATACTCAAACTTTGTGATATCACCTTTAAAAAACCATTTTGAAGGCACGCAAACATGATAGGCGACCAAATATTCTGAGTGTCACCAGGATATATCCACTGGCTAGCGGAGGCCCAAGGTTGTCAAATGTAAATTACTCCCTGCCGTAGAAAGTTTAGAAGTTCAGAATGGTCTTTCATTTCATGTGAAAGAATATTATGCCACTTGGCACGTGGTTGAATTTTGCTCCAATGAGAACAATGAACGACCAGAAACAAGGGCTGCTCACTGCTCTTTCTCCTCTTGTCCAGTCATACCACGTTCATATTGTCGTCTTATCCAATCACATCACGTTACACAGAAGTCTTATTCAAGCACATCCCGTTACATGGGAATCTTTTCCAAAATCATCCCGTTACATGGAAGTCTTAGGCAAACACAACGCATTCAGTGGCTTTTTTCTTGCCAGCCATATTTCTTTGAACAATTCTAATGTAACCACTGAGTCCCTCGAGATATCAGATAATTACACCAAATGTAAGCTATTAAATGTGCATATGATCGCCGTTCATTAGAAACAATCCCTTGCGGCATTCACCGATTGCATGTCGTACTCAGGCCAGACGAAGCCTGGATACGAGATAAATGCTGAGTTTATTTTTCGTGACCAACAACCAAAAATAAAACAAAAAAAACCCAAAGAAACAAAAACAAAAGTAAAACACGAGCTTTATTTCATAGGATAACTTATGTAGCCTACCTCGATGATCTATCCTCGGTTTATCACCTGCTGTGATGATTAATCCCCAGTGTATTGCTTGTTCCGGAATGGCAAAATTTAACTGTGTCTTTTTCCGCCTTCGTGTTTTATACGCGTAATATGTGGATTTTCATCGCAAAATGGTGGCCAGTATCCATTGTAATGTAAAATTCGACAACCTCAGGAACTTCCGAATGTGTATAAAACAGCAGCACTTCTTTTACATTATTGCAATAATCCTGGAAATGTCTATAGACGAGGCAATGTCATGTATCCGGCGTATTGTCAACACTCCACACAAACACATTTCCTACTGTCAGGAAAAGGGAAGTGATAGCATGTTAACTAGCGTCATTTAACAGAGTCGGAAAGAGCACTCTTCAATCTTCATCTGTAATAATCAAAAGAGGTAACAAAATTCATAAAAAAACATTCTACATCTTCCATTCCGAACGTGAGAATCTTTTTAACTGGATTTTTAAAACCTAATTTGAAAATGAAATAGCCTATCCTATATAGTGATTTCTGATGTCACCTTAGTTAGCATAACCACAAAAGATATGCATCCGGCGCAACTACGGGAAATATTTGCGTGTTTCGGGAAATATTATAACTTAGTTATTTATTCGCGTAATCTGTCTGGATAATTCATTCATGGTTAACTGTTGATTGCTATTTATGATCTTGACTGTTTCGGTGGCCTAATGGCTAGAGTGTCTGCGTCCAAGACGAGAGACCTGAGATCGAACACGGGAGGGGTTATCTCCAAGACTTTATAAATGGTAGTAGTTGCCGCATAGCTTGACGGTCAGCACTGAGTTGTTACGACAAGGAACAAGGGAATACCACTGACTGACTGTTTTGTATGTTGTCATATCTGGTGTTTTCGGCATTACACTTTGGCGGCGTGTACTTGCCGTGCCACAAGAAGGTACACATACCTAATTTTGTCATTTGACCGAAAAATTGTTAAGTAGCCCATTTGACGTAAAGTGCCTGTTCCCGTAGCAAGATAGACTGGCCACCTTGTTAAAACCAAGTCGACGAGAAGATTAAGAAAAATAGAACGGAAGCTCTCGGACGACCAAACTCATACAACAACTCAGACAAATTGTAGGAAGAATTTCCCTTCTGGCCACGAGAAAATGGGGCGCAAACTGCAAGTATTCCTGTCATATCCCTGCCATGGCAAAGACACGCGTGTTGACCTTGTCGTCTTGTTTACCAGTACCACTTAAATCTGTGCCCCAGTTTTGCACGATGAAGCAATCAATATAATCTAATCACCCACTTAACCTCACTCGCCGTATAAATTGATACTTGCCAAATAGGCCCAAGGCCTGTATTGATAATTTTGTCAATACAACATTTGTAAGCCTGCGCTAAGCGTTGCTGATTCTTGGTTATAAATGTCCTTTCCCGTTATAAGTGTCTGTTCCCGTCGAAAGTGTATGTCCCCGTTCTAAGCGTTTGTTCCCGTTGAAAGTGTATGTTCCCGTTGTGTCTGTTCCCGTCGAAAGTGGATGTCCCTATTGTAAGTGCCTGCTGCCGTTGTAAGAGTCTGTTCCAGTGGTAATGTATGTTCTCGTTGTAAGCGCCTGTTCCCGTTGGAAGTGCCTGTTCCCGTTGTAAGTGTCTGTTCCCGTTGTAAGCGCAAGTTCCCATTGTAAGCGTTTGTTCCCGTTGTAAGTGCCTGTTCCCGTTGTAAGCGTTTGTATTCGTTGTAAGCGTTTGTTCCCGTTGTAAGTGCCTATTCCCGTTATAAATGTCTGCTCCCGTTGTAAGTGTATGTTCCCGTTGTAAGGGTATGTTCCCGTTGTAAGTGTATGTTTCGGTTGAAAGTGTATGTTCCCATTGTAAGTGTATGTTCCCGTTGTAAGCGTTTGTTCCCGTTGTAAGCGTTTGTTCCCGTTGTAAGTGCCTGTTCCCGTTATAAGTGTCTGCTCCCGTTGTAAGTGTATGTTCCCGTTGTAAGGGTATGTTCCCGTTGTAAGTGTATGTTTCGGTTGAAAGTGTATGTTCCCATTGTAAGTGTATGTTCCCGTTGTAAGCGTTTGTTCCCGTTGTAAGCGTTTGTTCCCGTTGTAAATATCTGTTTCCGTTGTGAGTGCCTGTTCTCGTGGTAAGTGCCTGTTCCCACTGTAAGTCCACCCTTGGTAAGTGTCTGTTACGGCTATACTGATTTATTAATCTTCTGGACTGGATTTAGTCAATGTACGTTACGGGTAACTTCCTCTTGTTGTCTTATTACAGATTACACATTCGATTTCGTGGCATGTAAGGTTACCACTATCGGAGAGTAAAGATGAGAAACAACTTGCTTGTTCAACTCTCAGATCAAGATCAAACAAGAAACAAGAGGACGCTTGAATAAGTTTACCTGGACCCGACGCGTAACATTCTGACTCACCTGGGGAAGTCTGAGAGACTATGGTTAGAAAAACTCTCGGCAAAAACTGGCAATCCTCTTTCGCGTTCTTGCTCCACCGTCAAATTCCTGCAAAGGTCAACAAAACTGATGTAGACATTTATGAGCGAGCCGCGCCTGACGGGCGCCTTTACAAACGGCACACTTGTCCAGACTGTTTCCTCCAGAGCGTACTTAAGAGATTTCCAGGTCCAATGTGTTAGCAGGTTTTAGTTGATTTTTTCCGTGACAACATCGCTAGCCGGAGTTGTGTTGTTTTTGCATAGTTTGCCATCGGTACCGCTACAACATCAAGTACTGGCTTCTAATGAAGTGAAAGTCGAGGAATACATACGAACCTCTAAACGAAGATCATGAATTTGCTTCCTTTTTTGGCTTACAACCACAGTGATTACTACTGGAATTTGTGGAGGACATTAAAACTGAAGCGTGTGCCTACATCGCAGAGACTTGCGTCAGGACAAAGTATTCAACACAACATAGTTGATACTGTCAACTCGAGTAGAAAAATTATTTCGGTCGTCAGTCAAAGATTTCTCTCGTTTGACTGGAGTGAGTTTGAAATCTCAATGGCCTGAATGGGGATGGTTCAGGAAGGAAAAGACAATCTTGTTATTATTGAGAGGACGTTCCTTTCCGGCAAATACCCAGATCTCCCATCAACATGTGGAAGAACATCGCCTTCTTAGTGTGGACAGATGGCCAGGGGGACACCGATTAGCTCTGGGAGAGACTGCTATGATTAGAACTTAGGTCACGGTCAGCAAGTGGAAAGATTAATGTCGCATCTCCGTCAAAACCGTTGGTTGTTTTGTTGCAGATTACTCTCAAGAATGAAAGCGTGTTAATGTATTTATCTGCTTTAACTGCAGAAAGTGTATACAGAAACAAATCTAGCACATCTAAATAACCGGCTCCATCGCTTCATGTAGCTGGAGAGTTCCGGCCATATTTATTTATTGATCTGATTGGTGTTTTATGCAGTACTCAAGAATATTTCACTTGTAAGACTTTACGGTAGAAGGAAGCCGGGCAGAGCCCGGGGGGAATCTACGACCATACGCAGGTTGCTGCAGGCATATCCCGAGTGTGTATATAAAGTCAGTATCTTAATACATAGTGGCAAATCCCTCGTTATCTGTTGTATCCCCTTAAAGTCTTCCTGATTATATAGCAGCAGAATTTCCTAATGATAACTGATAAAATAGCGTTGTAAATTGTGTACGTATCGAGTATCATTATAACCTTTAGTGACAGAATTAAAAAAAAAACTTTTTCTCTAGTTGTTGTATGTATATTGTACTGATAATAACCTACTCTAACATAGTAAGCCACAGCTGAGCACTGCTCAAACCAAGGCTTTGTATCGACGGAACCCTATTCTAATGACTCAAAACAGTATGATTGAAAAATCAGAACGTGCGGTAATGGTATACTAGATTAAGATCTAAACGCACACATTCTGCTATAGCTATTATAAAGTATATATTATATATAGGTGTCATAGGTCCTCTATTACTCGGGGGCCTCCGTGGCTCAGTCGGTTAAAGCGCTAGCGCAGCGTAATGACCCAGGAGTCTCTCACCAATGCGGTCGCTGTGAGTTCAAGTCCAGCTCATGCTGGCGGTCGTTCGTTGAGAAGGTCCGCCAGCAACCTGCGTATGGTCGTGGGTTTCCCCTGGGCTCTGCCCGGTTTCCACCCACCATAATGCTGGCCGCCGTTGTATAAGTGAAATATTCTTGAGTACGGCGTAAAACACCAATCAAAAAAAAAAAAAAAAAAAAAATCCTCTATTACTCCTTATCTCTATACATATTTACTTAATTATTTATGGGGTTATAGATTTATTTATATGAGGAAGAATGTATACTGAAGAATGTAACTGATATGGCTGTTTTCACGCACGTCATTTATGCATTTTCGGGCCATTTAACGCTTCATATGACCACCCGAAAGTTGCTGCTAGACCTTCCCACGTATGAACGAGACGACGTCAGCATGAGCTGGACTTTAGCTCAAAGTGACCGCATTGATGAAGGTTCTTGAGCCATTGTGCGGCACTAGCACACTAACCTCTAGGCTAGGGAGGCCCCTGTTTGTTTAAAGGAGAAAAAACCATAAAATTGATATGTATCAATTTCTATTAGATGAAAGAACGTGAAAAGTTATTTACAAATATAGTCTTTGGTATTTTTTCGATTTTTTCTTTTAGGACAAAATGTATCTGAAAATAATTTTGTATGACGGATATGTATCGTCTTTGCATAAAAATGTTCAAATTAAGGACGTTGAGCATGTCTGATAAATTGATTTGAATGTAAATTTGCTGTTTATAACATGCATTTATTCATGATAATATTTTAAATTATGAATATATTAAAAATATAAATATGATCAAAATACCAGGTTGGACAGATTTGTTAGCTGAAAAGACCGAATTCTAGTATAAATATATTTATGTAGCATCCTCATTTATAACATTATTACGCAAAGACAATATATACAAAGAGGTGGTCCCAAATACCCAGCATTCAAAAAATGTCTTTCTCTTCAAAGTAAATTTGAAACTTTTTACTCTCTTTCATCTGAACTTTTCACATGTAATTTTTATGTGTTCTCCACCATAAGAGACTTCAGGTTTCATGCATCACGCCTTTTCACGTTCTCCTCTTTCCATACGACATGGGGGACTGACGTTTGTTATCCATTTACCAACTTAAGTACCTACTTCATTAATCTGTGAAAACCGTGAGCACTCAAGTCTAATGTTCAATCGATTGGTGAGCATGACTGGCTGAATGTAATGGAGCAGAATAAAACTTCTTGTTCTCAGGCGACGAGAGACTTCAGATGGCAGAAAAAATCTGCCTTCTCACACCCATGTTCCTCGAGAAGCCGATTTATCAAAACACATCTCAGCAAATCCCACGTGTGTAAAATTGCCCGCGGACATGCGCACAACTCCTGGGCGTATTAAGTCTTTTACTGACAGCCATTCTGATAACCTTGTTAAGTTAACCAGCTCCCTGATATGCAGCGTCAAATTTCATCTTTCTATCTTGACGGTAGTGGTGAAATAGCTAACTGACGTTCTATCTGACAATTTTGACTTCAAGCTATTCTGTTGCGGAGAAAGGATTCAGCGACACATAATAGTCAAACATTGCTATAATAGATAACTACATTGGATTCATTTTCTCAAAGGACAGGATATCACCTAGTGCATTCGTGTTACAAGTGAAACTATGACTACCCAAATGATCTAGCAAGCATCACATTTATTACATGTGTTTTGCACAGTTAAACTATGACTATCACTGTCATATCTACTCATTCTAAGTGAAAATAATACTAAAGTATCATTGTAAAAATTCTTGTTTCATTCTCGTTATACCACATAGAGGTGTTTGAGCCACAGGGCTTTTCACTATGAATGAATGTTAGGCTCACCCAAACCACAAACAAAACTTTGCTGTGCAGCAAATTGATGAATATATTTATTTGACTGATGTTTTACACCATACTCAAGAATATTTCACTTATACGCGAGCCAGCATTATGGTGGGGAGGGGGGGGGGGGGAAACGGGCAGAGCCCGGGGGAATCCACGACCTTCCGCAGGTTGCAGGCTGACCTTGCCACGTACGGAGGATGCCAGCATGAGCTGGGCTTGAACTCACAGCGACCGCACTGGTGAGAGGCTCCTGGGTCATTAGGCTGCGCTAGCCAACTGAGCCACGGAGGCCCCTTGATGGCTATATGAGTCAGTCTTGCTATGCAGGTATGCTTGGTACATCACGTTTAGTGTATCTAAGTGTTTACACATGGGGAAAGACTGAAGATTGAAAACTGCAAATTTATAATTCCTCCAGCTGAAAAGGTGAGAGTGGTATATTGTTTGACGCTTAAAGAAATTCGTCCTGTACTCTTCAGCTATACCTGAAGAATTATTTGAAATTTAGATGTTGGATAACTTTCTCCTTTCTATTAGAACAAAAAAAAATATAATTTATTTTCCTGATTTCTAAAAAACATGTTACCGGAAGCCGTTAATCTCTGAATCCTAAATGACATGCCTAAATGATATGTTGTGAAATATAGTCAAAATACCACCCGAAGCAAAAGGCAGCCAGTTGAATGAAGATTGTCATAATGAACCGGATATAAACTATACAAATAAACATCAACGTTTATGCGCGCTCTGTGCACATAAACACCAACGCCCTGAATATGCTCTATGCACATAAACACCAACTCCATAAACATGCTCTGTGTACATAAACACCAACGCCCTGAATATGCTCTATGCACATAAACACCAACTCCATGAACATGCTCTGTGTACATAAACACCAACGCCCTGAATATGCTCTATGCACATAAACACCAACTCCATGAACCATGCTCTGTGTACATAGACACCAACGCCCTGAATATGCTCTATGCACATAAACACCAACTCCATGAACATGCTCTGTGCACATAAACACCAACGCCCTGAATATACTCTACACACATAAACATCAAGGACCTGAATGTGCTCTGCACATACAAACATCAACGCCCTATAAATGCTCTGTGCACATAAACATCAACGCCCTGAATATGCTTTGTGCAAATAAACACTAACTCCCTGAATATGCTCTCTGCACATAAACATCAACGTCTTGAATATGCTGTGTGCACATTAAATCAACGCCCTGAATATGCTCCGTGCACATAAACATCAACGCCCTGAATATGCTCTGCACATACAAACATCAACGCCCTGAATATGCTTTGTGCAAATAAACACCAACGCCCTGTAAATGCTCTGTGTACATAAACACCAACTCCCTGAAAGTACTCTGTGCACATAAACATCAACGCCCTGAATATACCCTATGCACATAAACTTCAACGCCTTGTAAATGCCTTGTGCACATAAACACCAACGCCCTGAACATGCTCTGTGCACATAAACACCAACGCCCTGAATATGGTCTGCACATACAAACACCAATGCCCTGAGTATGCTCTGTGCATATAAACATCAACGCCCTGAATATGCTTTGTGCAAATAAACACCAACTCCATGAATATGCTCTTTGCACATAAACACCAACGCCCTGAATATGGTCTGCACATACAAACATCAATGCCCTGAGTATGCTCTGTGCATATAAACATCAACGCCCTGAATATGCTTTGTGCAAATAAACACCAACTCCATGAATATGCTCTTTGCACATAAACATCAACGCCCTGAATATGTTCTGTGCACATAAACTTCAACGCCCTGTAAATGTCTTTGGCACATAAACATCAACGACCCAAATATGCTCCGTGCATATAAATATCAACGCCCTGAATATGCTCTGCACACATAAACATTAACGACCTGAAAGAGCTCTGTGCACATAAACGTCAACAAATATGTTCTGTGCACATTAATGTGAAGTGATGATATGTATACTGTGTGCATGAGCCTCAGTTGCAGACATATGTGACGTGTGTGTCAGCGTGAATTGCGGCCATATGTACTCTACACATGCACAAGAATCGCATAAATATGCATTCTGTACGGGAGAAGAAATTGCCGGAACCAGGAACCCATTGAGGCTGAGGTGGTGCCTTATCTCATGTAGTGATACGTATAAAAGCCCTGTAGGCTTATAGTAGCACCTGCGCTACATCGCAACATCACACCATGGTCTCCCGGTACTTCTAGGGTGGGGTGACGATGCGCCACCATCCCCACGAAGCCTACATCATCCCCACGATGTCATTGTTGTGATCGGTCTTTCATTTAAGGTAATATAATTGCAATAATCTGTATTTCACTTAAAGTGAAAGGAAAATATACGTAATCATCAGTAGAAACACCACAGTAAAGTATATCCAAGTACAATTTTAAGTGTGTATTTTGGAGATTTTCTACTTTAAGCATTTCTACGTTTGGCCGCAATTCTGGTAATGTTTACTGTTGTACTGTCAATTCTTGCACAAAAGAGCTAGCCTACTCCAACATTACATACGGTATTTGAGGTGAAAACAACGCTTGTAACGTCATTGACATCTAAAGTGGTCCCGAAAGCCCACCACAGAATTCAAACAGACAGATTTAACTGAGTGTTTGTCCTGAGTTTGAACAGTGACTGATCTCATTTGTTTTGGTCCTCAGACACGCCGTTTACATCACAGGTTTATTCCCTCAGGCGGACAGAGAGATGCGTCACCTTAAAGCCACACTAAATCCTCTCACACTTAGGTCGGGTTTCGGTGTATATCCATGTGGCTTAGAATTACATGAAATGTTTCAAATCCTAGAACCTATTGGCTGGATAAGGAACACCTTGACTTTTAGGTTTTGGCAAAAAAATGGTGTGCTTCGTTTGTAAATCTTTCATGTTACAATACTGCATTTTGAGTAATCCTTTTCTAAAACCATGGTGCTGGTGGGCGTATACTTGTAAGTTGCTGCTATTGACGCATTCACGAGAACAGTTGGAATAAAATACTAACTGGGGTAAATTTACACAAAGACATGCTTCAAACAGACATTCGTATATCAACCGTCAGTCAAACTGGACGTCCCCGATCAATAATTGCAAGGCCGATTTTGATTAGGATGGAATCATGCAAAGAGAAGCAGCCAACAGATTTCAATGATGTTGGAAAGACCTAAGAAATGTTCTAGGCGAATGAATGAAATCAGTATTCATATCGTGAACCATACTGGAATTTAAGTTGTCGATAATGAAAATATGTATCTCAGTTGGTCTTTGAATGCAACTGTCCATATTTTCAATATGGCGATCTAATGCAACACGATGAATATTATGCCACTAGTTTCGGGTTAAGCGGAAATAGACACAAATATGAAACAGAGTAACAGAGATTCTGGAATTATACTCATTGTAAAATTTAAGAAGCTTAAAATGAAGGCCTTTGTTAGAATAATCTTGACACGCCAGTTTCTGCACTAATTACCTGTGACGTTGATTGAAATCGTCACGTGACACACAGGATCTAACAGATGCTGAAACTATCTACCTTGTCGTAGGGTTTGCGAGACAGGAAACCATCTTGGCATTTGTACAAATAGAGAGACTGGGTCTGTATCAAGTATAACCATTTTGGAATTTGTCAAAGACAGAGAGACCGGACCTGTTCCAAGTATCACGTTTATCCAGGTAGTGCCTATACATTTATACTTCATACTTCAGTTAATGAAATTCACTCCTACGTCATTATAAGGTGATACATTTCTAAAGTAGGTCTTTTTAATGTGGATAGCGTTTGGTAAGGAATAACAAGGAAGTATATTTCAAACCATTTATGTAAATCAGACTATAAAGAGTTGCATGTCGAAAGGTGTCACTCGGACTTACAGTGACTTATAGTGTATAAAAATACAACAAAACACTTACCACAGGGAGAGTAAAACAAGGGAAGCTACTGATAAGTGGCAAATGGTCAGACGTGAACAGTGAAATACGGCCTCTTGTCAATCCGTCTCAGTTTGAAGTCAAGGAATAACTTCCTGATAATCGGGTTACATGTTTCACATGTTAACATGTTCACATGTTGACTGTATACAGCAGATCTTTTGTTACGGGTAAATGCTTGGCTCTGTGCTGTGTCAACGGTCTACGGCAAATATACCAAAACTTCTTGTACAGAGAATATCAAATCGCATATGTTCTTCAGTTTATGTATCCAGAGACCAAACAATCTGGCCTCAGACTTTTTACACTCATCAATCGCTTGGTTGTATTGGATCTATATTATATGTCTGTATTATATCTATATAGCAATGAGTCGTCCACCGTTGGCATTGGCACATATGTGCCTGAATGAAAACTGCTGATGTATAATTTATTCCATTTTGTAAAACCCAAAATATAGCGCTTTACGAAGTATGTATGCACACTTCCTTCTGTTGATTCACACGAGATATTGACTTGTCCCTTATATACGAATTTAATTCCGAGGAGAGGAAAAAGGGAAAAAAAGAATAAAAAAAAAACAAAAAATTGCTATTGTTGAACGTCATGTTCACATTTCATTCTGTTCACACTTAACCCGTTTTTGACGGGCGACAGTGTCTTAATGCATTCTTACTAAGAAGTATATGGCTGGAATGTGCGTATGGTATGATAATGTCAGATTCAGGCTTCCGTAGGATAAAGAAAGTTACATATGCTCAAAGCGGAATCCATGGTTATACCTTGTACCTAGAGTTTCTACTTTTTCTAAATTTGTAGATTTTTCTCAGTATAGCCTGTAGCTATTATTAAATTTTTATAAGCAATAGCTAAATAACTGACGTTGTGCTCTGTTCTTGTGTTACTGTGATACCCGTGATGCTCCAAGACTTGTTGATTGTGTTAGTCGCCACATCGTTTTTACCGGCGACATGCTGTCGTCATCCGAGAAAACGTTTTGAAAGTTTTCACTGTGAGTATTACTCTTCAGATATTGTCATTCTACTGCGATTCGTTATTAGTCATCTGTAGTATTTCATTTGCTTGCTAAAAAGTGGTATATTTTGTAATTGTTCCAATTTATTGTAACGCGTTCGTGAGGCAATGTACATTTACGCGCCATTCCCTACACTTTCAAAGTTTGCACTGTAAACAGTTGAGTTTCGACAGCACTTAGTTACTGTCGCTCTGTGAGTATAGGGGACTGTTTCATACCCTTACTTGTATTTTTAAAGATAGTTTATTGCCTATCTGGCGGACGCAGATAACCTCCCTACCGTGTATGAAAGCCCGTTAGCAACATTAACACTTTCACATTATGGTGGATTGAGTGTATGTTTGTGATGTATTATATAGTTTACCGTATATATTATATACGTATTATATATATTACTCAATTGTATTTGTATTGTTCACATTTCATGTAATGTGTTCATGTATGGTGGGTCTTATGCAAGATCTCAAAATAGATAATTGAATTACTGATAGTTGTAATCGGTACAATATTGTAATTGTTTTGTTGATTATGAGTAATTGACCAGTTCAATGTTAAGTTCTGAGTAATGGATATTTGCCTGTATTCCACATGACATGTATTTATAAAGTGTAAAAGAATACTTTATTACTTTTGCAAATTTTGTATGCATTAAACATTGGGACTATACAATAATTGATTACTCGTGGTACAGAAGGTTTATTTTACTTTTGTTACGTACATCACATAATATTTCAAAACTTTGAGTGCTGGCAGTTCCATTCGGAGTGTACGGAGGGAAGTTTGTGCCATTCCTGGAGATGAGCATCATAACTTTCATATTTTGTTATAATCTAGAATACCGTCCAAGTACTTGCAGCCTCATAACTTTGATAGACTGTCATAGTCTAGAATACCGCCCAAGTACAGACAAACTTTTAACTTTGTCTTGTTTCATCTATAGTTCATAGTTAACGATGTAGTTCAAACCTTGTAATCTGTCAATGTTTATAGTTTGGTTACATAACACACTAAGGAATATCTTTCCTTGAGGTGAACTTCTGAGAGCTTCTGCATGTGTAACGTAAAGCCAAGTACATTTACTGCACATGAGTAGCTGTAAAGTGTGTAAGCCTTGTCTCTTGCCATCCAGACAACTTTTTATGATAACTATAACAAACATGTGATACTTTCACTTTGTTGTATTTATTAAAAACATAATCCATGTTGAAATTGTGTACTTCGCAGGATTTACGCGATCACGGATGTCCTCGTTGGTCACAAAATAAACGGCACATCTTAAGAGCCTCAAAATGGGCATTATTGTTCGTCTTTGGAATTGTTGACATCTGCGCTCTTTACATAGCTTTGAAAAAACAAACTTTCCAGCAAGTATCGAAATAAGTGTCGAAACACCGAAAAAAAGGAGGAATATTCTTTTTAAGAAATGTAAAAAGATACAACGAAATAATAACTTTCTATGGAGTAAAACTATGCATTACTCTCTTTTATTTGCTTAACACTTTCCCAGAGTAGTGTTTCCACTTTCCAGTAAAGACTCCTCGTGATTCACTTAAAAGACATGAGTTTGAGTGCTTTCAATGCATATTGTGGGTTGCGGTTAAATCAGCAAATATGAAAAACGTAGAAACTGGAATTACCACGGTGTTATTTTCCATCTGAAACGCTTCTCCTCAACATTGAGGTTAATTAATGAATGTGCAGTGTTTCGGAGAGAAAGACTTATTTCTAAAGGAGTTGGGATATGCTGTGTTAATAGTTAACAGGTTTGAGTATTTGGGAGGGACGATATAGAGCAGGAAGTAGGCCACTGAAAATACACATTTAGTTAAAGGCGTCTGAACCTATTCTTTTGAAAACTATACAGGACGTGTAAACGATATGTTATTAATTCATGTATGATGAACCTTAATGTTGCTCCGTTGACACTCCATACAGATTTACACAAAGTGTTGTTTTAACTGAAGCGTTGGTCGTGCAATGCACCAAATATTTCTGCATAGACTGTTCTCGGGCCCGAAAGGTCGCAACAACCGGTTTTCATGGCTCATTTGTCTAATTCCTCTGAAATCGGGCCTGAGGTTGTATATTCCTGGTGGTGAATTAAATCACATCGTTTGATATACGAACAGTTGCAATTAAAGAGATCCTGAGATACATACTTATATAACCCACAACTTATATACCAGCAAAGTACACGATTTAGATACTGGTTTCGCCTAAAATATGCCTGAAGTGTTTCCATCTTCATTGAAAACTGTTGACTGCTTTTCTTTGCATGATTCAGTAATAGTTTCGTACTTTCTTAGTCCTTTGATGGTTTGTGTTAAACGTTGTTTTTGGTTGACGTTGACCCGGAAGGTTCGTTTCGGTTGATGGTTGAACGTCTGTTTCGACGCAGAGATTTAGTTTAAGTTTGTGAGAGATCACTTGCCTTCCATGAATATTACATATACATTGAGCTCATTCTCGGGGAGAAAATTCGTTCTTCTAATGTGGCAAAATTCGTCAGTAAATTAAGAAAGTGTTATTCTGGGCCACTCGGTTTCTCCACCCAAAAAGCTAACCGACACTGTTTAGGTGAAATATTCTTAATATTGACGATAAATCCCAATGAGATAAATCAATGCTTCAGTGAAGCCAGTGAAATGTATCCATTACAAGGTACGTACGTCATAACATCGAAACTGCTACCTGAATGTAATCATGCTGAAAGCTTCATGCGAGTAAAGGCCTTAACGGAACCATATTTCAAGCTTGTATGTTTTGTTAAGAATCGCTCTATTCACAACCAAACCTCCGTCCACGAAACACATCCTTATCCCGTGTTGATTTAGGTTATTTTGTAAGTAAATATTTTCTTTGGCAAGTAAGGTGGTGATCAGTGTTGACTGAGTACTATTTTAAGGCCATTCATTCTAGGGATGCTAAACCGGAAAAGTTATCTCGGGAACCAGATATCAGCCAGATTCAGTCTTAAGGGGCACAAAGGGGTTCTTTTGAAATCATGCTATGCATTTGCTTTGCAGATTCATTTTGTCCAATCTAGTGGAATAACGAAAGATTTTTCCCTCAGGATCCTGTTTTAACCCAGTGTGAACCGACATAAAGACGCAACCAATTCCTCTGCGGTGGGAAGCTGTTTGAATGAGAATCAAATGACAATAAGCCTACACAACAATAAAAAAAAATTAAAATTGTTCAAACCGCTTAACTTCTGGCCCCGGCATCACGAAGCACTCTTAGATTTATATCAAAATTTAAAATCACTTCAAAATTGTTATTTCTGATGTAACCACGTCAAAATACTGCTTCACAACTTAAATTCTGCCAAAGTTATTGTATAAAAAATTTCAGCTAAAACAACGGAAAGGGATATACCAAATTTAATGATTAAAATTTCGACTTAAGTCTAAGATCGCTTCGTGATCCTGGGGCCAGGTCACAAAACACATCAACGTTGAGGATATATCAAGTGTTTCTAGATCGTTAGCATTGACCACGCTGACACGCATGCGAGACATCGTTACTTTTCCCAATGATGTAACTGGCTTTCAGAACTTCCAAAAGTAGTGACATGAAGAACCTCCGAATTGGCTCGGCTTTCTCCTCCGCACCCCCCCCCCCCCCCACACACACACACACAGTGTTGTGATTAAAACAACTTTTGTTTAATTTTGAATGCCAAAAGTACTAAGAGTTTGTAAAGCTAAAAATACAAACAAGCTCGGACCTATTCCCAGTGAATTGTCAGCCAGAGACGATGTTTCCAGACCATAGGGGAACCGAAAATTAGTGATGTAGTCAGTATCCACTCTGATAATACCGTTTCGGTTCAGTGGTTAATTTTTCACACATATTGTCACCAAATGTGGTGTATTGTTTATATAGGCGAATGAATAAAATCAGTATAAACATCGTGTACCATACTAGTTTTTTAAGTTGTCAAATATGTACCTTAATTGGTTTCAACTGTTCATATATACAACAAACTGATGTAATCCAACACGGCGAATACACGAACCCTAGCCCCGGGCGAGAGACAGTTATGAAGCAGAGTGCCAGAAATTCTGGGCACTCAGTAGACGTTTTCTTTACAAGAGAATTACATTCTTTGTGCAAGTTAAGAAACTTGGAGTAAAGGCGTTAGATAGAATAACCTTGACACACTAGTTTTTAAAGTTATAACTTGAGACGTTGACTGGAATCGTCACAGGATCTAACAAATGTTACATGGCGAGAAATGTACATGGCATATATAAGGGCCCTTCGCTATATTACCGTCCAAGTAAGGATAATTTACAATGTCAGATTGAAACAGTCCCTCTTGTAATGTCGTTCTAACATGAAACCGTTTTGGTCTTTGTACAAATATTGAGTTCATCCAGTGTCGGTTCTCACTAGAATGCCTTGATCGTGTAGTCCACGATACCCAGCGTGACTGCACAGCCTGTGATATGTATTTTCAGTCTTCAGATGATGACATTGATGATGATTGATGGCATGTGTTGGGCATTTCTAAAGCTGAGTGTTTCCCACAAGCTTTCTCAGCTAATTGTTCAGATATAGAGACGCATTAAGATGTGTAGTCTGCAACTCTCAGAGACCCGATGTTGGCTAAAAAGTTCTGGTAAGCTTCAAAAGGGCGTTCTTTTCAAACAGCTTAAACGTACTTGTTCGGATATTGAATATCAAACATGCTAGCAGCGGGCTGCGGGCAGCGCGCAGCAGGCAGCGGTCCTCTCTGGTGATGTCGCATATGATATATAGATGTCATTTCTTAAATTTAAATATCTCAAAATTCTTCATTATTTCTCAAAACATGAAAGTCAATTTGTACATAACTTGGACTATAATCCTCAATGGCTTCGATTTCTGTAAGTTATCTGATTTCTGAGAATCCTATGTATGGTCAAAAAAACGCTATTACTTTCATAAAACCGCTAACGCTATTACTTTCATAATACTTCGCTTGTGTGTTTTGACACTTTCTATGAGCTGAACAGTTATGTATTATGGCCAGTATGTTTTTTCATTCTCATAATCACGTGTATACCGCTGAAACTTTTTATTGGACATCCGGTTGTTCCCCTAGGACTCCAGCAGTTTTGGTTTCCAAACGATTATGGAAAATAACCTAAATCTATATGGAAATTGTGGTCACCTTAGAAATATCAACGACACGCAACATGAATAAAGCTATTCAGTTATAATATATATTTCTTTTTTGGCAAAAAACATATAAAAAATAAACTTATGAAATGTGTAGAGAAACTATTTGACAAACATGAAAACACTCTAGTAAACTGTCTTTCGTTTCCTGTATCAGCTAATGCTACGCTATGCCGATCCATTTAACCAAACTCCAAGACACTGTTTATTCGAACTGTGTAAGTATTTTCTTTAGAACAATTCAAAATATCTCCCATTTGGAAAACGTATTTTAAATCACCGGAAATTTGCATTATAAGAGAGAATAAAATTGGCTTCCTGCAGTTTTATGCTGATTTATCATTACAAACTACTACAAATTCTCACGAAATGGTACTCCATGATGACAATTGACGTAATACGTAGCAAAAGATGATTAATCCATCACAGCTCTACACTAGTCATCTACAGATTACGCATTCCGTATTCATCAACTACGTTATCCGTAATTATGAATAATATACTTCGTAATTACGAATTGCTCACATTCCAATTACGATTAACTTTCTCTATAATTACGAACTAGGAAATTTCTTCCAGTTACAAATTTCTTAATTTTAAATTTAAATCTGTAGCATTTTGGACTTAATTGCAATACCTGGATACTGGTGAGGTGATAGATATCCGCTGGATTATAATTACGCGTGGGGAATAAATAGTCGTGTAGAGTGGTAAAAAGCCGTATGGACGTAGATAGCCTAAAGGACATAGATTTATTTGCTGGATCCTGTATACCCTTGGCATGATGGATATCCGTGGGGTCGTGGATACCCGTGGGGTCATATCCATGGGATGGTAGATATCCTTAAGGTTATAGATATCCGTTGGGATATGGATACCCGTGGTGTGATGCATATCCATGGGGTCGTGTATACCCGTGGGTTCCTAGACACTCATGGGGCCGTGGGTACTCGTGGGATTATGGATACCCGATGGGTAATGGAAATCCGAGGTGTCGTGGATATTCGAATGATTATGAATACCCGTGGGGTCTTGGATACGCGTAAGGGCCTGGAAACTGGTGGGGCCATGGATACCTGTGGAGTCGTAGATACCCGTGGGGACTTGGATATCCGTGGGGTCTTGGATAACTGTGGAGCCGTCAATATCCGTAGTCATGGATACCAGTGGGGTCCTAGATACCTATGGAGTCGTAGTTACCTATGGAGTTGTAGATACCCGTGGGGTCGGATATCCGTGGGGGCCGTGGATAAACGTGGGACCTTGGATAACCGTGGGGTCGTAGTTACCTATGGAGTTGTAGATACCCGTGGGGTCGGATATCCGTGGATATCTGTGTACCTTCACTTGACTGGGTGACATCGTTGGACGTCACCTATTTTTGCCCTCGTCAGTTTTATTCTGTTTTTTAAATATCTATTCTATATACTCTATAGGCACTTTTCCCTGCCATCAGTTGCCAGTCGTCTCCCCCTTTTCATCCTGTGAATTTGATGGTCGAGGGTATGAATTATTTTCAGGTCCCTTATTCGTCAAAAGTGGTCGAAAATAGCTAAGTATGGTGGTTAAAAACCATGCATATGACACCGTATATCGCATTGTCCCTTAGAACATTTCATACCTGGGATTCCTCTTAACTGATGGGTTATGTTACCTAATGTTTTACTCAGTCCAAGTCCCCGTCCCCCACACTGTGAAAATGACTCCGCTAATCCTAATGAGAAGAAAAAAAATGAGAGTGACTGCTACCTGTTCTGGTTTGTCATTCCATTCTTATCCATTCAGCGGTACTATCTTCTGTGTAACTGATCGTGTTGGAAAGACACTGTTTTTAGACTACATTACAGGAAATACAAGATAACGAGAATAACAATACAAGATATTTGAAGGCATATAGTGTCGTTCTTCAGCAATCAACATATTTAGTTTACACATGCGCAAATCGGGCAAATCGGGCAAAATATATGAGAATTTTGGTCTGTTTTTGATAAAACTGAAAACTTTTTACCCAGTGTTACAACCCACCAAGGTAGCAAAAGGTAACAAAATGCTATGACCTCACTTCCAGCAAACTACAGCTGAAAAACTGGTGGTGACGCTAGGTTGATTTTGTTAAATTTTGTAGGGAAAATTTCAACGTGCATTTGGTGGTGTGCTATGGTGCCACGCGAAAGTTAGGGAATATATATTTTTGAGGTTGATGTTGACAATTTTACTACATAAGTAGTAAGAAAAGCCAATGGGTGAACTATAGTCGTGCTTAATCCGATGTAGGGGAAGCAACTCTTACAGTTTAAAAATACGATTCTACACTCATAACAAACTGATTTAACCTACGGGTATAGACGCGCGCAGATGTGCATGGCTTGTCAGGTTAATTGGTACTATTACCATACACTAGTTGCCTACAGCGCTGTAATATGATCTATATCTGCTTGAATTCGTGTCGCGTTAAGTGCCGGGTAACTGACTTTGCGCTTTACTCGATGTAAGAACATCGTATATATCTTGCTTAATTATTTCCGTGGGATACATTTGCTCGGATAAATGATAATTATCATGTAAGTTCAAATCGAGCTCATTCTGTCTTCCTCTCTGAATGGTTACATGACATTTGTTGGAGATCATTTGTCTTAATATAAAGAAAATATATAGGTATACAGGCAGCAATCATGTCTTCTTTGTAATATACAGTGTGAATGCTAAACTTCAGTGGCTTTAGCACTAACTTTGGGAATTTCTTGCCTTTCTTGGCATTCTTAGTGTGTTCTTTCTTTAGAAGGTGTTATTTTGTAGGGAAGAGTTTATCGGCAAGTTTGTATTAGTCACATCTTATCATAATTGCAATACACAGACATATTGTTTTAGCAGGTGAGAAAAAAGATCTTGTCTTTTTTGTATCACTAAACCCTACATGTCGGTAATTTTCGGTGTACATTTGAAATGACATTTCACAGAAACGCGATAAGACGATATATCAAAGATTTAATTGGATAGTCCTATGTAATCTGTTTTGACTTGGGATGATGGGCTGAAAAAATGACATTTACCATGCAAACGGGTGTCTGTATACGCCATTTATTTTTCATGTCTTTATTTTTCTTAATTTATTTGGCAAATTATCAACAAAACAAAACAGACACGGTAAACTAATAATAGCAGCTCCTTAGAGACATCGAGCGAGAAATCTAGACGTGGATAACAGTCAGTGCTCGATTTTCTTAGAACGACGATGTCCTCAACGTGTGATCCCTACCTCCAAAAGGAGTGCTACAATTGAAATGCCAAGGCCGATACTTGCCGTAAAAAACACCCCAGCCAAAGTAGGCAAGCCTATTGGTTTGACATCACTGACCTCCGTGGATCGTGTTGGAATGGGAGAAAACCATTTCTTCTTCAGCTTTCTCACGATACCATGCTGGAGTAAAACAGCCAAGCTGAAATGAAACAAAAAACACTCCTGTATCTATCTATTCTCTAGTTCAACAATATTTGGATTGTATGAAGGCGTTCAGGTGTATAGTGTCGAAAACAGCCGGGGAACGCCGTTGTTTCCGGTATTTTTAACGATCATGAGTTTCGGTACAACTACGGAAGCATTTTAGTGTCAAGCCAGAAACAAAATTCGGGGTGGGGGTGGGGGGGGTCTCGTAGTTATAAGAAAAATGTATGTGCACCGTTGCAATATAGAGGCCCAATGGAGCGGTAACAGAAGCTACAGGAAGTCTTACCGTATGGTTGGACATGGATACACCAAATCTGTGGCATGAAATGACTTAGTCGACGAGTTGGTTAATCAAAGTGGACTAGTCATTAATACAAATCAAAAAGGCTATGTTTTCATTAATATTGCACCTATACAGACATCATATTTGGTACATTAATTGCATGCCCATACATTTCGATTCCGGCGTTGCTGTGAATCGAGGTGCATGGGCATCACAAGCCCGTATTAGGTGTGATAGGATAGCGATTTTGTCCGGGCGACTTCCGGCGGATACTATTTCCGCTGTTGCCATGGTAACCAGATTACCATTGAAGCCAAATTGTCATTTTTCTGATATCTCCCATGTAGATAGGCATGAACTACAATTCCAGTTGTTTTCCATGTTCGTAGTGGATACATAATAGATACAGAGGTGGTCATGTCACGAGAACCTGTCCATGTCGACAGCTTGCCAAGGTAACCAGGTTGCCCTTTGTCTGATATCTGCTACATAGATCGACATGAACTTTGTGTCCAACCACAACTCCACTTGGTTTTGCAGCTTTGGTTCTTGGTTGATGCATAGATTACATATGTGATGATGTGGCGCGCCTTGCATTCGCCTTGCATTTATTTACCCCCTGCCATTAGGCAGAGCAGTTTATGGTATAGTAATGTCGCCCGAAGTTTTGTCTTGGCTATATCTCCAATTGTTCCCACATGCAATTCGCATGGTATGATGCAGTGCCCTTCGCAGAACACCCTGGTATTCGATTCAAGATGTGTGGGCATCACGAGATAGTCCGCATTAGGTGTCATGTATGTACCAAGTAATGAAGTCTATAGGTGCAGTATTAATGAAAATATAGCCTATTTGGTTTTTATTACAAATAATAACTGGTCCACTTTGAACAGCATACTGGTAACTGCCAATCACAGGCTAAGTTATTTCATGTCATAAACACCAGAACCTGGTGTTTACACGTCCAAGTCTAGTGCAAGACTTCCTGTACTTCTACAAACGCTCAATTTGACCTATATTGTAACAATGCACAGACATTTTTCGTAATTACCAGCTTTTTTTTTCCTAATTTTTTTTTCCAACGTGACACTAATGGGCTTCCGTAAATAGTAAATAGCCATGTCCCACTGTAATTCAAGATGTCCTGTATCTTCGCTCCCTTTTACACCCATATGGCAAAAATGCTTAGACATTTTTCCTCTAATCACGAGATTTTTACGAGAATTACGAATGTCTCTACTTTTCTAGGTGAACCAGATAGGCAATGGCAGATTCGAGGTATCATCTGGTAGTTTGAAAATTGAGGCAACATGATTGGTCAATAACAAAACATCAACAGACACATATAGTGGACTACACATAGCTGACTTTATATATATATTACATATTCCTAATTCAAAAGCTGACTTTGAAGTCATCAATGGCCATATAAACAGAAGAAAAAAACATAAAGCCACCACGTACAGTCAAAATCCTTAATTTATCTTTTTCTTTAAACGAATAACGCAAAATGATATTTTTCCATTTAAGGCCTCCATATCTATTCAGACGATTACCTGTATGATATGGCCGACGTATACGGTGAATTAAGTTGTAACCCAAAGCAAATTTTGAGCTTGTAGAATTCATCACCGAATCTAAGAACGGACGTGTATGGATCGGTGAAATCGTCCCAGGAAGCTTGGCTCCAATGTACACGTACTTCTGGTGAGTGACTTTATGGGCGTGAACTCTGTAATCAGAACTCAGGACTTCGGGGTCCGAGATAGCAGCGCTTTCAATATTTCTCCACAGTCTCTGGTAATCTGACGAATTCGTTATTCCCTGCAAAAATATGAAAAAAAATAAGTTAGAGTTGATTATGATGATCGAATACTTCCCGGTAACTCTCCGCTTTTCCCAGTCACGTGACGTAACGCAATTAATCTATCCGACGAGTATCATGAGAGATAATTGGCCAATCAGGCGTCTCCTTGTCACGGAACAGATAATGAGCATATCACCAAGTGTCTCTCGGAAACGTGACAGGTAATTCACCTATTAGAGAAATGTCTCCTAGTCAGGTGACAGTCCCATAGATTTTCGACACATTTATAGCTCAGTCAAACATACGTACAACCACATAAAATACCACAGCACTGGCACCCGACCAGCCTGTTCTCATGATGCAAGAAACGAGACAACCAAGCCAGAAGTAATTTTTTTCGTTTAATTTTTACTAGTCTGCTAATGTAAGGCAGTGTTGTAGTGCCCCCCTCTCCCATCTATACATTTTTCTTTTTTTTTAATATACACCTACGCTGAATATATTATTATATTTAGTAGTCCGTTTCCGCTAACTCTCTGTTGTGTAAGTTACGAATTTGCAACAATTGTCGGCGCACTCGCCGGACGTTGATTTCGGAAAGAACACCGGTGTTACATTTGGGGGGGCTTGTCCGGGATTTGGGAATGAATAACTGCAGTGATGTCTGTCTTGGTACTACGCTAAAAAGTCAACTAAGTGCTCTGCTATTACGCACATTGACCAATTGAGTACAGAGGGCAATGCGTATGGTGGGCCAGAACAGCCATATGACTGGTAAATCATTTGAGGAGACTTAATGACATCAGATAATGTGCATAATGGTGTACATGTACCTGTGTGCAGCTAGACAGCGTTTATGTGCATCAGAGGATACTCCTACAAAAAGTACGGAAGACTGTTATTACCCTTGTGCCATTGCAATACACATTGAGGAAATCAGCTGACAGACTTACAGAGGAAGGACGCTTAGGCGGTATGCAGGTTGGTTGCAGCACTACTATGCTTATTGGGTGTGGAGACTGTTGTTGTTTTATACAAAGAATTGCATATCAGGTCAATGGTATGGAGACTGCTGTCGCAAATATAGACATTGCATGCCAAGTCCAACAACAAAAATAAGCAGTGTGTAAGCAAACTGGATCGTCATGTTAAGCACGGATTTAATGATATCATTGCATTGTTTATGGGATGTTTCTTGAATGTTTATAGACGACGATTGATAGTTTGAATGCACTGAACACTAAACATTTTATTGGTTGACATGATATTTCGTTTACAGTTAAGAAACTGTGTAAGAAACTGTGCAGTGCATAGGATGTCAGTCCGGTGAATTGGATGCATTATATGTCACACAATTTATTAGCTGTTTTGGGAGTACGAGAATTTTGTAATAGTGTCATCTTGAGGTAAAATGGCTGACGTAGAGTTGGAGTACGCAGTGAGACAAAAGCTTTATACTTTGTCAGCAGATGAGCTTGTTGGACTGTTGCAAAAACTGGCAGTTGCTTGTAAATATACGGCGGAAGTAGGAAAGCCTTTTTTAGTACTGCTGTGTAACAAACACATGGTTGTTGAAGCTACGAAGGAAGATGTAGGAATGGCAAGTCTTTTAACAGCACAGTCTTATTTCGAATCGGTTGGTAAGAAACAAAGTAAGACAGACAAATCCGACCCTATGGAACCAGGAAAGCAAACCAATCCTTCAAGTCCTCATGTTACTCCTACTTTAGTGAAACCTATATGGAAGCGTGAGTTTAAGCTTGGAGGTCAGATTGGTGAACCAACACAACAAGACCGACTGAGTCTTATGGGACAAATTGAACAAGGATGTGCACAAGGCCACAGTGAGGCTGAAGTCATTCAGGCTGTAGTCCGGGCAATTGTCCCAGGGCTCGGGTTCAGAAGCTACCTAGAAGGAAGGACTCATTTGACTTTATCAGCTCTGCAAAGAATTCTTCATACGTACTACAGAGAGAAGAGCTCAACTGAACTCTATCAACAGCTTTGTGCTGGAGCTCAGGGAAGTAAGAAAGATTCACTAGCATTCTTGATTAGAATGTTGGACTTACGACAGAAGATATTGTTTGCTTATCAGTAGGAGATGCCTGTTAGCGATGACAGCACATTAGTTCAATAATTGTTTCAAAGGGCAATTTTGACAGGACTGCAGAGCGATGCTATTCGTGACGAAACGAGGAAATCTTTAGAGGCTGTGGATATCAGTGATAAGACCTCATTCAGACAATGAATTCCTTAGTTCTTTCAGAGAGTGAACATTTAAGGAATCTTCGTAGTAAGTGAACAAAAGTTCACCAAGTGTATGCTGACGACAACGCTGGATGAAAACACCAAAGCCAGGGAAGTCACCCTTGGCTGTGGATGAACTGAAAGTCGCCTTAGCTTGATGGTCGTATAAAGCATATTGAAAAAAGCCACGGTGCAAGTTACAGTATCCAGGTTGTCCTAAATACAAAGCGCCTGGTGAAGGTGAGTCTTGCTCTCACTGTTTCAAGTGTGGGAGTTCAGAACATTTTGCCAGAGGTTGCAGAGTTATAGCCAAGGGAAACCAGGGAAACTGAAAATGGTTGCCGCTAAGGGTTCAATTGCAACCTATGGATCACAAGACACCCGCAATCAAGAACATGTCGTTAGAGTGCAAACTAACTCCAGTGGAGGTGTGTCATCCAACGAGACTGCAGGAATTCCAGGTAAGAAGGGTAGGGTACGACACATTTGTCGTGGGAAGAGTGTTGCACAATTGATTGGACGCAAATGTCTGTTGAACTGCATTTTGGTTCAGCAAATGGTTCCTACAAGGTTTAGGTTGAAGTGGATTTCAGATTCATTGGTGACTGCATTAGCCCACTGAAAGTACCAATGTTGGTGACTAACGAACTTGGACTGACCACACCTATAGTTGGTTTCAATGCCATTGAGCGTATGCAAGAAGAATGGATATAAGCGTCATGTCCGACATACCATTCGTAGTCCGTAAAGGGCGTTCCGATAAATAAAGTCGATAATCTCAAAATCCATTTCCAAAACAACGTTTAACACTAGCTCTCAAAGACAAAGATATGTGAGAAATTATACAAATAGGAAATTAAGCCGGTAACACAAGAGAGAAGCGGTCATCAGTTTTCAATGATGCCGGGCAGACAATGGATATTCCAGGCATGAATTCAATATCAAAGTTCAAATTCGTAGTCCATGAATGAGTTCCAGGTCAAATAACAATTAAACAAGGTATCTCAGTCGCGCTTTGATCACAACTGTTCATAAAGGCATCATGCAGATGTAATGAGCATGGCTGCCTTTACGGCCCCTAGCCCCAGGTTAAGCGGTATTAGATACAATTCGAAAATGAGTAGCTTTATAGACCTTAACCGAACAGATTGTGATTCAAAGGTAACGGATGATTACGTCTTTCCCGTTATATGTAAGGATCTCATACTACAAGAGGCGCCATCTATGATGCTGCTCTGTATAAAAGCTGTCTACAAGATAGACGGTTACACTGGGCAACCAGCGCCATCTGTGTTGTTAAATACCAGGAGACCTACGTCTTTGGATAGATTATCGCCTTCTTAACAGCAAGACGATCAGAGACCGGTAGCCATTACCCAGGATACAGGATGCCCTTGATCGCTTAGGAGGTAACAGTTGGTTCACAGTACTCGATCAAGGGAAGGCCTACCACCAGAGGTTCATCAAGCCAGAGTGTCGTCATATGACCGCATTTCACCCCGTGGGGATTATATGAATAGTCTCGAATACCTTTTGGACTAACGAATGCCCCGCATGTGTTCCAGAGGTGCATGGACGACTGTCTCGAAGGATTGAGGGACGACATGTGTTTACCATATCAGGATGACATCATCATTTTCAGACCAACATTTGAACAGCATCTGCAAGATGTGAGAACAGTGCTTATGAAAGTAAAAGCCAAGGGTATGAAACTGAAATCAGTCAAGTGCAGCCACTTCCGCAACGAAGTGCGTTACTTAGGGCATATAGTGTCGAAAGACGGTTATCGCATGGACCCTGACGGTTTTAAGCCTCCGAATGCACAGAAAGAGAAAACCCCATCTACTGTAGGTGACTTTCGAAAGTTAATGGGATTCCTGGGATACTACCGACGGTATGTACCTAATTTCTCCGGGAAGCTGAACCATTATATGATCTGTTAAATGCTACAGTATCGGCAGAAACATCCAGTGTGACTAAGCGGCGGGTTCAAACTAAAGTGAATCGGCGATCATCTGGACAAGCCCCTTCAAATAGACCAGTAATTTGGATTGACTGTCATCAACAGGTTCTCTTGTCGAAGGAAACAGTAATGGTGTACCCATACTTTGGAAAACCCTTCATTCTGCATACAGATGGATCAGATCATCAGAAGAATTAGGAGCTGTACTTTACCAGGACCAAGGAAGCGGTAATCTACGTGAAATAGAGTACGGATCAAGAACACTCGATCAGCCCAGCTGAGCAACGATACCATCTACACTCGGGTAAACTCGAGTTTCTGGCATTAAAGTGGGCGATGGCTGAGCGCTCCAGGCATTGCCTGTATTATGCTTATCACACAACTGTATACAGCGATAATAATCCTTTCACCTATGTGTTAACGTCAGCCAAATTAGATGCAACTAGACAACGACAGGTTTCTGAACTTGCTGATTATAACTTTGTGGTGCAATATCGTCCAGGAAGTCAAATGGGGACGCCGATGGATATTCCAGAAGTTTGAAGACGGATAACCTGGATTTGGTTTGGAACTCAGTGGATGCCTTGTCTGCCAACACAAAGAAATGCATCAGAAAGGCTCAGCAAAACGACCAAGAAATAGGTACTTACCTGAAATTAAAGGGATCACCCGAGGTCAAGTCCGGTATAGACATTTCACATGAAGTGAAGTGCTTGCTCAGGGAAGGGAAACGTCTTAAGGTGGATGATCATGATCTGCTGAATAGACTCACATGTGACCCCCAAGGCAACAGCCGCAAACAGTTTGTACTTCATGCAAAGAATAAGCCCCTTATATACAAGGAACTGCATGAAGAAATGCATCACCCAGGTGGTGAAAAGACGTTGGAATTGGTTTGAGTAAACAACCAATGTAACTGCCTGAAGAACAAGCCACCTAGCAGACTAACTAGAGCTCCACTCCAGCCAATATCTACCACAGCTCCATTTCAGATAGTTGCGTTGGATTTCTTGCATCTAGAAAAGAGGTAATTGTGGATCACTTCACAAGGAATGTTCAGGCATACCCTACAAAGAACAAGAGTGCTAAGACAGCGGCCAAACGTCTCTTCAATGACTACATTTTGCGTTTTGGGCTCCCTCAGCGCATCCACCATGACCAGGGAGGTGAGTTCGAGAACGGGCTGTTCCGGCATCTGGAAAGACTCTGTGGGATGATGAAGCCTTGAACTACCCCTTACCATCCCCAGGGAAATGGCCAGGTAGAGAGAATGAATAGAACAATTCTCAACATGCTTCGAACTCTCCCCGAATCACACAAGTCTGACTTGGCAATCCACCTAATTAAGATGGTATGTGTGTACAACTGTGCCCGAAACGACTCTACAGGATTTGCACCTTTCTACCTACTTTTTGGAAGATCGCCTCGATTACCAATCGACCTAGTATTTGGGACTGAACGGTCAGAACAAGGGACAGAACCAACTACTGTTGTAGACTGGCAGGATGGAATGCAGAAAGCGTATAGTGAGGCCAGCAGACGAATTCAACGAGCGGCGGCGCATTCGCAGAAACAATATGATAAGAAAGTTTGTTTTACTGTTATGAGACCAGGTGACCGTGTGCTAGTGCGGAATATGTCTCAACATGGAGGGTCGGGGAAGCTGAGAAAACGTTGGGAGGAGAGCATCCATATCGTAGTAAAACAGATTGGAGATGAAGCCCCAGTGTACTGTATCAAACCAGAGAGTGGTGATGGGAGGCAGGGAGTTCTTCACCGAAATATGCTCTTGCCTTGCGATTACTTACCTGTTTCTGTTCCAGTCCCCAGCAAGCCTAAACCAACTCGACAGAAACACCGTGAGCCGCGTGCGCAGCGCGCAGACAAGGATTATTCATCACATTCGTTACATGAAGAGGAATATTTCTTTTGCACATATCCGATGACTGAGCTGAACCCCTTAGTACCACCGTTTCGGCCAGGGGCTCTCGCACAGTGGAATCAGTGCGAAGATGACTCTAGTCCTGATTTTCAGCCAACAGTCTTGGAGGATACCGCAGCTATGACCGATGAAGAACCTCCACTACGTCGCTCGCACAGGATTCGGAAGCCTCCAGTACGTCTCACATATGGTGTAGATGGTACTGTTGAAGAGTATTAAGGTGATCTTCTTAAAGAGAAGGATGTGCCTTGAAGTGATCTATGCATTTGTGTGCGAGACTTTTCAAACGTTTATCTGTTTCCATTATTAATTTTTGCCATTTGTCAATATGACTTGGTAATATGAGGTGTAATATACCTAATATGTAGCCTGAACTACTGTGTTCTACTTTATCACAATATACTGAATGTCTTCTACTATAGAAGTAGAACGGGTTAAAGTCTGTAGTATCTGGAACTGAAGTGGCAACATGTGTTTTGGTTACACTTAGAATAGACAATAGTGGTGCAGACCTGTATTACTGCCTTATTGTATGTAATTGTTGATCGCTTTATGATATGTAACTGTTGGAAGGAACATTTGTATCTTGTTTGGCCAGCATTTTTACAGTTCTGTAAGGTACCCAAGTGTCATAGTTATAAAGAAAATAATACTAGTCATATTTGCGATCACGTGGTATCAGCCCATTGTAATCTAGTGACCTATTCTCTGTATTTCTCATTCATTTTAGACGGGGTGGGTGTAAGGTAGTGTTGTAGTGCCCCCCTCTCCCATCTACACATTTTTCTTTTTCTTAAATATACACCTACGCTGAATATATTATTATATTTAGTAGTCCGTTTCCGCTATGTAAGTTACGAATTTGCAACAATCGTCGGGGCACTTGCCGGGCGTTGATTTCAGAAAGAACACCGTGGCTTTGCCTTCCCTGTTTCTTTACTGGAAATATTGCTGTTGCATGTATTTCCAGAGGGAGTCCATATGTGATGTCCTGTACATCTAGTGGCTTGTGTATGAGCTGCCTCATTCCCTCATATATATATATATATCCGGTGTTACACTAGCATGACTGTTAAAACATTTTTTATTAAGATAAACACGGCCTTGGACAGAAAATGTATACATTCGTCAGTAAAACTGGACGCTGAGCACTCCATTTACAGAGGAATGGTTCGATGTAAATTTTCTGGCATGATACTTCTTCGATGGAGCTCTACAAATATGGACGCATTTTTCTAGTGCAAACGGACCTTTTGTTAAAAGCAACGTTAATCCAAAGCCAACGAAAGAAATATTAAATTTAAAGTTGCTGAATGTTCGTGAAGAAACATCATAAAATGGAGGTAATTTCCCATGAACCGGTCTGCATACTCAAGTAATTCTTTCGATATCATACCCAGCAAAAGAAACAAGCAATTTGAAGAGTTTCGAAGCAAAACATATCCAGCATCAGTTTAAGGCGTCATAACAATAGCTATGTCAATTGCAGTCCATATCAGAATAAAAACTGTAATAATGTTGTAGTAAATGGACAAAACTCGAACTTCACTTAAGAATAACAAAGAAATTTGAGAAAGAGAAGAAAAAGAAAGTTCAAAAGCAGGACATAACACCACTATGATAATGGAGGAAGTCGTCGGAAATTTTAACTTCAAACCATGTAACAAATTTTAATTCCATACAATGTTTTAAAATTTAGTTTGAAAAAGTTTCTGGTGACGGAGTGGAAGACAGTCGAACTGACACACCACGTATAAACCTATAGTACTCTCCGGTACCTCTCCGGTACCTCTCCGGTTGGAGACTAATAAAACCGCTCCAGTCGTTAAAATTATGTGGTCAGAGCGACGAGCAGGGATCTCCGTGGCCGAGGTGGTTAGCACGCCAGCGCGGCGCAATGAGCCAAGAGCCTCCCAGCAATGCGGTCGCTGGCTTCCTCTCCGGCCGTACTTGGGAAGGTCTACAGCAACCTGCGGATGGTTGCGGGTTTCCCCCGGGCTCCTCCCACTATACCGCGTGGGGCCGTTGTATAAGTGAAATATTTTTAGTACGGCGTAAAACACCAAGCAAGTTAAATAAAATAAACAACGACGAAAACAGCTAAGTACGGAGCATCTTTTGGAGACCAGTGTAAATGAATAGAGCCTTTGTATAAAACTTCTACGATAACTACAATTTTAACAAATTGTGTAGACATCCTAACGTTCCAAGATTAAAATATAACTTGCCAAAATAATACTACCAAAGTTCATTCACCTGAATAAAACGAAAGTAGATTTGTTATTTTTGTTAACATTTTGAGAACTATTTTATTGTTATTATTTCTAAAATTGTTATTTATATGGTATTACCTTGAAATACATTTGTTCAGTTCCAGATCCAAAAATACCATAAGAGTATTCCGTCTGCTTTATCATGGATGCCACACTATCAAACGGAAGCTGCGTGGTGTTGGCACTGAGGGAGGCAATCAACATGGCACTATAAGTGATGGAGAACACCACAGAAAACATCCACCAGGTAGCTATAATCGTTTTTCCTGTTGAAGTCGCTTGTTGAACTCGAGATCCTGAAAGGGAAGAAAGCTTTTGTTAAATGAGAAAAGATCTTTCGGACAAGGATAGTGCAGAATTTAGATTCTGAAGCTTGTCGTGCTTTAGCAAATACAATAATATAAGCATTGCCAGTGACTGATGCAAAGGATGTTTCCCAAGTAAATTCCCGCCAGGACTGCAAATAGCTGACGAATTTTATGTCCATATAGCTAATATTTTTAACAATTATATTAGAATCTTTAAGAATCTGTTAGAGGTTGTGATGTTGAAGTTATTGATGAGATTTTTGCTGTATTGTATTGTAATTCGATCTGAATTGAAGTGTGTATAATGTGTGTGTAATACCAGCATACCAAAAAACTAGGGAAGAAAACATCTCGCCTAATCCATGGCTTTCTACACATGGTAATGAGATAATTTTCTTTCATATTCACTTATCATCAATTTAACGTATTTGTGAACACTATTCATGTGTTTTTGACTCTGACCGTAGTACGGGCTACGCGATAATCAATCAGCTCTCACGTTATTGTTGCACACAAAGCCATATTTGGCGTGCAAAGTTTGAAAGGGCGACAAAATGGCAAAAGCTGGTGTTACTACGCTGAATGGCGGCCATGTTGGTTCTCTAACAAAAGAATTTCATCGTCTCTCCTGGGACATGACTTGCTCTGAACTACGGAATTCTTTTGTCATGGCCTGTCATGGTCACGAGTCCGTCATCTATACTCACACTCATTGCACCCAGTTCTCCTGACTGGTAACTATATATTTATTCTCTGCCATAGCTGTTCGGTATAAGCTTTACCTTGCGCAAGAATCGCTCCCAGCAGTGTGAACACTTTGGTAACAAAGCAACTTGTCAGGGACTCCGGTTGATGTCCGATAGGCACAGTCATAGAGGAGAGGGTAAGGATGACAGATAACAGGCATATGGTGCCCAATAGAAGTCCCGTCACTGCTAAGTCCAGCATGTCGAACAAGGCCAGCCATATCCGGGGTCTTTGACGCGGATCCAGTATCCACATGGTGATCGAGATCTCGTCATAGATCAGACTGAAGTCCATGACGGCGGTACGTTCAGGCTGGTGACCTAAAGCCCCAATGATTAAGTCTTTCTCCTGTAAATATAGTAACGAAATAGAGGTCATAGTTTATTACAATTGGGTTGAACAGCGAGTTCTTCATCTTTCAAAAAAAAAATGGACGTTTCCTGTAAATGTGTGTTTTTTTCCTTTTCAAAATACCACCTGGCACCACTACAATGGTGGTTGTACACTAAAATGGTGGGAGCGAGGCGCAAAAACCCAGAAGCCTTAGCAATGCATCGCTGTGAGTTCAAATTCAGCTCATGCTGGTTTCCTCTCCAGTCGCACATGGGAAACATCCTGGGGATGGTCGTAGGTTTTCCCCGGGCTCTACCCGGTTTCCTCCCACCATAATGCTGGCCGTCGCCAGTGAAATATTCTGGAGTACGGTGTAAAACACCAATCGGCCAAACAAGGCAAGTGATCTTATACGATAGACTGCAGAACACGTGTGTCGTCACCCACTTATTGTCACCAAAGCAACACGAACGTCGTTGGCCACTTATTATCACCATGGCAACACGAACTGTGAGAACAGTGACCATTACACTTCTGACGCACATTACTTGGCCAACTGATATTAACTAGCTCTTACCCGTCTCTGAAGAAGCCCCACCATGCCAGACCAGTTTCCGTCTTCACAAGTTTGTCCCCAACCATCATGCTCATATTCCAGAACATACCTGTCACAAATATCCTGGTTTAGAAATTAGCAGTAAAGTGATAATTTGTCCATAATTTAAAGGCTATGATGTTATCTCAATATTATCCGTAATGTTCTAATTAAATTGGGTTCATTGTTTGGCATTAACAAAATAATTTGCGGAATTTTATCAGCTGGGACGCCTCATTCATATGCAGAGACGACCGTTGACTGTGAACTTACGTGAAGTTTAGCAGCTGTCTGACTTCCTCCAGCAGATCAAGGGAGAATCCCGTGACGTAATAGCTGCCATTAGCATGCGCACTCTTGATTATGTACGGTGGCCACTAAGTAACATAAAAATCAACAGAGCTGAATGTTCACACGTAGCTGTAGCTCTAACATTATCATCCCCAAATAGCGTGACTAACGACCACAGCAATATAAAGATTTTTTTGATCTGTTAAGGTAAGCTTTGATTTCGAGTTCACATTTTCTGTTGAAACTCTTTCTCTTGTTTCTGTTATGTATTTTCCCTTACTGTGACACACTCTAGGCTTGAGAAATTTTGCTACATAAAGATTTATTTCCGGCTAGGCAATGTTTGGAAGACATGCGTTGTTCTGGAATGAACGTATATGCTGTATTAACACATGATAATATTGCACTAATTATTTTCACAAACGGGGATGACAAAAAGATGAGTTAAATGTATTGGGGGACTCCCTAACCTGTGCCCTGTTGTTCAAAACTGTTCAAGGACTTAATACCAGGTTTAACTTTATATTAAGTCTTCAAATTTGTACTTCGCCCAAAAATGATTGGGTAACAGTATATTAAATATAAACTAAATCTGCTTCTTTTCAACTCTCATTTTGAACAACTTCTTTAGATGCTGAATTGGGCTAAAATCTTAAGTATAAAATTTGACTTAATACGATCATTAGCTAATACACTTTCGAACAACTGTGCCCTAGTGGTTAGTGTGTCAATGACCCAGGAGCCTTTCACCAATGCGATTGGGCGGAAATCAAGTCCTGCCCATGCTGGCATCCACTCCGATAGTAGGTGTGGAGCAACTTGCTGATGGTTGTGGATTTCTCCGGGGTTCCTCCTGCTACAATACTGGCGGTCAAGGTACAAGTGAAACATTCTTGAATGACTGAATGAATGCCTGGGCTTTACCGCTATACTTAACAAATGTTCAGTCGAAGAGGATCCATTAGGTGTTTTTACATACACTGTGGCTATAGATTGCATGGCCTGACGCTATCTTACCGGATCTGTGATCACCCTCAACTGAACACCTTGTAGATCCGGGTACCCCTGGTGGGTTCGTTCTTCTAGAGTCTCGGGGATACAGCTTGCGCTTTTCATCGTATTCGTCAGACTGATAATCGTAGACTTTTCCACTTTATCCAGATCGTCGTCGAGCAATGCTCGTTTATGCTGGGCTGTTTGATGAAAAATTTCCTGTTGCAAATGACAACCGATTTTGTGGCCAGTACCACGTGTCTGAAAATAAAAGTAAACAAAACATGCCACTTTCCTGTTGCTTGTTCTTTGTCATTGCTTCAACTTTTTGGAGCCTGATCCCAGATAGTTGTCAATTATAATTAATTGGTAGTTTACGCCGTAATTAAGAATAGTTCAGTTATGCGATGCTGGCTGGCATTGTGGTGAAAAGAAACCGCTCATAGATGGGGAAACCGACGACCATCCGTAGGTTACTGGCAGACATCGTACGACATGAGAGGAAGCTCCAGAGATAATATCCTGCGCTAGCACGGTAACCACTCGGCCACGAGGGAATTTACTTCGTGCAAACAACATTACTCAATATATGGATTGGATGAGGGTTCTTTGAATAGTTAGATATATAGATCTGTTCTTTGCTCTCGTAAGCATACTGTATATTGTTCGGTAATATTCACATAGCTGATATGAGACTATTTTACTCTTTTTGTTACTTTTTAGCGATGTTGACCAATGTTTACTGGTGGGCGATTCACCGTTCTTAGCTATGTAGTTGGCAAACTTGAATATCTATGTTGGAGTTCAACATCTTTCAGTTATTTTGCTAGAGGAGAAAATCGAACAGTACATGGGCGGAGCCACATCTATAGTTCGGCTAAGAGAATTTTCCGGCGGCACATTTCATTCATATTTATATATAGTCCCAAATGTGTTTCATGAGATGAATTCGCGACCTTATTGGTCATATGTCGATTGCCTTTACGATGTCCCTATTCTATCATTTTGGAGAGGATTCCCATACACAAGAGATAATAAACGTATCACTAAATGGGTTTTCAATGTGAGCACTTTTAGGAGAGGAACATGAAAAGCGTCAGTTTTGATGCTCCAGTCAGGCAGCATCGTAATTATATTCGCACTGAGACTAGCCTGCTATAAAAGAACGCAGTCGTCCACGTTCCAAAGTTACAAAGAATATCGGCGTAGCACAACCCAAGGTGAAAACTAAACGCGAAGTTGCACACGTCCTGTCATTGTCATCACCGTATACCGGTATTATGCAAAAGAAGATAGCATGTCACAAAGAGTTGAAATTCCGACAAAAGAAGTTGAAAAGTCAAAATGGCAAGAAAAAAAAGTCGAAATGTCGACATAAGAAAGTTAAAATCGCAAGAGTAAAAATCGAAATTTCCAGAACGTCGAAATTTCTAGAAGAAACTAAAGCTTTTGACTTACGAAAGTCAAAATTTCGATAAATTGTAAACAGTGGATTAACAACACTGGCTACACAACATTCGAGCATACAGTCATGGCATGACGTCATCATTTTGGACACAAAAGTGGCCTACAGGCGAGCTGGGACTCAATATTTCTTCCTTCTGATGTACAGGGGCTTTGCACATAACGCTGTGGTCTCATAGGGGGGAAAATCCAATTTTTAGCAAGTTGTATTTATTTATTTGACTGGTGTTTTACGCCGCACTCAAGAATACTCCACTTATACGACGGCGGTCAGGATTATGGTTTGAGGAAACCTAGCAGAGGCCAGAGGAAACCTCCGACCATGTGCAGTTTGCTGACAGCAAGTTATAGCAGAATTGCATTCTGGAGATCTCTTAAATATGATTGCTGTCAATACTGTTTTCTCAAGTGTGCGTTTTGTGTGCGCTCCAGCCTGAACCCGAACCACATTAATTCATTAGCTGGTTGTAGTTTTCAGAATTAAAAACCTACTTACGCGATGTTTGCTCCTTGTGTCAGAAAAGGCAGATGTATGTTGTTTGACTCTCTGGACAACGTCTAACCACAACGAATCACACTGGACACCAGTCACATTACCTGTAATTGGAAGATTCAGTTACAAGTAGGTCTTTTGAGTGTCAGCTTAAAATATGTATGTAGGTATACCAGAAGTCAAAACAGCATCTTCCTTGAAGTCGGGAGGCCTGGGATCAAACCCTGGTCGAGCCATATTAAAGACTTTGAAAATGTTGCTGCCTCACTTGATGCCCAGCACTGAGATGTTAGAGTCAGGAAACAAGACTGGTTGGCCCGGTGTCAGTACAGTATGACTGGGTGGGGGTGCCATATCTAGTGTCTTCGGTATGATAGTTCAGAGATTCAGAAGTTTGTAACCAATAAAATCATACATCACTCGATTGTCGAGTCGAGCAGTCAGATTCGACTAGTCGGATGAGAGCAATACATGCGCTATTTCATGCGATCGTTTTACGTACAAAATCATTTTACGTGAACTTTATGGAGTAGATTTCTAGCATAGCCACAAACCTGTATTGTTCCACGCTGCAGAAAGTTCACATCCTGACGATATGGCATTCAGGCAAAAGAACACGATGCTTCCCAGTCTTAAGGTCGTCTGACACGCTTGCTTCATTTGTTTTGGAGTCGTGGTGTGACCCTACGTACAGATGTTGCAGTGAATAAGAAACGCGATTTTTTTAAGGCAACTCTGAAGGAATGAAACTCAAGAAGGGTTTGTCAGGATGTCATTCGTCCGTATTCCACTTTCCCACGTGAGGGTGATTCAAGACCATGCTAACACAAGGAGTCTAAGACTGCCCCACGCTAACTTTCATGATCCACCGGAGAACCACACTGTTGTTTCTCTCTCGAACATTCCCACAGAAAACCGGCTTTCTGTTCCAAAGCCTGGAGATCACATCACATATTACCGTTTTGATAAGAGCGTCCCAGACATTGCCCTTTGTGTGCAGACCAGGATTCCAGGCAAAAAAGGTCAGACTATATTGTTAATTTGGGAACTCACAAAGTGGCGCAAAATCTGTTAATACAGGCAGCACGCGGAATTAATGGATCTTATGAACAGTCTAGCGAACTATTTTTTGTCTCCACGCTCCCACAGGCCCTCACCCCACAACACATACACAAGCACATTCAAACACCACGCCGACTGTTTGCCCGGTAACCAATCCTGTGCGCATCATCAAAGAGTTCGTCAGTAGACGAATATTTCGCTCGTTTTTTTACAGAAATGTCGGCTGGTATTGCTGCTTATAAAAGGAATTAATTTGTATCTCGTTGTGGAATCAAAGTGACGCCTCTCGTTTTTAGCATTCCTTTGGCATTACGGTCCAAAATTACGTCGATATATATCCTCGGTTTGTGAGCCTTGGGTTTTGTTTGAAATAACATGTAGAAAGGGTGGAATAAATGGATACCAGTCTGATAGACGGTGTGGTCATGGAGGACAGACAGCTGCGTCAACATGGATTATACGCTCTCGAGGTAAAGTAAATCTATAATGCAGCTAATACTCAGTACAGACACGATTTGCTACAGAATAATTATTATTTAATTGTAGTCATCGTCAGAAAATATCTGGAAATAATAGTTGAAAATCTTATAGGATTAGGTTTAGTACTCACAACTTATAATGTCAGCTTTCATTATACAAGTATCTGTTTGCCTGGCTGAATAATTGTTTTTAAGTCTCACATCGGCCAGCTTTACGTATTTAGGTCCAGAGCACGAACGACATACCACTCTTTCCATCCCCCATACTATTATATCTCATTATATCGACAACATTTGCTCCACTTATTGAGTTTGTAATTAGTTGCCGGTGGTCTTCACATAAAAGTTTAACGAAAACAATGTTTACAATGATGTGAGTCACAAATACCAGTAATTTAGAGCGTGTACAAACATCCCAATTAATGACGCACTGTTACTGCTTAGCATTAAAACACCCAGCCCATGAGCGGATCATGGCCGAGTGTTCAAGACGCTCGCGTAGGTCTCTCATCACGTGGGTTTAATCTCCTTCTCAAATAGGGAATTTTATAGGGTTCCTCTTCTCTCCCTTTTCGCAGGTCATTGATGGCATTAAGTGGTCAACGGGTCCGTCTTCTGTAGTCTTGCATAACGTTCTCTGTACACCAGTTGCCTTCTACCAACATGATGTGTGTCACACGTGGAGTTCGCAAGTAACTGTCAGGTGTTGATAACTTATTTAGGAAACTCCCGTTTAAAGCATAAAAAACACTGGCCGCCGTCGTATATGTGAATATTTGAATATTTTGCACATCTTCATTGGCTGGACTGGCTTGGGAAACTGAACAGTACCTTAAAATCCCTAGGTTTATGGTGATATTTTCTTTTTTATTCAAGTTGGTGTGAAGAATTTCTGTGATGGAATGGTTAGGACACAATATGCCAGTCATTTCTCTGCGACATTTTCTCTAGAAATTTGATCAAATCTGCCCCAGTTCACCGAGGAACTGGCAGCTGACATCTTAAGAGGGAATAGAGAGGGAGCAAGTGTGCGTGTTTTGCTGTTCTATAGTCACTGGCAACTCCCTCGTGAGGCAAGTCTCAAACAAAAACCAAGACATACTGGTAGGTCAATGAAGGTATTTTATTCAAAATAGTGAGTATGATTAACACTGGCAAAGTCAGATGCACTGAGGGTTATAAGCAGAAACTACTGCCAAAGCCATACATAAACATTTAGATTGAAATTTACATTGCATGACATAATATATTACAATTTCAATAAGACACGTTTAGTTCACTGACAACTAGATATCCCAAAATGTGGTTATGGAGAATTACACGATTTCAGTGACGCAAGACTTTGGATACCGCATGCAGACAAAAAACTCACATTTTTGAAATGAAAGAGATGAGTATACTATAAAAATCTCGGTTATTGCTTATGAGTATAATTCTGTACAACAGGTGATCCTCCGCACAAATGTTTATCCGGAAGCTATCACGAAAACAATAGATGTAGAAACGAAACCAATATGCAAATGTTAGTGAAGGCATAAGTTGATATTGTGATCAGACGAATAGATCTTAACTATCACGCCACTCTTGAAAATTGTGTTGCATCTATACTATTAAGCAGGTTTCCTGGCGTTTATCATCGCTGTTTGCCAATCAAACTGATCAGAATTACCATTTCTGAATTAACATTGACAACCTTTACCCATTTTAATGTTGCAAAACCTTTGGCTAATGAGACCCACTGGGCTCAGATGAGGTTCCACCATTGACTGCAGTTCTTCCATTAACTGACAATCCTCCATTAACTGGGGCATCACTACTAGCAGGGGTGTCAGCTTTCATACGCGTAAAATTGTCGTCCAAACCTTTACTGGCCGTGAGTTGTGGCATGCCATCATCAGGAGGAGGACGATTAAAGCCTTTATTCTTGTTCTTCTCAGGCAGAGGTGGCACCACACGAATCTTGTCTATATTGACACCTCGACCAGTCGGCATAGGCCCAATGCAGGAGAGCAGGACCGGCAGGAAGAAAAGCGCGTGAAGGAAACCGAAACAGTGAACCAAAATCATTATCCTGAAAAAGGAGCTGAAGATGTAGGATTGAGATCCAGCCAACATAAGGATGCCCAGCACCGAGGACACGGCACCGTTCAGGATGGGGCCTCCCATCCGGCCCAGTGCGGTGGCCACGCGCGCGTGTCGTCCTGCCGCTTCCGCTTGCATGTACGCATGACAAATGTGAGCGCAGTAATCCACGGAGAAGCCCACGGACATCACCAGATGGATCATCGTAATGGAACTGAGGGTTAAGCCCCACCAGTGCATGAAGCCTATCACACCCGCCAAAATGGAGGAAATGGCCAGAGTTATGTAGATCACCACTAGGGGATGGGGCATGAAGATAACGGAAATCACAAACATGGAGGCGACGGCGACACCTACAGTTAAAAGTGTGTTGGGCAGCACCGCCACGTATTGCTCGAAATATATATACCATGGCACGTAGGCGATGATATTGAAGCTGGCTGAGTCTGCCTTCTCCCTGGCCCACAACATGCTTCTCCCTTGTTCTAAGTTGTGCTTCACATTTTCCGTCTGGACGTAGGTGCGTGAAGCGATAATTTTTGATTTATCTGGGTTGAATACGATGTCATTTATGAATCTAGGAACATAGAGAAGAAAGTTGTCTCTCAAACTCGAGATGAAGGCTTTTTCAGAGGAGTCATCGTAAAACGGTGATCTCTTGTATTCCTCCAACCATGACAAGTAGAAGATGTCGTTGAAGCTGTCGTCCTTCCTGATGGCGTGAACCACCCTAGATAACTCCTCTTGTGTACTCTTCTGTCGGTAATCCACTTCGTCTGTCACGTACAAACCCACCAAAAACCTGGACTCATAATGCTGGTTCATCCACTGACTGTAGTTAAGGTAGTGGGAGGTGGGGCTCACCAAGTTTTCTAGCAGTAGTTTCTGTTGGAGGTTGTACACGCCCCAGATAGACACCCCGAGGTAACCCATAAATACCAAGACAATGAAAGCTTTAACGGGCCTCAGAAGGATGAATTTGGGCAGCACAGAACGCGGTCCCCTTTCACATATTGACTCGCTAGCCTCCCTTGTTTTGGCCGGAGCGCCAGCACACAAGCACACTTTGCAACCCGACGCTCCACTTTCTCTCATCTTGTCGAACTGTGGCACGGTCAAACAGGTAAGACAATGCCGATTCGCCTTCTCTCGCTTCCCGTGAAGAGCAATACATCCGGCGAAAAAGGTCACGTGGTTGAGGTAGCACAACAGGACGGCTACGCCTGCAAACGTATCAAACAAAGTTCATTTTTATTCATAGAAAATGGCACATTTGCAATTAGTTGTTCTCATGAATACAATCCATGAAGTCCTATAAAAAAATTCCTCATCGATGTTAAAAGTCGGTTCCGTCAAAGACAGCGTTGAGACAGAGGTTGATTAGTGGTTTATTAATTTTTATGTGTCTGACCACCTGTTTGGGATCTTTTTATTTGCACGAGATCTTGATCCAAGAAAACGGAAACGGAGAAAAGAAAGAAAAGTTTCTTGCAAGCAATCATTTCATGGGAAAAGATTCTTACCTGTGTACACACAGAACATCCTGATGCTGGGGAAGACACTAATGATGCCGACAACCATGGCCACGAAGTCAGTGAGAGAGGTGAGAGTGATGGCCATGCCGCTGGTTCTAAGGGTAGCCCCCAACCTCCGGGGAATGTCCTCGTCATACTCGCTGTTTAGCCAACCCGCCATCATCACAAATGTGTCATCAATACCAATACCTTAAAGAGAAAAGGTGTGGAGTTATGTATTTTGATACCGTGATAGTTCCGTGTGCCGCTAACCTGGTAAAAAAAAAAACAGAAGCAAATATGAATATATTCATATCCCAACACCTAAGGAAGACAACTGACATTCCACTGTATAGCTGGGAACGACAAGTGGCATAGTCATGACAAAAGGAGGAGACGTTACATGAAATCCAACCGGTATTTCCATGAACTGCCAATCTAGATTCTTTGCAGATATAACAGCCGGTATTGTGAAGATGAGATTTGTAGTTCGATTGTTCACACAACATTTGTTACATTATCGACAATACATTTATGTATAAACATTTCACAAAGCTGTCAAAAACTCCGTAATACTCTGAACGTTTGAAATATGTGATATACCACATAGTGGTGAAAATTCACTTAATAATAATTCTTGGCGTTGTGAAACAAAGGTTTCCCAAAGTGTGTTACGTATCTTATATCAGAGGGAGTAAAGTGGAAACCGATCGTTTCGTGCCAACTGTCTCACTTTTGTTGTATCCTGACTTTGAAAACTGATTTGGTGTGTACACAAAGAGAACAGTTTAGCTAGGACATAAAATCACCGTGGAACAACACAGTTCTTAATACAGATAAAATCTAGGGGTCAAGTTGAAATGTAATACAAAATGAAAATATTAAAAAATTCAAGACCAAACACTACGTCATTATAAAAGAAAATTAAACGGCATATAAATAGCAAGATGGACGTTATTCGGTAAAGGGGTTGACCCCTTCAAGACACCACAGGCTTAGAATATAGCCTGCTTTAAGATGCTTTAAATACATTAAGTCATATTCAGAAATAATATAACAACAAGATATTGTCCACCCAGAATGAGAGATAGCATATATAGTGACACCAAAATGAGACTTACCAAGGATGAGAAAGGGCATGATGCCAACAATGTTGGTGAATGGCACTCCGCATGCGCTGACAAGCCCGAAGGCTCCAAGGATGGCCATTAGTACAGCTAGAACCCCGGCCCTGGCTAAGTGAGCCCTTGAGGACACACAGTTACCGCCAGAGGACACGAAAGACGCATACGTTATCATAAGAGCAAAGGTAAAGGAGAACATTCTCACGTCCCCGTCCGTGTTGGCGTCTAGCTCCTTGTCAAGAGACACCGACATGGCGTAAGCCAGTTCCACGTTGTCGAAGTTTGTGCTAATATTACTCATCAACTCCAGATAGGCGAGTTCAAACTGGCTCGACATATTGGCTAACTTCACAGTGTCATGACGGAATGGATACTTTAGTTTCAAGTATTCCGCTTCGATACCATACTTAGAACTGTTTCTCACTCCAGCAAGCAGTCGCTTTAGATTAATTGGCCCCAGTGCCGGAGACAGGAAGAAGGGATATGTAACATTACCAGCATTGTAAGCAGCACGGAAGACGGGAGAGAGGAAGGGCCAACCATCAACGACACATTCCCCAAACCGCCTCGCACACACATCCTCGTACGTGTAGATCTTGTCAGTTGCAGGGTCCGTCACCGTCATGTTAGTGATATGAGAATTGAGCTCTATCAGATCATAATAAACTGCATCCGACAACACATTGGCACCGTCCTTTGACTTGACGTACAAATCCGCAAATCTCCCATCGTTCGTTTTCTGGTAACCGAAGTAAGCGTCACCACTGCGGTCGACAAATAGTTCCTCTATTACTTTTTTGTCCTGGGTAGAACGACTGTTTTCTGGTGTGTAGAGCCTCTGCATGTCATTGGAAACCGTCAGCCGGAGCAAGCCTATCCCCAGGAGGCCATTGACAAGAATACAACCCAAGATGAACACCCAAGGATATCGTCCCACTTTCTCGCCATACCAGGCAAAAGCACGGCCAAACGCGGCGTCCACTTTTAGGTACATCTTTCGCGAGGTGTTGTTGTTGAGCTCTTGCAGATGACAGCACCCTGTAGAAAGCAATCATAAGTGATGAACAGTTTATGGAATTACTGCTCCTCGAGAAGAATTGTTCGCAGTTTACAAATGTAATGTGAGAAAAACAGGTCACGTGGACATGTTTAGTTTTGAGGATATGATCCTCGGCAGAACTCACGTGGTTAACAATGGATTTGCCTCGGGAGAAACTCACGACAGCCATCTGCATCACGGAGATAAATTAGAGTACTACCTTTCATATAGGGGACCTTGCTCTGATGAACTGGAAAACATTTTGCAGGACAAAGATCACAGGACATCAGTGAAATCGATTTACTGATTTATGTATACACTTATTTATTTAGTTGATTGTTAACGTCATATTAAAACCATACTCATGGTGGAGGGTAGGGGTGAGAGGTGGCTCTTGGTGTAGTTGTTACAGGTGCATGGCTTTCAATCGCGATACAAGCATGATGACACATGAAATTTGTACATGGCTCTTATTGCTTATGGGGACAATGGTGACAAGAACTGGTGGACAACTTCTCTTTAACCAATACGCATTTGCATATCTGTACGTCACACGTGGGGAAGTTTGTCAGTAACTTGCCAAAGGTTAGTGGTTTATTCCAGGCACTCCGGTTTCCTCCATCCATTAAATCGTACAAGTGCAAACTTCCCGAGTCTGGCATTAAGCAACAGTCAAATAAATAAAGAAATGAAGAAATAAATAAATATACACTGGTGTCTAGTTTTTATTGGCGGTAGAAGCGAAGTGCCTGAAGGAAACTGCTAACTACATACGTTATATTAGTGGTTCACACAAGTCGACACAAGAGAGCATATCGACCGCTTCATGCCACCAAGGCTCAGAGAACAATGGAAACAGGGGAATAAGAAAAACTGTATTGAACACACGTCACCGGAAGTCTGCCGATTGGAAAACAACCTCCCTATACATGACATACCACGACCTGCTCCCCATGAAATAATTGAATCAGACATTTGATACTTCTCACAGGGTCAAAATACTTATAAGCGTCATGTCCGACATTCGTATACCATTCGTAGTCCGTAAAGGGCATTCCAAGTCGATAATCACAACATCCATTTCCAAAACAACGTCTAACACTAGCTCCCAAAGACAAAGGTGTGTAAGAAATTAGACAAATATTCCTTTCCTGGTGGTGCATAAATTAACATATGGGTATCTCCGCCTATGACACAGAGTCGCTAAAATGTGATGTGCATACATTTGTCCACAGAAAACTGAACGGTTTCATCCAGTTTTAGTTCATGCACGAGAATGCAGTTTCAGATTCTCGCGTGAAACTTCATGAATTTCATGTTGTTGTTGTTTTCGACTTAAGTGACTAACGCCTACAAGCTTTTTACATAGATTCCCTTTTGCTTCCTCCACAGGTTATCTAACAGAAAGTAGCCATCCGACTATTTCGCTGAAAATGAGTTGAAAATAAAACGGAAACAGCATGCAACTTTGCCTAACTCAAGATAAAAAATGATAGTGCTATCCTAGCCACTGTGAACTATTCGGGATTCATTGGCTAATAGTATCTACTTTACATAAAGTCTTTGTCAGCTGATTAATAGACACTGATTGGTTATACATCTAAATGAAGAATTGCTTTGGTGTGTCGGACTACTTTAGTACAATATATGGCTAAATCTGGATAACTGAATAAATTATTGTGATGATTATGCAATTTATTAATATCAGAAAAAGATTTGTGGTTACATGTCATTTGAATTTGTAACAGAAAACGTCTTTTTCAGATGTTTTTGTATCAGCACATGTATCAGCACATATTGGGCCTTAGGGCATTAAAAAGGACAAACTTAACTTTTCCCTTTTGTAACATATTTGATTAGATTAATTAGCATATGTTAATCATAGATGTTTGTCATAGCTTTGGTATGGCTGTATCCTTTTTTGTCATATTATATTTCTTTCCTTTTCTTTAAGATGATATTGGATATAATACACATTATCCAAAATTTACTGACGTGCATACCAATATAGATTTCTGTACGGGTTATTTTTAATGTAAAAAGGTAAAAAAAACAATCCATTCTAACGGACTTACGAAATGAGTTTATTAGCAACAACACATACCTTACATATAATCTGTACAAACCAGGCAAAACATGTATAAGTAATTTTTCCAAAAATCGTTTATATAAGGTGTGTGGAAACTAAGTATTTCAGGATCATCACGAATCCAAGTCATTTATTAGAATATTCTAAACTGCTTCGTGACCTAGCCAAACGACCAATTCCCGAAATAAACCACTCATTTTTTCTACTGCCACCTGATAACCTGAAACTGCAATGCCACCTGAACAGATCATGCGCCTTTAATTCATATAGTTTTTTTATTCATCTCTACTGCTTATGTAAGCATAAAAAGTTAGTTATTGTACACGGTTTTATATGTAAGCAAGTATATTTAATTATTTGAATGTTATTTAACGTCTTACTCATGAATTTTCAATTATGCTGTGAACGAGTATTTGCTGAACAACATATATCAAATCAGAACTATATTTATTTATGTTTTATTTTGTAATAAACTGGTTACAACCTGGTTAACATGTACAATGTTAATTTTGGTTTCTTTCTTGTTGGCCGGCTACTCTTATTATCCTAATTGTCTGAATGAGATCCTGTGGAAGAGAGATTGTAATAATCTAGAAGCGTTGGAATGAACCGCTTACCAAAATTGCATACCAAAAGGTGGAAGATATTCATGAATTACAACAGTTATATAACATAAAACGTAAATCCATCCAAAGAGAACAGACTGGTTGGACGAAGAACTGCTACAAGACAAAAGTGAATGAATGGATGTCTCTGTCCGCGATGATTTCTGTGTCGTATTGTTAAATAAGCACAACCCTTGCCAAAGACATGATACAAGACTTGAAAACCTGTCACTGCTGAGCATCAAAACCTGTCAAAGCTGAGCAGCAAAACTTGCCACTGCTGAGCATCGAAACCTGTCACTGCTGAGCATCAAAACCTGTCTCTGCTGAGCATCAAAATCTGTCACTGCTGAGCATCAAAATCTGTCACTGCTGAGCATCAAAACCTGTCACTGCTGAGCATCAAAACCTGTCACTGCTGAGCAGCAAACAAGCATGTCGCTGTATAGTCTCTGATTGTCATAGCTGTACGTGTCCCGGCTCCGAATGTAGCCACGCCTCCAGGAACGGTTTGAATGCACTTGAAGTATTGAGAAAATGGGTAGTGAAGGAAATTGAAAAATTCCAAATCTCAAACAATGCTTAAACCGTGCAGGAGAACAGGAAGTTATTTAAACAGCCTTTATATAAATCATTAAAGTGTTTTAGTTGTAATCGATATAGGTAAACGGCTATAACCATGACTCGATACCGGATACCAAGGAGTTGCATGCAAAACGCTAAGGCCCCGTAAACGAATATCGTAATACACAAATACATATATATCCTTTTCACATATATAGGTACGATGTGGACTTACATAAGCTACGTGCTACTGGTCTGAAAGCTGACGCTCATACTATTTATATGTGGGCCATTCAGAAATTCCAGAAAAAAAGATAAATGACACATTCACGCCAACAAAGTATTAGGATCTATAACTTAAAATAGAATTTGTCAAACCTGTTGTGACTTGAACTATTAAATCCCTGAATAATACACCATTATGCTGTTTATTTCTGCAAATAAAAGAATTTGAACTTGTTTACGTGTTAGAGTTGGTTTTTTTGATTTATATGTAAGTGAAATATCGGGATTTCCTTCACCGAGAAACCTGCCAGCGCATAGTTTCTAGATATCATTTTTGTTATTACAAAACTTTCACTTAACTGCATGTACGTCACACAACAATGAGGCACGTCAATCTCTCACATAGCCCTTGAGTAGTCTAACATTCTTGAGCAGGGACAAGAGACCAGCAGCATGAAATATGCCGTTTATCCACATTTTCTTCATTTTTAGGGGTAAAGTGGATTTAATACCTTCGCCTTAGCATTTGTTGTGTCACCCGATACCGCTGAACCTTGTTTCGTAGCGAGTCAAAAGTTAAATCCTAGGGTAACTTTTAAGGGCCAGATATGAGGTTACTATTAAGGTTCAGACTTTAGGTAACTGTTATTTTTTTTTTTTTTTTTTTTGATTGGTGTTTTACGCCGTACTCAAGAATATTTCACTTATACGACGGCGGCCAGCATTATGGTGGGTGGAAACCGGGCAGAGCCCGGCGGAAACCCACGACCATCCGCAGGTTGCTGGAAGATCTTCCCACGTACGGCCGGAGAGGAAGGCAGCATGAGCTGGTCTTGAACTCACAGCGACCGCATTGGTGAGAGGCTTCTGGGTCACTACGCTGCGCTAGCGCGCTAACCGACTGAGCCACGGAGGCCCCTAGGTAACTGTTAAGGGACAGATATATCGTGTAAACCTGAAAAATCAAAAATCAGAAAACTTCAAATCGACTGCATTTTATCACGTGTCACCTTTGATAGCTGTGAAACTTTGTGTCCAATTAAACACCATTAACCCTGTAAGGTTATTCCAAGCCAATTCCAAGCGCCCTAATTTCTTCAAGCATGTAGCTACGCCACATTAATATGACATCTGACCTTTAATTTAAAGAGTCTGTGTATTACATTCAAAAGAGAACGAGGAATCATGTCTGTTTTTTATAGAACATGGTTTCGTGTCGGCTGACATTGCCAAACGATTTCAACGGGTCACGGGTCGGATTCACAACCTAAAGGATTTCTGGGGAAAAAAAAGAAAAACAAAAAAGACCTATTTTTATTTCACCACTTAGACTTAAAGCTTATGTTAAAACAAAATGTTCTACTTTCGACGAGTTTCGGCACTTCCTAACAGTCGATGAGTTGCAGTCTGTTTTGTTTATTAGCCTAACAAATATATCGACATTCCCAGAGGGCTGGGGGGGAGGGGGGGGGGAAGAAATAGCGACACATCTTTCGTTAGCGTTCTAACCGCAACTGTCGCATACTTACTCCACCTACATGAATAATCATCCTCATATATAAGCTGGGAAAATAAACCGTTAGTGTTGTGTAAACACAAAAAATACAACTGATAATCTGTGGGAAAACATCGATAATTTTAGCGAAACAATCTTTCTAGTAAGACAAAAAAGCACCAATCCAAACAGGAAAAAGCCATTAGTCGACCTACGGCGTAAAACACCAGCCATACAAGCAAAAGAATTTTCAGTACGGCGTAAAAGACAAAATCAGAAGAAAAAGATTGAAGCTAAACTTTGAACTGTCTTATTTATCGACAACAAAGTGTACATTCTGTTGATAAACACCTTGAACGATGAATTCCGTCACACTGCTGTTGTGAATGTTATTACATCAACGAATTAATGCATAATCTTTTTTTCTCAATCGTTATGAAGTATAATATATTAGATATATATTTTACACTACAATGCCGCGATGTTATATCAATGTCTCTCGCATAGAAGCACTATAATTTGGAAGGTCTATGGTAACTGTCCACGTTTTGAGTGGAGTGCGTTTATCCTGCATAAGAGAATACTCGGTGGATTCTATTGATATAGGTAGACTACAGGTTTTAGCAAACACACTATCGCAGTGCATACATAGTCTAATGCTGATCTACTAGACTTTAACAGCCTCTAGACGGAACCGCTAACTTCTAACATTCATGATGGGACATTTTCATATATTTTACTTTAACAGTTGTTCTTCAGCATCAACAAGAAGATTATCAAGCTTTCCAGAACATAGGCCTCGTACAGTGATTTACATTCGTCACAGGGATATTGAGCGAACTGCATTTATGACGATCCGTACGTTATAAAATATCCCATGAATATATTTAATAAATACTTACAATTTCTAACCTAGCTTTATTTAAACAAACAGAAAATGTATAAAACTAAAACATGGAACTGTTAACCTATAGTTGAACGACTCCATTGAAGAAGTCAATTCGACGACACGAAAGTGTAGCAGCTTACATTTAAGTTTGCATCCATAATTAATAAAAATTAATTGCTCAAACCAATTTGCAGATTCCCTTCAGAGCTTTAGGTAAACACCCTTACATTCATCAAATTGAAAATTAAAAGTTCCTTCATTCAAAATGACTTTTGAGATTTCAAATTGTGGAACTGATGGAAAGGGTAACAGAGATGATACAAATGACTTACCTGAAGAAGGTGTAGATGGTGGTTAATCGATAATGATTAATATATGGAGTATAAGTTGTTACTCCCGAGGACTACCTGGTTCCCATGTGCAGTCAGCCGAGTCGGCCGTGTCGATTAAATATATACTTCTCGAATTGTATAATAAAACCTGTTTGAGACAAGGTATGATAAACAGAATTAGGTCAGAGATGCGGCCATTTAGCCACTGTATGACAGGTCGGGATGAGAGTCCGCTGGGTTTAGATAAGTACTATACAGGTGTAGGGCCGCCGCGGTCACGTCCTAAGCCAAGCATCAATCTTAAATGATACATCTGTTATAAATTAATGTTAAGCTTTTGTTCAAACCATAAAAAACAGCATTGTATCAAAGACCTTTGTTTCAAACGCGTGACCTTAATTTGGCTTTTGTCTTATTTGACTGACCCCAAAATCTGTGAAGGTCCAGTCAATGTCTGGTTCAATTCAGTCAGCTAATCCTTCATTCTCGTCTATAGTCTCCACAACGCCCCGTAAAATCCTAATTGAGGTGAAATGAGAGGAGGCCGTATTTCATTTTTTATGTGAAAAATGATAATACTGTCGTCGATGATCCGGTATTACTCTCTCTATGCTGTAAGTCTATTGTTATATTATATCTACATCGCAATAGTTTTATATATTTTGCTGGTGCTTTACGCCGTATTCGAGAATATTGTATTTAAAATGAAGGCGGTTCATAGATGATGAAATCATGTGAATGTTACGGGAATGTTCCGCCGCCATGCATCGCGCTTGGAAACTATGGGAGTGTGTATACTATCTCGACCTTTCCATCCAAGACCTTGCGAGTAAAAACTTCACTGTCAAGCCATCTTAGACTTCAAATCTGTGTGCTCGATTTCTTCCCATCATAACGCTCACCGGAGCCGTGTCAGTGAAATAGTCTTGACTATGCATCATAAATCACCAATCAAATGAATAACTAAATCTTTGGCTCCTGTGAGTAGCTCCATTTGGGACGGCGTTGTTGTTGTCGTTTTTCTTGTTCTTGATGTAAGAGTTCACTTTTTTAAAAGATCCAAATGCGTAATAAATCATCTTTCCTTGTTTCTTTTTCATAGAAAAATGCCGAAAATTAGCTAATAAAATAGCTGTACCGGCATTTGAAATTGGAAGCTTTGGCTGACCACGAGGCTTCAGGCTTCAGATCCATAAGCGTCTATGTTAACATTTAGTGCTGTAACTCTGCCCCAAACATTCCGTGGGCCAGCCTGTAAGAGGGCAACCATAAAAAGCTTGACAAAGGGGAGGTCACTTGCGGCCTCATTATCACCTGAGCCCTTGTGTCCTCTCGTCCAGAATTTCAAAGTTGCCCAAAGTTTAGAACATTTCCACCATTTTGTTACCAAGCATGCACCCGTACACTAAAAATGGCAGGTTGGCAGCGAAAAAATTCTTTACACCCTAAAATATACAGAATTACGTTCGTTCGCCCGAAAATCGAAAGCGCAAATTGGGTACTGGTTCCAATAGCTCCAAACCAATGACGTGACAGGTATTGCTGAAAGTCCACCATCCCTAGACAAAATGACGTGGCAGGTTCTGCTGAAAGTCAACCAGCCCTAGACGAGTGACGTAGCAGGTTCAGCTGACAGCCCACCAGCCCTTGACGAATGACGCGACAGGTTCAGCTGAAAGTCCACCGGCCATAGACCAAATGACGTGGCAAGTTCTGCTGAAAGTCAACCAGCTTCAGATCAATGACGTAACAGGTTCTGCTGAAAGTCCAGCAGTCCTAGATCAATGACGTGACAAGTTCTGCAAGTCACCTGGCGAGGTATGGTGGTTTGTCAGGCACCTGGTGAAGTGTGGTGGGTTGTCAGGCACCTGGTGATGTGTGATGGGTTGTCAGGTACCTGGTGAGGTGGGATAGTTTGTCAAGTGGTTTGCCAGGTACATGGCGAGGTGGGGTGGTGTGAGGTGCCTGGTGGGGTGGGGTGGTTTGTGAGGTATCTGGTGAGGTGTGGTGAGTTGTCAGGTACCTGTTGAAGTGTGGTGGTTTGCCAGGTGCATGTATCCGACAAACAAATGCATATTTTCACTTGAATGAATATTTATTCCGTTTGGATAAGAACATGCAGGATCTGGTAGGTCTTGGAAGTTAAGTCAAGTAATATGGTTAACTGTCGGCCTTAAAACATTGTCAACTTGTTTATATTGAAAGGATTATCATTGTGAAAGTGTTGTGTTCATCACTATCGCTATTACTCGACCGGGGAAGGGGGCAACATCTTATTGTTAATAAAAGCAGAGGAGTCATCGTAATTGGGTTTTCTTTTGGAACTTCATACTTTACTTTGCTGTTTCATGCAATGTTCTCTTTGTAAGAGTGCTCTTTTAAATGTGGTACATCTTTGTCAATCTTTTGTTGGTGTTTTTTTTTACCAATGGCTCGGAATGTTTACTGATGAGATTTGTACTTTTTTCTCCCCTGTCGAGTTTCATAACGGTCAATAATCAACTCTACCACGCTGAGTCCTTGTTAGCATGGCTCATGCATAGATTGGTGTAGATTTAGTACGTGTTCGGTGCCTGTTTCAAACTTGTTTGGTTCATGTTTACTTTTTGATTGGTATATATGTTTGTTGTTTATTTGGTGTATGTTTAGTGAACGATTAGTTATTGTTGGGTACATGTTAAGTGCTGGTTAGGTGTATGTTTAGTGCATGTTTTGTACATGTTCTTTGCTGCTTATGTGCATGTTTAGTCCATGTTTGCAGCATGTTTAACGGGTATTTGGTGCATGCTTAAACTGTGTTTGATACAGGAATGAGTGATACTTCTGAAAACATGCAATACATATGTTAAATCCTCATAAGAACAAAGATGTAACTGTGTTACAGTGTTATGTTTGAGCCTCCGGCAAACACGTGGTCCGTTATTCATGATTTAACATTGCTTTGTCATTTAAACCAATGACAGCTGACTTTTTCATAAAAGTCGCTGTATCGGCAGTTGTTCAAATTAGATGAACTGTCCGTACACGATATGTCAGGCTCTCACATGTACATGCAGCCAAGTGAAAATCCCGTCGTCTCTCCGTTCTCTCTCCACACGGTTCTAATCAGTAAGCTAATTTCAGTCTAATTGTTACGCCACTAATTCTTCTTTGTTGTACCTTGTTGACGTGATATACGTTAGGGCCCGAAGAGAAAAAAGTCTGGCGTAATTTTACGTATACATAATAGAACAGAATGGAGGTTCATGCCTAGGAGCATGGAATAGTTTGTTCCGTGGTGTACATGTATACATACGCCAGATGTACCTACCAAGTGGAGGTTCAAGGAATGGAATAAGGCCGAGCGCAATGCTGCGACGTTGTCAGTATCATGTCATTGATATTACATGCATGGCTGCATGCATGGCTCCAAATAATGTTAAAATAATTATACAACCCTGATCTATGGATGCTTGTTCGCGCTGTCAGCTACTTTATCATTACCTTTCCAATATCTTAATACCTTTCAATACATTGCCAATATGTTGATGTGAACTATTACATGAAGGCTTATTTAAGATACCATCTGCATACCACGTTCCTAGAGCTGCATAACAAGTAGAATTCATACGTATGTATAAACATGGGCAGTGACGCGCTTCCATGATTGAACACAACTGTCTACTTGGCTATGACACGGAGCCTAATTAGATTTTGGCTTAGCATAGTTTCGGTGCTGTTAGAAATTGTGACTGGCAGATATTTAGAAGACAGTGCATGGTAAACTTATTATCTTGTGTTTCTGAATCTTTATGATATTGTATTAGACAACCAGATCAAAACATGTCCTTTCACCGCTACTACTTGTCTTTCGATCCTGAAACAATTTTAGCGTTCAAAGCTCGTGTCGAACTCTTTACATGAGTCTATGATTGGTTAGGGTTTAATGCCACATTGAGAGCAATGTAGCTATACTGAGGTGAGACCATGTTAGAATCAGATGTGGCACAGGGGAATGATAGCACGTAACATCGCAGCAAATAGGAAACAGACATTTGATGCTAACTATAAGAATGAGACAAGCATGCAGAGGCCCAGGAGTAAAGCCTGCACCAGATCGTATACCTGACAATGTCAGAGGCGACTAGGTGGCAAGCAGCTGAAATCTGATTTTGAACTTCTATGGTTGATATTGACTGCGTACACCATTACCACTATTACCAAATTTGTTTTCATAAAACTTTGTCTTAGCCTTTCTTCTATCAGCAGTTGATGCGAATCTTAATCTAAAGTACGCACAACATGATTCCAATGGACACATTAAACAGTTTTACTGTTGACTGTTGATTATAGGTCTGCGCTAGGACATTAGTGATGAGGCTAAAGCCTACGTGCGTCGCACAGGGTACAAGGGTCAAGTTTGCCTAGCACTGACAGTGATGTAAGTGAACATAGAAAGCGCTACATATATGCGCTGTCATAATTATGTGCTTGATAAAGAGATAGTGATCTCTCCTGCTTTTCTTTGTAAGCATTCCATTATATAAAGATTGGACGAAACGTTAAAAAAAATACGATCCTTTGACAATCACCCTGTTTTAGACAGTCATCAAAGGAAAATAACACATTACAACAGCCATTGTGGGCTTGTGTGCCTAGAACAACAATTATTTGGCATAGTTTACTACACGAAATTCGCTGCGTTATAGACCTTAACTGATTTCCTTTCATTTCTCTATTCGTTTACCAAATTTTGCTTCAACTTTTATCCTCATCACAGGAGTGACTCATGATAATCGTCTCTTTTTTATAATCATAGTGTCGTTGTATAAGTAGGCCTTTACAATCTACAACTCTAAACATAGACCCTGTCGTGACAGGTGCTTGCCCTTTTAACAATCAAACAAGTGGTAACTAGTAAAACAACTACCGTAAATGCTATAATGATTGCAGTTCTTAACCTCATTATGCAGACTGGAATTATACCTACAAATTTTTATATCAACAGAACTGATATTCACAACAGTTTTGTAACAGAAAAAGTCATCTGCATTCCACAGCCAGAGTTCTGCCGGAAATAAACTCAGATGATTCTATTTCGTGTTGATCTAGTTATTTTCTTGAAACTACTTAAATAATGGCAATAAAGTTCGATTTTTGTTCACTTTTGTCACTGTATGGGTATAGTTACTTTGTGGTAGTAGAAAACTCGGTAGTGGTAGTGTTGTAGTATTTCAGTTACATACAAGTGTCACGAAATGCTATCGCTTTACGCAACAAAGACAACCTACCTGGTCGACTTCATTATAGCTCACTTAAACAGTGTCCTCCTTCGCCATTATTTTAAATTTCATGAGAGCGATGATGTAGTGTTTCTTGACATTTTTTTACACATTCTTTAAACTTAAACCGTGGTTATTGGGGATTTTAGCGAGATGGATTGTGACCCCCTTCTTAACAGGTCATGTGACTTCACATATATATCATTTTATCCAATCAGAATAATTAAAGAATAACCGGGTCAGACGTGAAATGTTCTGATAAGTCCCTAGTTAGCTCTGGGTGATGAGTGTAATCTTGGGTAACAGTGCTGAAGCTATGAGGTTTATAAAGTTTATCCAGGGCAGGTATGACAGGACAGAATACAGCAATTGTTGGATGGCGGAAACGTTATAGACTTTCGTTTTAGAGCTATGGCGCCGTTTGTTTCACATAGATAGTCTTGATCAGCCTGGCCTTCTCCTTCAACGTACAGGTCACAACTTGCAGCACTCACTTATTTCCATGTCGTTAAAGAGAAACATAAAAAAGCTCTTAATTTGTTCACTTTCATTAGAGTTGCCCGTCGTTCCTGTTAAAATGTTAGGCTTAGAAATCTGTTGCCGTTTGATGAAAAGCACGGAATTAAAAAACTGATTACAAGACAAAACCTGTTTTGTGGATGGCTTTTTTTAAGATCCGAAATGAGTTCAGATATGTCACACTGTCCTGGCTTGTTGGATTAAAACTCTCACTCAAGCTATTTTATCGCTGAAAATGTGTGAATTGTTTATCAAGTAATATTTTCTTAGATTAAAATATTATAGGGCTGGGAGAGTGTCAAATGTATATATGATTAAGGAAAGACTGACTTCGCTGGTCAAATGAACTTGGATTTATTCCAATACCGCCATGACACTATACTCTATTTCACAACACATAGGCAAACCCAGTTCTTAGAGAATATCATATCACTTATATGACAGAGAGTGTTGTCTCCTGATTTAGACAATGTCTTATTTTGTCACGCCTAATTGTTAACACAGCTGACTGTGTATATACATGCTTGTGCATTACAACATTTGTGAATATTTTAGACTACCGCGTAAAATAGAGGTCAAATAGATCAATATAAGATTTGTGCAGTCGTATGTTGATATCGATCGAAATGAGTTCATTATTTGGTTTTATTTCACTACTGCCCCTTATAAAATCCTCGGTGCCTCACATAATATCGACATAACGATATAATTGATGACGATGTCAAATGGCTCGAGAATGGCGCTCATGATTATAATAGCTAAATTTATTTATTTATTTGATCGGTTGCCTTCGCCGTACTTACGAATTAAGAAGAACTGAAGAACAGCTTAATACTGACATGAAAATATACAGAAAAGCCTTAAGGCTGTGTTTTTGATCTGTATTTCCATAGGTCAGGGGCCAGCTGTGCCAGACGCTTATTCAGTCGCGTTGCATACGACCGCATTTATATTTAATATTTAATAAAATTAGATGGCGCCTTTTAAATGGAGTTCAACTATATATCGGTATTTATATATAAAACTTTCCTTAATAAGAAACACGCGAATTGATTTAAGTTAACCGTTCTTATTGACGTTTATGCCATTTGTAATTTAACATTTGAATCTATAGATGTGTAACTATAGGCCGCTGTTCTCAACTACAGGTCAAAGAAAGAACTTATCAAATACATCTTTACAACAGTATTATAGTTAACAGGGATTACACTTTCTGAATATAGCACAGATTCTAGTGCTGAAAATTGGCTTAGAACGCTGAGGGTTTCGAGCCAGCGTCCTCAGTGTCATGCACCAAATGGCCAACAAATCGCCTAACAAACATTTTATAACAAATCCCTCAGTAAATGACACCTCCGTTGGCAAAACTATAGTCTTTAACAGGTCAAAGAGGTAACATATGCTGAGTTGCTAATGTGCCGAGTAACAAGGGAAATTGCTAAACTAAATTGTGTCATTTATTTCTGTTGTCTTAAATATGAGACAAACTGAGTCTGTGACCTAGAGCAGCAATTCCGAATTAGTATTGACTGTAACTAAGGCAAGCAGTGCAATTCACGTATTGATGTGTTGCAGTTTTCCACTGAGCAAAATTTAATAAGCATGTATGTCATCACGAAATACCGATCAAAGAACCATGTAAGTATCACAGAAAGACGTGACGAACCAATAGCTTTCAACCATCGAGCGTGTTCTGAACCCCACAAACTGACAGTGATCCGAACCATCGTTTATTTAGTCTACAGAACTGTGCTTTATATACAATAGTGAACTAATTACACATTGCCTCAGATGGATTTTTCCTGAGGTTAATGAGTTTAGATGTGGTTCACTTCCGCAGTGAGGCACAAAGTAACACTCAAGAAACGTTCCGGCCTATATGGCAAAGATTATAAAGTCTATATATTCATCAAATATTCTGAATGAAACCAACAAGAAAATGCAGCTCTCTGATTGGTCAACATGATAATGGTCTAGTTAACGCTGGCCCCATGTCACAAGTGTAGCAGCTGGTCTCGTGCTATACTGGGATGCTTACAGTCTAGAAAACATTTATAGAGCCATAACATATTTCGCTAGCGCAAAGGACCTTGTATGGTAAGGTGGGGAATAATCCTTAGTGCAAGAAATTGTGCACCTCAAGTAGCGAAACTGACTACAGCTGTGAGTGACAGCTGCTGACACACTCGTTTGGCTACTTCTGTTTTCAGCTCTGTTTTACTCTTCTTGTCCTATTATACGGCAAGCATGCGGCTTATAAAGCTCCAAGCATACACTGAAGCAATTTATTGGTCATAAAATCGAAAAATTGTAGCCTGCTCCAGTCAAACTAAAATATCGTCTTTTTTTTTCTTTTTGCATTATACGCTGTAGAGTTGTGAAAGTCACTACACCACAAATGTGACTTTCTGAAAAATTCTTAAGCACGCAATTATGCACTAATCAATTAAATAGATATATAACAAATGTAACTTTTAGCCTTCTATTTTCGCTACGCATAACATGTTAATATTAATGATAGCTCGTAAACCAAAATGTGCTCTCAACCAGGATTCACGTATGATTTCGCTACAGTTGCCAAATGTTATGTAATAACGTGATAACATTTATTTACTGCATGACGGCCTATATCTTTACTCACACAAAACTTGCCAAAATATGACAAAACTGATCACATTATAAAGTTTGTTTTAACATATGAAGACAAATGTTAACCAAAATGAAATACATGAAACACACATGAACGTTATTTCTGATTAACGTTGATCTTTAACATGTAAATTAAACACACAGTACCTCGTTTAAACGAAAAATTGGCGTTTTGAACGAGCGTGCATTTTTGGCGGGATATTACTAAGCGACCATCTCTTTAAGGGTCAAATAACTTTTATGGGTGCTTCGACCGAGACTAATATTTCAGATGTGGACATTTACAGAATTGTACTGGGATTCTGAAATTTGCAGTTTCTTATCGTTCCTCTCTGGGACCGAATCTCGGCATTACCGCACCAGGTCCTTTCATGATAATACTTATAATTTGCATAAGTATGCAATATGGCTGTCATCACACCTTAGTATAACCGGTTATAGGACTCGATATAGTCATTTCCTCTGTATTTTTGGTACAAATTCTAAATTCGGCCCTGTCAGTCCTTCATATACAGGCTTTATTCCTTCGTTTCCCTTTGCTATCCCTTATTGTTTAACGCTGGTGTCAGTTGTCCTGTATGATACGGGCTAAATGAATATCTATACGGACAAGGCTTCATAACATTAAAAGAAAAAAACAGAAAAGAATGCAACTTAAGGTATTTCCGAAGAGGGATGAAAACAGATCTAAACGATCACAGACATTCTTTTCTGACATGCATGGTAACTCTTTATATCAATTTTTAATCAGGAATTCTTACAAAAGCATGAGACGCACAGTTTTAGAGCAACCGGAAACACGATGTCGCGTCGCTCGTACCTCATTGTCATATGGTTAAAAGGCAAAACGGGGATCAGCTGAAGTCAGCAAAATTTTAACCTGATTGGTTAAAACTGATAACATGGCAGTGCTTTCAATTGTCTCAGTGTGTGCAATGCTGGTTACTTTGAACTGCGATATCTTTGTCGTTGTATATCACAAAAACAAAAAGTTATGCTTTTTAAACTTCCTGTGGGATATTTTATCGGTGTATGTATACATTTGGTTTGGTGTTGTCTTTTCTTAAGCAATCCTCATTTGCTTGTTCATTTAATCCTCATTTAATACAGCTTTGATCCTCGATCCGTATATAAAGCCTCTGGTCCTTGTCCATACGTTGTATCACATATGGCTATATGTATTTAAACACATAATGCGCGACATTAACTACACTGTCATACTTTCCAAGTTTCTGCCGCATTATAGTAAACCATTCCGATGGTTAATGGTAAGTTGGTTTCTAAGAACATGGGACATGGTGTAGGTCTAATAGCTTTCTTCTTTGTTTCGCTTCTATGCCATCGTAATCACTGACTGCCTATCACCAGGAAGTGGAAGCTGTGAGATAGTAAAATCCGAAGGTCAATATCAAACTCAGCCAACGCATGAGCTTTAGGCAAACAGTAAAATGAATCCTGCATAGATTGGTAGCCACGGCTACCTGTGTAAAATTGCGAAACATTGTAATATTTCCCCACTGCCATGTATCCTAGTCCTACACACAGATGGTTTTCTTCTCAGGCGCTCGAATGATTTGAAATCTTTATCAGTTCTGTGTCCACCGGACGCGAGACAACATCAAGTCGAAACTCGTGAGAAATAAATATTTGTTTCTTTAAAGAAGGCTTTGCTTTCATGGATATACGACATTGACAGGAAACTGTATATAATTTGGCATTCAAGCGGGTTTATGTTACAGCTTATGTATATGTATATTATGACCAAATATAACTCTTGATTGATTCTGGTTAGGTAATATTTCTGCCATGTTAAATCTGATCAAACATTTGCTAAACTGACTTGTCCGACTCAAGGACATCCATCTTTATATGGAGGGGCGTGGCACAGATAGGTTAAACAGTTCCGACTGATTGCTGTGTGGAAAATGTCTGACTGGGACTATCCGCATAAACAATAAGAGAGTGTTTGTAAAGTTGCCTAATGAGAAAAACTGATTGATTTGCACCGCTCCGGGTTAGACCAATTAAAAATATTGATTATTGTTTGTGCGTGTACTTTGGATAAACCTTTAACTCAGAACCAGAGAGAGTAACTGAGGTAAACTACGGCTGACATAGTAGCACAATTCGAAATGTTGTCTCATTTATAATTAATTCTCCCGTTGGCAGCAAAATTCACTGATTTTGTGTTTCAAAACACACAACAGACCAGAAATATTTCACAGTGATGAACGTCTAAAGTTAGAAATCAGCAACTCAAAATGTGAAATATCAGAAAAACGTAAACTTTTATTATGTTTTTATATGTCTTGAGCCAGAGCTGAACACCATTCAAATATAAAAAAAATTCCGAAATATATAAATTCGGATATAACTTAAGATTAATATAACTATAATCCTCCTTTGCATATAATGCTATCCCATGCAGTTTGTTAGTTTATTTAGTTTCTCGATTCCTTTGGCTCATGTGATAAACATTGAAATTAGTCTTATGATCCTAGACCAGAAATTCCGATTTGATTTATGGATATCGTTCACGTTGCCTATGGTTTTGCCTCTAAAGAAAGGCCAGTCTCTTCATGCATCCTATTTAGGTAGGCCAAATCGAGATGTCCCCACTTTTGCAGATATCTTGATGTTTGTAAAAGATCATTCGTTAAAATTTTCTACAAAGCAGTATTTTGCTTTGGCAGAATGTATCCAGTGCATGTAGGCCTATACCTATTGCTGATACGCAATATTTCCTTTTCCTTTGTCACTTAACGCTCATCGATGCAATCGTCTGCTTAAATGTGTTGGTGGTTACTTTTGTCTGTATTCCCTAGGTAATTAGTGTGAGGAATTTCACAATATCCTCACACAGTGTGTGTTTACTCCCACGTTATTCTCAGGGTGACAGAGATAGAATTTCACCTATAACATTTACTTATCCCTCTATCCCCTTATTTTAATCACCATCAAGTATCAGTCCATGATTTACACGACGTATAGATTTGAGGCATTGATATCGTGTATGTTCATGACCGTTTATTTATACACCTGTTATGAATGGAGGGGTTAAGGGAATAAATGGTCAGTGTAAGCCTCGACAATGGAAGAACACCTCATCCGATCAATGAGAAATTCATCCTCAACTCTAAAGAACCTATCTACATTAATTGCGTGAAGAACATCATCTCTGGTAATTTTCGTGGCCATCTTGTGAAAGTATGGACCAGTTTTGACAAACGGTGATATATTGCCCGTAAAATGGCTACCAAGTCCCACCGAGCTTATTCCAGTAGTCACCTGATCTCGCCAACAAAAGCATGACAAATCTTCTAGTTCACATGGAATACCATGAGGGTACTTAACATAATGTGAAAGGACTGCGACGATCCCATGAAACACAACAGTAAAACAAACTCCATTCATTCGGTGAGCTTCTTTTGATTGACACGTGAGCCATATCAGTTACGTAATTCTCTGGGGTGCGCTTGGTGACAGTAACTGTCCAATCAGCCATGTTAGTCATCATCTGTGTGTTGGCCTGTTTTCAGCTTATCTTTGCTATGATTGCATCGGGTTTGCAACATGATTCAGGTAAGTATAGCTTTCCCAGGAATTGTTTCTTTATGTTTTTCTTTAAGTTATGTGTGTACATTTGTATAACCGTCGTAAATCTTAGTTGTATAGGAGAATCGAGAAAAAAAAAACTTGAAAAAGATCAAGACTCTTGTGGCCTATCTTCTGAGTCCTTACCGAACTCCGCTACTCAGTGCAGCCCATATCAGCAGAGATACTAGACCGTCTGGCCATTGAGCACCGCATAACAGCATATGACAACACGAACCGATCTGCTGAAAGCGCGTTGTTGCATGGAACAGTTTTCAGGCACAGCACCTATACGCAGAGCACTCAAGAGATTATGTAACAAAAATACTATTCATTCACCAAGTTATTTTCACTTCTCTGATTCCCACTCTTCACAGTTAACCAGAGCCATTCTTACGATGGCAGTGACGTGGTATCATAGTAATGGTGATCCTAACTGAAGACTTCTACAAACCCCAGTCGTTGAGATTTAACTAAAACCGTGTCTGCCATTCTTGACAAGATCAATGGTTTTTACACGTTCACTGCAAAGTGTTGAACATAATTATTTATACGGTTGGGCATAATTTATTTCAATATTCCTGGAGTTTTGTTTACATATGTATTGAGCCAGAGAGTAACCACCTGGGTATCGTTTAAACATGTAGTGTTGTTAGAGAAAAACATTTTGTTCATGAGCTGGGAAATCACAGGAAATATTGTATAATGAAAGACGTATAGCATATGCAGAAAAACTGGAGCAGCGACGGCAGTGTGATAATTGACAACAGGTCACACCTAACGCCTAACACACCTGAAATACGATCTATTGTCATTTAACCTCAGTATGGGTTTATTCTAACTGTGAAAGACGTATAGCATAGGCAGAAAAACTGGAGCAGCGACGGCAGTGTGATAATTGACAACAGGTCACACCTAACGCCTAACACACCTGAAATACGATCTATTGTCTTTTATCCTCAGTATGGGTTTATTCTAACTGTTCATGTAAATGCTTAAATGGTAGCAAATTACAAGCCCTCTATCACAATGAACTACGCAGAAGTAGGTTTAAAAATGCAGTAATGTTAAATGCAATTTATTAGACGTCACTGGTTTATAATTATTCAAAATGCTGTGCTTTCATCCCATTTAACTTACAATAGCATTAAAACAATGCAAAGGGGCCAGGCTTCGGGGATGCTTAGTCCACCAGTAAATCCTGGACAGTGTGATGGCTGCCAAATGATCACACATGATGAAATACGGCCTCCCGTCAATTTACCTAAGTTAGTTTTATACTCTGTTCATGTAAATGTAAGCCAACATGAGCTGGACTTGAACTCACAGCGACCGCAAATACTCTTATAAAGAAACATATAGCGTAATGTGTTTAATGCTTCAGAAATGAAACCTGCTGGCCAAATGTGCGAGCAAAATCTATGGTTTGAAGTCGTCCAGAAAGTCCGACAAAATACCGAAGGATGCAACTCTGAGCACAATTCCAGTCAATGGGTAAGAGTGTTTCATTTCAATGGCACACCTATATAACCTATATAACACCTAATTTATTTAATATATGCATACATGAGTGTTTACGGATATTGATTCAAAAACTGCTTACGTTTGTTTTATACAGCTTTATCGTTCGATACGGTGGTTTTAATTTCAATTCATATACAAAATCAATAATTCTCCAGAAGATTCTAGTAAGTGATACTTCTCTTCATTTTACGTATTTTTCACAGTGAAATATTCTGGTTAGTTCATTCCATTTTTTCTCTGGTGATATATGACATGCTATCAGTATTATTTCCTATACGGCTCATGATATTGCAAAGATACAAGTCAGAGCTTGGTTGGTTTCGTGAACATATCACCAGTGTATCGTTTTCACCATTCGTACAGTGTATACTTCTAAATTGTACAGACACTATCCAGTGACGCAAAGGAGGGTGGTCTGTGTGACAGCATCAAGGTGAAAAGCTTCTACAGTGTGGTGCATCAGCTGCTTAAAGATGTGGCCCTGATTCAGACACCGGCACCGGCACTGAACCGAAAAGAAACCTTGAAACTAGACCTGCAGGCTGTGGAACTGCGGGTGATAACCGATCCCGTAAGTGAAACTAAAAGACAAAGAAGCAGTCAGGTTTTGTAACATCTTCCATATACGACAATCACAGTGATACTTCATTTTAGATACTTCAAGTCACGAATGATCAGTTCATGAATTTAATGTCTCGATGTACGAAGTTTCAGATGTTATAAATACATTGATTTCAAGATCACAGATATAAAAAAAAAACATTTCTTACACTCATAGTAAACGAGCTAGGGTTCAGTAATGATTATGATAAATGTTAAGGCAGTTTAACACAACTGTAACTGTTAATACCACGTAGACACTTAAAATTGCCTGTTAGGTGCGTCTTGACTCAAACTATTCATGGAGCTATCATTTGAATATTAACACAAGGAATACACGGACAAGTTTTGCGAGAGTAACAGAGCCGTCCGTAAGTCACGTCACATGATTGTTAGTAACCATGGAGACAGCAGGTCTGTATCCTGTTTATCTGATTGGCTGTTCCGGGAGCAACGAAAGAGTTTGAATCTCCTCCTTGTGTAACTCCTAAGCTAGAACCTCTGCAGAACAGCTTCTGTTGATGTCCTCATGGCTCAGAACCTGAAAGTGTTTATCTTACGAAGCACAACAAAGAACGACTATTTAATTAGGTCTATATCAGTTAAGGAAACATCGTCTGATATATTGATCGCCTGTAGAAGCTGAGGATATTAAATATTCTACAGATTATAGGTACGGTATGTGTTACCTCTACATAATTTTTAAAGCACACAGACTTGTTTTAATCATTGTAACTTTTATACCGATAAACTTAGAAGACTTTTGTTCAAATTGTTATCTTACTGCAAATCTTCTTATTATTTTCAGTGGCCGCCGTATATTATCACGAAGAGAGACCAAACCGGAAATCTGAGTGTATCAGGCTTTTCCATTGACCTTCTCGAGGAATTAAGTCAGCTGTTAAATTTTACGTAGGTGTAAAAATTTGCTAATGAATTTTGTCTATTATATAGGGCGCCTGTTACTGATTTCAGTGACTTTAAAACGAGAATGTAATTTAAGGTTATTCTGCAATGTGTATATAAATATATATATATATATATATATATATATATATATATATATATATATATATATATATATATATATATATATATATATATATATATATATATAAACACAATCCTGGACCAGTCGGTTTCTTCATCATGCCATTTACTGATAAAATCCTGAGTTCCACATACACACTAACCTGGAGATACATTCTATATCCATTAGATATGTTCTGGAGCCCGAGGGTGGGGAATGGGGCGTGGCACAGGCTGATGGTAACTGGTCAGGGATGGTCGGACAGCTGCAGAGAAAAGTAAGTGTCAGAAAAGTGCTTTGTCCATCACTGACACCCGCATAATAGAATGCCAAAACAGTGGAAATCTATAATACACAGTGTACTTAAAAACTGATCCCATTGATTATTTCCACATCTCTACTGCTGAAGTACTGTTGTAGTGGTCGTGCTTTTATTAAAGAGGAGCTCATGTCGTGGTTGACCGATGTTCCTAATCTTGGTCGATATGGCGTTAAGCCATAATCATTCATTGCGAATCCAGGTCACGTAGGTTCATTTTCCCACCACCATTCCGAATGGAAATAAAAGACGAGAAAATGTGGATCATGAATTGTGCAAAGATAACGGAACTCTTGAAAAAAATGAATTTCTTTTCTCCTCCCCGGAAATAGAAACTTGAATAGTATTGCTGATTGTTTTTGGCCTATTGGAAATGAGATTGTGCTAATATGTGATGAACGCGACTTTGTACTTAATAGACATACGTGATGTGACAAGTGTTCGCTTCCGATATATACTGGTAGAAGAATTTGGTGGGACGCTTTTTATCACGGCAATATATCAAAGAAAAAGATAGTGAGTCACATCCTGTCTGAAGCATTATATACTACGGCATCTTACTGGCTAATATTTACCGGACATAGACACTGTTCTTGTTTTGAGCCAACCATATATTTTTCCGATGTCTATGAACTTTAAATGCTCCACGCAGACTTTGAAAGAGTCAGATGACTTATACTATACCGCTACCATTATTTGAGGACAATTCTCATAATTTTCAAATTTTACCCGATGTATCAAACCCTTTCAAAAGCAGAATTGGCCTCCTGTGTAGCATGGCAGCACAGTTCAATGACCCAGGAGCCTGTCACCAGTGCGATCGTTGTGAATTTAAGTCCAGCTCATGAGAAGGTCGTGGGCATCGTCCGGACTCTTCCTGGTTTCCTCCCCCGACAATGCTGGCGGCTTTCATAGAAGTGAAATATTCTTGAGTAGGCCTACAGCGTAAAGCTTCAATCAGTTAAATAAATAAATAATTTTTTAAAATGGAATCTTTAACCCTTTAGCCCTTGAGGATCTATTCCGTTTTTGCTTTTTTACAGTCTTTACAGTCTGTTTTTTTCCCCGTAAACAGGAAAAAGACATGATTATTGGAGCCTTGGGTTTTCAGCCAGAAAGAAATGCTGCTATGGAGTTCACAGTACCATTTAACAGAGTAGAAGTAACTATGTGGATACTAAACCCGCGGCTGAGAAGGCAAATTTGGCTAGCTCTGTTTGACATGGTTGACTTAGCTGTCATAGGGCTATTGCTCGGCACAATGGTAGTTTTAGCCATATTTCTGGCCACAACATCCAAGCTATTGCTACACCATCATGACCGCCATGAATTAGATTCAAGTGTTGTTAACAAAGCTTTTATTCTTCTCGGGGCCATTCTTAGTCAAGGTAAGCATGTAATTCAGTAGCTGAGTTTACACATGATAACTCCATTTCTTTTATATTAGCGTATTATCGATGTCACTGTTAATATTGATTTTTGCATACATTGAACTACACCAGTGTAAGCCTGTAGTCGAAACCAATAAGTTACCATTAGTGTTAATGTAGAAGATATCCGGTGCACCTACTGAGAAGGGGGCCTTCGTGGCACAGTTGGTTAGCGCGCTAGCGCAGCGTAATGACCCAGGAGTCTCTCACCAATTCGGTCGCTGTGAGTTTAAGGCCAGCTCATGCTGGCTTCCTCTCTGGTCGTACGTTGGAAGGTCTGTGAGCAACCTGGTCGTGGGTTTCCCCCGGGCTCTGCCCGGTTTCACACTGTAATGCTGGCCGCCGTCGTATAACTGAAATACTCTTGAGTACGGCGTAAAACACCAATCAAATAAATAAATAAATAAATAAACCTACTGAGAATATTTGACAAAGGATGGAAAACTGCCGACTGCGCATCTTGCGGAATATGAGGGAAAAGTGTCTTAATGGTAGTAGATGCGTATAGCACGTAACATCCAATGGAAACCTTACAGAGACTCTTAATTTCCGCACATATATGGAATTTTACTTTTTCCATTTTTGCTTATCATGAATGATTTCAGGTTCTCTTTCAAAACCAGTTACGATAACCGGACATCTGATTATTGCGTCTTGGTGGATATTTTCTGTCGTCTTCTCCGTCACATACAGCGCCATTTTGATCGCCTCCCTTAGTGCAAACTCCACGCAGCTTCCATTTAAGTCAGCCGCAGAAATGTTTAAGCAAACCGAGTACAAATATGGCGTCTTCGGGTCAGGCACAGAACAAATGTATCTACAGGTACACAAATTATTTCTGCATTTGTTGATACTGATTTGTTTTATACGACAGGAGGATTGCGTGGTGGTCAGTTGGTTATACTGTTTATTGGTGGCCAACTTGGCAGGTTATGCGTATAGTAGCCTAGGCCTATATCGGCTAATTATTAGCGAATTAGGTAAAATCTTCGGGGAATGGGGGACATTAACCGCCAATAATAATTCAGGTCCAAGCTGTGTAGTCTGTCGTCCTTTACTGACCTCCCAATAACCATTTGTGGGCAGAATGGTAACGCAATGTTATGAGAGAACAATGGTCAGTTCGACTTGTACCAAAGTTGCCACTGCGGGGGTGGTGGGGGGGAACTACCTCAATTTCAAAGCATTGCTTCCTTGGATGAGTGTTGGGCTGTTGGCTGCGATACATAATTGATCTGGTAGAAAAAGCCCTTCAGATCAAGCGTGCCAACACGCTGTACATATTTCATACGGTATTTAAGCAAAGAATTGGCATCAGCACCTAGTTAAGCGCAAAATTACTCCAGGCCTAATTAATAGTTGCGACGTTTTCACGAAAACACGAACGCTGTTTGAGAAACCCCAATGTTTTAACCTGGTGACAAAGGTTCTTGACTCCAACACGACAGTCGTATTTCATAGTTGTGAAAAACCTTATATATATATGTAACCATACATCATTGTGACTTTGCAAGTTACCCAACCTATTCCCCCAGACCATCACAGAAGAACTGCAGCACAAGGAGCTGTGGAAGAAAATAGAAGAAGCCGCACTTTCGGACCCAAGAGTGTTGAGCACAGATTACAGGGTTCACGCGGACCGTGTACTAAAGGAGAAGTACGTTTTCATTGGAGTAGAGCTACCGTTTTCGACTGACCAACCGCAGCAGTCCGTCCTTAAGTTTGGTGATGTGTTTTTCGAAAAAGACATTTGCATTGGTTTACAGCTGAACTCGCCGTACAAAGACACCATTTCTGCAGGGTGAGTCAAATCAAACGAAAAGCCGTGTCAATGCATAACGAGTGATTGGTGCCCATACAGCGGTGCTGTGGGCCTACTTCCATTACACTCCTTGACAGATTCAATTATGCAAAGCATAATTAATCTATTAACCCGTTTACAAGAGTACACGTTCACTTGAACAGAACAGTTATTATTAAACTGAACATTGATTATACCTTTCAAGTAATGTGGCGAGACTTTCGGATTACTGAACTACTCAAGCGGCAAGTTACGGCCCTTGTTTCCAGTTGGGCCAAGCATGTATTTTGTGTAACGTCCGCTCATCAGATTTTTCACAATTAAACATTTAGGGAGGAAAATGACTAACTTGACGGACGGGCTCACGGTTACGGCCATGCAGGGGAAAGAGTCATAATCTACAACGGCCCACTCTAATATACCAAGTCGTTTTGTATCGCGCACCGGTTTGAACTTTCCGCTATCTGTTATCCAGCGGCAGTCATCTTTACCTAGCACAAGGGAAACAACGTCACACTGACTGTTATAAAGAACTCACAAATGCAGCTTATCACGATCATATATAAACGCTAACGAAGGCTAACTAAAGCTCACTATTATATAGGCAGAATAATGTAAATAATATGGTTTCTACTTACGAGATATTGCTTGGAAACTCGACAGTAAAATTATATAAAGCACAACTTTTAGGATAGCTGTAGACGGAGTGGCGAGGAATTGTCATGCAAAGAGCATCGTAACATGACGTATCCCAAGCGCCTCATAGCTAACCTGTAACAGGGGCGATCAGGGACTCGGGGTGTCCATTACATGAATGGGATCTGCACGAGTATAAACAAAAAAAAATAAATAAATAAAAAAAGGACTGTCACATTAATAAAAGGGCGTATACTGTATAAATTCATGGCCATGTACTTTACAGAGATGTATTAAGTCTGCGTCTTCCTTCCACTTCATACGATGTGATGAATGCCTTGTCCTGTATTACTGATATATTATCTATGTTTGCATTTCAGGCTGTTACGTTTGATGAATTTTGGAATTGTGACGAAACTGAAGAAAAAATGGTGGAGCTCGAGCAAAGCGAAGACAACCGAAATCAGCGATGTGGATGGTATAGCTCTTCGCACGCTCTCTGGGGTATTCTTCACATTTGGGATAGGAATTGGTTTGTCTGTCTTAGCTCTTCTGTTAGAACTTGGTCTCAGCCACGTTCATAGAGAGACTAAACACAAAAGAAGTAAGAAAAGGATACGAAAAATTACGGAAAATCCTAAAACTATTGAGACATGACATACGCGTATGTGATGACAGTCCTCAAAAATAAACAATTGAAAATATTATTGTAGAAAATACTAAGTGAATTTTTATTGGCCATTGACATCCATGCCGGATCCATAAATTTCTCCCATATAATAATACGACATTAGTTACAATTCATGAATAGGTGTTTTTGGTACGTATGGACACTTACAAGATTATATAAAAACTTTGCATGTTATAAGTAAAATAAAAATAAGTAATTTCCACATTCAGCAGAACTTGGCGAAATCTTTGATTATACAGGTCGTTTTTCTAACATTCTCGTATCTATTTCCTCACAAAGAGGATAGTTCAAAATGGGAAATTGTAAAGGTCATTGATATTGCTGTGATAGTGTTGAAATACTGATATTGTAGTAACACTGTCGTGGACCAGACTTAATCAGGTGACAACGCTGATAAAACCAAAATCTGTGACCTTGGCTTCAGTATGAATATTAAGGAAGCATGCATTCCATATATTAGATGATAATCGTCGTAGGTTATATGTGACGACCAAATTTCATGTTATGAGAATTTGTCCAAAACTGTTGAATCTATGACAGAATATACACTGTAAACGTTTTATGCCACCAACATGCACAGAAGAGACAAAAAGTTCAGAACAGTGTTTATGTTGCACCCAGAAGATAGAATTCCTACCATGACACCTTGACGTGAGACGAGCCTTGAATGATTTGAGGGAACGTGCCTGTTAGGACACACGTGCACACTTGATGCTATTCAGCTAGTAAATCCACAAAATTTTATCCTTTTTCAACGAGTTTTATCTGGCTTTAATTAAAGATTCAGAAATTACATGGACGTATGTATTATATTAAGAACATACTCGTTGACCTGAAGAAGAAAATGATATTCAAATATTTGATGACCAACATTTTTCATTTACCCTAGAAATAAAATTATGGCAGATATCAACCCGACTTGTCAGAGGTCTTTATTCCATGATGAAATAGACGGGTAAATACAAGAATGTTGCAAAATAATATAGTGCTAAAATACAGAACCTTAAAATTCCAAATCTGAAAATTTTATCTGATGTTATATCAAAAATCAACCCATTTATGGTGTTCCGCGCATCAGCAATACACTACTTTGACCAAACAACCTTTGCATATTTTTTTGTACAAAATTACTCATCCGCATAGATTGTATGGTGTATTGTAACAAAATTACACATGCGCATAGATTGTATGGTGAATGGTGACAAAATTACACATGCGCATAGATTGTATGGTGTACCGTGACAAAATCTTAATTGGTGCATCAGTAGTACTTATAACATTTTACACCGCTGTGACTGTTACACCATAAATGTGGACATTCCTATCTGTGCTGGAGTTATCCGGGGTTTTTTAGGAGTGGGGCTGGGAGCATCTGAAGGAGGGGGTCTGCCTGACCCTGATGTATTTAAATCAAGGGGATATGACTGTAAACAAGGGTTATTGTTATTCATCAACTTTTATAATGGCCAGTGAGTATCCGTCCATGAAAAACAAATTTCAAAAATAGCTGTGTTTACAAATTGACCTGTGGACGCGAAATTTAGAGCTGTACATAGCTAATTTTGTAGGGTGTACCACCAATAAAACTTGACAAATATACATGCATTTGTTTGTCATGTTTTTCACAAGATATTAATACCTTTTTGGTACAGTTTGAACGTTTTATAGGAGAGGCGTATCTCCAGTAAGTCATCTTACAGGACAACCCGTAAGACCTAGTTCTGCTTCGCAAACCCTGTTACTTGTTATGACTATGGTAGCGTTTGTCTTCAGTCTTTACCTTAGTAATTACAGTAAATTTGGTGTACTGTAGCATTGTGCCATGGGCGCGTCTGGGAGATCGTGTACACTTATCTACGGTACTTACATGCAGTAAATGTAACCGATGTTGATAACCGTTATGCGGTGAGTAGACTCTAGTTGTCACGAATTTATAAAAAAAAAAACGCCAAAGAATTGAAAGGTTTATGGTTGGGTGACATCAAGCAGAGCGCGGAGAAATCCGCCGCATTTCTCCAGGCATCTGGCAGAGTACCTGATTTAAAGCCTCAGTCTAACTAGCGTGTGCTGGGGTCGAACATGCCACCGTTTTGCCTGACGTGACGTGGGATAATCCATTTTGCGGTTCTGTAGGGAAGCCACCAACAAATGGTTATTAAAACACAGTTAATTCCCTGAGGGCTTTTTAGAATCATTACACATGTTATCTGAGAGTGGCCTGTGGACAGATCAGTGGTCACTTCCAGTTGCATGGAAGACCCAGAGGACACACGCATATATATTTATCTATGTCCCGGGACTCAACAACACAAACGGGAAAGTATAAAGCATTCACTCTCACTTAAGTTACGAGGGCATCTGTGAGGCTGGGCATTTACTGTTTTACACAGGATCAGGATTTCACAAAATACCAGTGAGTAAGACATCTTTTTTAGATATGAGGGAACAGAGCCCTATAGAGGCCTATAGCCTGAATATTCTTCTTTAATTACAGTCATACATTACGCCACTCATAACATTGAGGAATGTGTTATCAGCGAGATTTGTAACAGTTATTACTCGGAGAGAAATGATACGAAGTAACCCAATCGTCTCTCGTGATAAATGACTTTCGTATCGTGGCTGATTAGGTTGTCTGTTTTGTGCTGAAGATGCAACATGTAGAAGAAGAAAAATGCAGTCTTTCGGCAGATATTGCCTGTGCTCATGTAATTTCTCAGCTATCGCAGCACAGACAATGTGCGCTCTGCAGACGCAGTTGACACGGGTATAGTGAAGTATATCTGAAGAAGTTTGTCGACTTCACTTAGCTGACCAATCTACGCAGTTTTAGGTGGACTAGAGTTCTAACGTTTTTCACAGTTGTGACATTAGAGGCACTTTGGACCGATCTGACGAAATCTGAAAGTATTTTCCCCTGTGTTTTACGACGGTCAAAGCCTGTGTCTTTCCCGTAGATGTCAACAACAGATTTGGTTATTTCAGCTGCACAATCACTGTTTGCTGAATCTATCAGCAGCTTCTCGATATTGAGGGTTAAGTTGTATTCCTCCCTGCTGAATCTGTCAGCAGCTTCTCGATATTGAGGGTTAAGTTGTACTCCTCCCTGCTGAATCTATCAGCAGCTTCTCGGTATTGAGGGATAAGTTGTACTCCTCCCTGCTGAATCTATCAGTAGCTTCTCGATACTGAGGGTTAAGTTGTATTCCTCCCTGCTGAATCTGCTTCCGATTTCATTCATCGGAGTGTTCAGAATCTCTGAATACTGTTGGTGAAAATCTTTTTTCGTGTACTGGTGAGGTTTTGAACCATCATCTAGTCCCACTGGGGCTTTCATATATCGAGGAAGAGGTGACTTAAGAGGAATGTTCTGTGTGCGATATTTTAGGACTTGTTTCCCCTGATCTTTAAGTGCCTATAAAGGAAAAAATCTGATCGGAGGGTTTATATGACTCTGTCTCCAACTATAATAATATTTTTTATAGCACTGCTTCACTGGACACCAGACAAAGTGTCCCACCCAGTCACCGTGCACAGATACTGGGCTCACCAGTACATGGTGTATCTCAGTTTCAATGCTGACATCTCTATAGCACTGCTTCACTGGACACCAGACAAAGTGTCCCACTCGGTCAGAGTGCACAGATACTGGGCTCATCAGCACTTGGTGTATCTCAGTACCAATGCTGACATGTCTATAGCACTGTTTCATCCGACACCAGACAAAGTGTCCCACTCGGTCAGAGTGCACAGATATTGGGCTCACCAGTACATGGTGTATCTCAGTTCCAATGCTGACATCTCTATAGCACTGCTTCACTGGACACCAGACAAAGTGTCCCACCCAGTCACCGTGCACAGATACTGGGCTCACCAGTACATGGCATATCTCAGTTTCAATGCTGACATCTCTATAGCACGGCTTCACTGGACACCAGACAAAGTGTCCCACTCGGTCAGAGTGCACAGATACTGGGCTCATCAGCACTTGGTGTATCTCAGTACCAATGCTGACATGTCTATAGCCCTGTTTCATCGGACACCAGACAAAGTGTCCCACTCGGTCAGAGTGCACAGATATTGGGCTCACCAGTACACGGTGTATCTCAGTTTCAATGCTGACATCTCTATAGCACGGCTTCACTGGACACCAGACAAAGTGTCCCATCCAATCACAGTGCACAAATACTGGGCTCACCAGTACTTGGTGTATCTCAGTTCCAATGCTGAAGTCTCCATAGCACTGCATCACTGGAAGCCAGACAAAGTGTGCCACCCACACACAGTGCACAGATATTGGGCTCATCACTACTTGGTGTATCTCAGTACCAATGCTGACATCTCCATAGCACTGCTTCACTGGACACCAGACAAAGTGTCCCGCCCAGTCACAGTGCACAGATACTGGGCTCACCAGTACATGGTGTATCTCAGTTGTGATGCTGACATCTCCATAGCACTGCTTCACTGGACACCAGGCAAAGTGTCCCACCCAGTCAGAGTGCACAGATACTGGGCTCACCAGTACATGGTGTGTCTCAATTCCTGTGCTGACATCTCCATAGCACTGCTTCACTGGACACCAGACAAAGTGTCCCGCCCAGTCACAGTGCACAGATACTGGGCTCACCAGTACCTGGTGTATCTCAGTTCTGATGCTGACATCTCTATAGCACTGCTTCACTGGACACCAGACAAAGTGTCCCGCCCAGTCACAGTGCACAGATATTGGGCTCACCAGTACATGGTGTATCTCAGTTCCAATGCTGAAGTCTCCATAGCACTGCTTCACTGGACACCAGACAAAGTGTTCCGCCCAGTCACAGTGCACAGATACTGGGCTCACCAGTACTTGGTGTATCTCAGTTCCAATGCTGACATCTCTATAGCACTGCTTCACTGGAAACCAGACAAAGTGCCCCACCCGCTCACAGTGCACAGATACTCACTTGCCGTTCAGAATCAAGGGGATAGTGCAGTGGTTGACCCGTATCAGTGTAAGGGAGGGGCAACTAACTCGTCTTAGGTAAGTCGCCTCAGTGAAGCAGCACTAGATAAGAGCGGTGGAAATCTGTCCTGCAACATCGTGGCACACTACGACATGCACTCTAAAAAACTCCTTCATGGTCATATGACTGAAAAACTGTTAAGTACGTTAAACCCTAAGCACTCACTAACTCACTCCAATACCGACATATCTACAACACCACTTCACTGGAAAACCAGACACAATGTCTCACCCATTGATGGAATCTATGTGCAAAGTTGCATTGGATAGTTAAAAAAAGATTTGCAAATACTTAATAATAACTGTTTTCACAAAGAAAACTTCCACAATTTGTATACATGTATACAATAACAGAAGAAACCTCTTCACAACATTTTTTTCAATTTGAATTTTAAAGCAAATTTTTCACCTATAGGAAGGAACTATAAATTCTTCTGCATGCAGATTTTATGATTCATATTTTCTCTTTTGTTTTTAACAAGACTAAAAGAAATAACATTAAACTGATTTGGATAATAAGCATGTATTCTTTTGAAATAATATATTCTGAGACAGACACAGGATAATCAGGCAGATTAAACTCACATTTATAACTGTAGATCAGATTCTAAAGAATTTCACATCATGCCTCGTCTGATCTGTGTTTACAATTAATTCCCATCTTACACTCCATGATCTACACTGACCCCTGATGTTGTATAGTGATCTAGTCAAAACACTTGTATTTTCACTGAATTACATTCTGGACCATTACATTCAGTGGACCAGATATCTGCAGTCTTAATTTGTATCTCTGACATACTGGTTTATGCCTAACACCGCACTGGCTGTTAGCACAGCTGTCTTAAGGGCATTTAATTGTACTGGAAAGCTATCTATCACCGTGGCTCCAGTCAACAAGTCTGTCTTTGTAACACTTGTCTTGTTATTCACAGGAAGATATGTTCCTGTATGTGGTTGACCAGAAACACTGGTAAGAGCTATCAGCTTAGTTGTCTCCCCTCGGGAGAATTCTCCACAGGAACATTTCCTAAAAAGTTTGTTTTCCTTTTTGCTGTCCCAACATGCACTTGGGGCCACCCACAAATGCTGATTGGCTGTATCAGTCATGTGACACTCTCCATCCTTACTCAGAGCCATAGCACACTGTTCCAGGCTTTGACAAAAAGCCTCTGAAACAGTCAACAGTGTCGACTTGGTAACATGAAATTTTCTCGTCAGGATCACTACTTTGTTTTCCACCTGAAAAGATGATAAAACAACATCTTACCATCGTTACACTTGGTTTACTTTATTCACTTGATTGTTGTTTAATGCTTTTTTCTTATACTATGGCAGACAGTGTGATGGGTATAGAAAACTCAAGTGCTCATGGTAAGCCACCAATCTTTTGCAAGATATTGACAAATTTGACATATATGTACACAACTGCAAACCTGTGAATGGTTGTGGGTTTCCCATGGGCTGGGGCCAGGTTCTATGCTCCACAATGCTTGTCACCATCACATAAGTGAAATATTCTTTAGAATGGCATAAAACACCAAATAAATACACAACAGCACAACATGTGGAATACAAACAGCCCCACAGGCATCACATACTTCTTTTGTCACCAGAGCAACACATGCAATGACAGCGTCAGAAATTCCCTGCCCTTGGCTAGGACTGATTTCACACCCAATATACCAGCAGTTTTGAGTCACGCACCTTTTCAATGAGTTATATCCTGCTCCTTTTAATGGCTCAGAATCAAAATCAAAAGTATGACATAAACTGAAGAACAATCTCTAAATCGTTCAAAGCCTCCTTATGTGTACCATCATACATTAAAGCATTCCCAGATATTAAAATGAACTTAACCCTGTATGAGACACAAATGAAAACTGGCTGATATTCATCTTTCAACAAGCATATATAAATAGATTATACCTTTTAATTATTAATGATGTATGTGGCTCACGTACGATCTTCACAGTTCTTGCTTTAACATACATGTAACAGCAAATAGCAAAAATTGTTAGATGTACTAAACTATTAAGTCATGTTGTTGGGAGGAGTAGTACCTGTTGACGAATGTGTCCGCTCAGGTGTGTTTGCCAGCACCCTCCCCCTGACAACACCTCAGGCTGCTGGAGATGACGATACAGACACTGCACGGCGGCTTCACTCACCACCTGCCGCCAGAAAAATACAAGAGCATACGTCAGTTTAACAGAAAGCCATCAATGCACTGCTCTTCACATAGCGAAAGGTGGAACTGGTAGTTCTAAAACTGACACTAGTGAATTTTATACAGCCCATTAAACCTGTACTTAACAGATAAGGAAAGATAAGAAACAGCCGAAATATATCCACTTATAAACTACATACGAACATTACACTTATAATGAGTTTCTAGTATTTGGTCAGTGGAAGGACAGTATTCATAATATAGAGAGCAATGACCTGGAGAGCAATGTAATCTCTACAACATCAAATAATTTACATTACAGAATGAAAAACTACTAAAAGTAAATCAGCTATTTCAAATTTATGCCACGGTCACACTGACCCACCTTTAGTTCCTCCACCCTCTCTTCTCCACTGTTACACAAAACAACACTCACATCCTTGGAAAAGAGTGAGGTCAGGAGGAGGTAACTCTTGCCATGAAAAACTTCCACTGTAATACTAGCTAGAGAACCCACACAGTTTCGAACCACAGATGGAGAAATACAACTGACAACTGGGGCTCCTTGAAATAAATGGAACAGGATATTGATAATCAGGATCTGGTAAAGTGGAAAGTAAATGTACTTCCCAAAATTATATCTAGAATAAAGGATAACGATGCAGTAGTGTCTAGCGACTGAGACATACCTAATCACGTGAAAATTCATGATTATGCAATCTCCATACACACATGTCCATGTATGTTTGAGAGACCAACACTGGCGAAAATAATTCTCTCTCTGAAACAATCTCTAAAGTTGACCAATCCTATTTACATAGATTCATCTCCAAATGCTATACATGCATTTGTAAAAAAGTAACAAAGCACATAACAAAATTGTGAAAGGCTGCTTAGTTTCTGAAGAACAGCATAAATGTTCATTGTACATACATAATGTAGCTTCTTTAAACAGCTACTCCAGTCTGAAGGCCTGTATATCTTGAAAGAAGGGTTAAATGGTAAAGATCAAGACACCGGTAGTCTGAATTGCTTTCCTAAATTGGAAAAAAAATTACTAAGTAGTAAAACCGCTGTCGTAAGTTTTGGAGGATACTTGTAGTACAGAAACAAAAGTCTTCTGTCATTTCCAATTTTGCCTGGTGTGACATCATACAAGAACACTTATCATCATCCCTTGCCACATAGGACATGTGACATCATTCCAGCATATTTGCCTAACTTAATGTCACCTGTCATCTACCTGATTCATCCTTACATATGAAATATTATCACATCACATCAGGAAAATGTTACAGAAACTGCAAAAATTTTGTCTTTAAGACTTCTATACTTACAGGTGTTCAATAGTTATATTCGTCATTCGTCATAAATTTGTTTGAACCGTGGTGTTAACTCTGTTCCCTAGGTATCCTTCATATCTTTCTAATATCTCTGTTAAGTTGCTCACGTCATGTGACCTAGTTTCTCTCGGCTCTGTGACAGCTCATACACAACAATTTCCGCCTAGCTTCTATTAGGTCTGAAATAGCACTAACTTTAAACCACATACAGTTCAATATTATTGTTGTTGTAAACATACCTGTCAACTGCTGAATGGTTTTACACACAGCTCCACCTAATCTGTCAATCACAAGGATGCCCCGTCTTTTCAAATATATCTTGATGTCTGGATGCACAACTTTTTGGCAGAACACAGCTTTTGTGCCACTGCTGAGTAGTGCCTCAGCAAAACACTGTAACCTCTGTATAGCTACATTGTCCACATTTATATCACAGTTCACTTCATAGCAGTCTGCTTCAACAAAGTCTTCGAGGTCACCAGAAAGCGAAATGTTTACAACAACAACAGGTACTGTACGATGACTATCAGACCAAACACTTTGACAGTTCAAATTCTGCACAATGGAAATATCCCTTCCACAAGTATCAAGCAGGACTCCTGCAAATACTTTAGACTCAGTGACAGAATACCCAGTCTCTGTCAAGAAATGAATAGTTTCTGGTCGACAGCGGTGCACTTTTGATTCAGGGAGGGACTGAAGAAAAGCTTCCACTAAAATTCTGCTAATGTAGTCAAGTTTGAGGCCGTATAAATTGCACAGCGGTTTTGACCCTACCACACTGTGTGTCAGTTTTAGCAGAAAATCCAAGTTGGGGTAATTCAGAGCTTGCTTACACCTACAATCTGGGGATTTCAAATAGTCGACGGCTAGCGTAAGGAAACAATCAAACAGGTCCACAGTAACATGTCGCTGGACAGAAAGGCAGAATGAATTTTCAATCAGATTGAGAGAGAGGAGCGCAGCAAACAACCCCCCATCACCAAACGCCCTCATATGACCTTGAACTGATCCGACAACCAGCTGAAGGACGGGCCTGGAAACAGACAGAGCTCCAAAAAGCCTGCGCGATGAGGATGTCACTGTCAGATGACCTCCACAGCAATTCTGTACTGACTTCAGACGACCTTGAGGGCCATATGAAGACTTGACGATATCTCGGAGAACTCTGATACAGGCCTGGAGGTCAGGAGAGTCTATGAAGTCACGCTGAAACTCAGCCTCCTTCTTAACATCCACCCTGACTTTATCCACTGACATGTCTTCCTGGGGGAGGGAAAAAAACACACAGAGCAATCACTTAATGAAGAACCACACCAACAAGTCTGTTGTCATCCAAATAACACACTTTTCAAATTTGAATAATAAACTCAATCAAAGGTTCACACCATGATAAAATGTGGCTTTTATACATATGACACCATGTCTAGACACAAAATCTGATGACAAAGTATTGATCTGTCAGAATGTTTATTTGTTTGCTTTATTTTGGCTGTTCATTATTTATTTATTTACTTGAATGATGTTTTACGCTGTACTCAAGAATATTTCACTAACTGACCAGTATTATGGAAACTGAGCACAGCCCGGCGGAAAACCACAACCGTCCACAGGTTGCTGCAAGACCTCCCAGCGCACGGCCAGAGAGGAAGCCAGCATGAGCTGGACTTAAACTCACAGAGACCGCAATGACATCCTTTAGGACTAAAAAATAACTGAGCATGTAATGCTTATTGTATGTGTCTCCAGGTCCAATCAATGTACTGTACCTTTTTGTCTCATCCTTGAGGTGTTTGTTTGGCTGCTTTCTCCTCTTTCTCTCTCCTGAAATTAGCTCGACTTTCAGACGTTGAAATCTCTGCCTGAGCAAAATATGGAAATGATGCAATGTAGGTGACAGCAACAACCAAACTTATGGAAGCAAACTTATTCCTTAATGCCCAAAGGGTTGCATTTAATATCCCTTCCCGAATCATCTTACTGGCTGCAGCTGAACTGTGAATGTCTCAATCTGAAAATACATCAAACATGACATCACCAGGATTGGAATTAAGGAACGATTAACCGTCAACATCACATTGGCAATATTTATGCAATATTAACAGGATAGACAAAAATAACTCATATATGAGTTGACCTTTCCAGGATTCTTATTGGTCGGCCTTGAGCTTGATAGTCACAGCTTTACAACGAGGTCTATATGTACCTCTCCCAGGATGGCTTCAGTGCCACCACTCTTCAAGTGCTCTATCTCTGAGGGATTTTTAACCTCTGTTTATGGCAAAGACACTTGACAGGACACCATCTCTCCAGCCAGTCATGGTACGCAGAAACCACGAAGAATAGTTCCTGTGGTGTTCCAGGAGTTCTCAGCACCCAGTGTAGCACCCGTCTCCTGTACCTGTACACAATGGATCCCGCCCCTCCACCCCTCCGCAACCTGTTTCAGAAACTGAAACATTAACTAACCTTGTTTTCTCATTTCGAACCATATCTAATATGGCACTTAAAATCACTAGATATTGAGGCTGGTTTCATGCATTTTTTCTGCTAACACTTGGAAGTCTCCCCTGAATTACATCATACAAGTCCAACCTTTACGAGTTGTCATAGCTTCGCCATTTAGTTCAGTGTAAAAAACAAGAGTGACAGCAAGCATATTGCATTTCCCCACGAAATGGTTTTCTGTTCTGCATACAGCTGTAAAAACTGGAGGCCAAAGAACCCAGGAGTTAGTTTTTTCAAGTTTCCAGACTATTTGAACCTAAGGAAGGCGTGGATTTACAGCACAAGATGGAAGGATTTTGTACCCACCAAAAACAGCCGTATCTGCTTTTGTCATTTTACAGCTGAAAGCTATGAGAGGAATGCAGCTGAATTTGCCAACAACACTTTCACACAGAAGTATAAAATACTATTAACTGAACTGAAAACTGATAGATACTAAACTTCTGTACACTAATGTCAATGTCCACATCGTACATAGCCCAACAGGCATAGTCCATCCAAAATGCCAAAAATAACGTACCTGCTTTGTCATCAAATACAGGTATGAATTTAGGATCCCTGGGAGAATAGAATGATATTTGTTGTCAAAGCTATAGCTTACCAGTCTATTGCCAATGCAGTTTGAAATGTCTGGACAACAATCAAATTCAAAGTTTGAAAACTCAGAATCTAAAGTGTGGCCAGAGATGTCAGTGTCATAAATTGGCACTTCAACATCTTCCACTACCAGGTATGTGTTCAAATTGATACAGCAGTATATTTACTTCTGTGCAGCTAGAATCAATCTGGACAATGACATCCTTTTGACACGAATTCCCATGTTAATTAAGCCAGCTAGACTTTGGTTGGCCATCCGTGACATCATCCACTGAGCTGCACTGCTGTGAAGGGTAGCTGGCTGCAGATCAGTTAGGGCAGTAAATCTATTGTTTTCGGTAGATTTAAAGTCATCAATACATTTTTCAGAAGCTTTCCAGTAACATACTGTTTGAACAGGTTAAAATCTTTATCATTAGGACCAGTAGGTAAATCTGGACACTAATCCTTTAATCTTTTACTAATGATGACTTATTTGACTGGTTTGTATGATGTAATTACCATGGCAACGCAATACCTACAATACTGATCACTATGGAAGTTAGCTGCATGTAACGTTACATGCGCTTTGTGAAATGGGCTCCTTTTTTTTTAAGTGGAACATCATTCTTTCACGAATTTGTTGATATAAGCACTGGAGTACTGCAGAAAAGATTCCCAAAGATGCTGGTAAAATTCCTAATGTTCACTAGGTTACCTACAGTACAGCTCAGGCTAAAAGTCAAAACCAGGCAGGAGATTAGTTCAGTATCTCAGAAATTGATACGAGCGGTAAACAAGTGACTTTTAGCCTGAGCTGTACTGTACACTGCCTACCAATCTCCATAATTAGGTATGTCATTGTATGCATAAATGGTACCTAGAAACAAATTTCTTGGGCTGTCAGAAGCTAGTCCTTGTAAGGGGAATAAGACAATGCTTATGGATAACAGCTTCAAGGTTTATCATAAATGTCACCTTTTGAAGTGCTCTACTTTTTACTTGGAGATGACTGGTCATCAGAAATTTCTGGTACAACAGGATGGCCAAATATTGTAGCTTTCTTCACGTCTCTTGGCACAAGAGTTTCATTCAGCTGTATACGGTACCAGGTGTAGTGTATGCCTATTATCAGGGGAATGAATGTCAACCAGACAACATTTCTTCTCAGGAATCCCTTGATCTTAGACATGGTAGTGCTTAACGAGTGGTGGAAAGCTGTAACAAAAAATGAGAAAGTTAATTACAGAGAAAATTTTAGCAATGAGATCTAAATTTTGTGCATCCATGATTATCATGATGATAAGTCAGACTCTCCTGTAAAAATTTTAGGGCAAGACTTGAAAGTCACAGATAGAAATTTCAGAAAAAGAGAAGACTAGAATCAGTGATGGTTCTATAAGAATTGTACTGATGTACTAAGAGTCTTCAACTTCAGGTAAATCCCAGTTTGCAACTATTAATTTATTTGGCTGGTATTTTACACCATACTCCAGTAACTTTCACTTATACGAAAGCCTTTCTGTGACGAAACTAGATAGAGCCAGAGGGAAACCCATGGCCATTCCCAGGTCTGCGACGTAATCAGCAACTACATGTATATACAGGAAATGAAGCCCCAGTCCGCAAACAGGTCCAACAGGTATTACAAGATTGCAACGTAAGATAAAGGTCTCAGATAAAAAACAAACCATTTTATACTGAAATGACATGTTGTAAACCTATAATAAACAGAACTAGCATAGTTCTACAGAGAAGACCAAAAGCACTGCCATGTTACCAATTCTAATCAATCAGGCTCAAGTTATTCTACAACTCGAGAGCACACCTGTTTCATATTAGCCGTACGTGTGTAGTGTACACATGATATGACATCATGTTTCCAGTTTCCCTGAAATAGTGTATCCCATGGTAAGAATTCCAGATTAACAGGTGATTTAAAGACTTATCAAGCATGCCAGAAAAAATCTGGCTGAGGTGTCTAGATCTGTTTCCACCCCTCTTCTAAAATTTAAACTAAGGACATAGGTCATAGTATTCATTGCCTTTTCATTTAAAGTATTCATGAAATGTCAACGTGAAACAACGACTGTAATGCTTCAGTATTTAATGTAATAATATAGAAGTTCAAATTGACAGAAATGAATACAAAAAAGTTTAGTCTGAGATTGCTCCGACATTAGATTTGGCTTTTTTTTTGTTCAGCCAAGGATGACCACAACTGGCAAACCAGCGTCCATTTAACAACCTGATACAATTACCTGCCCTTGTCAAATATGACGAGGCTGTCAGTATAGCCGTTCACTTCGAGCATCACTAAGGAATCTTGGACCGAGGATATAACAGATCAACGTTGTGCTTATGATAAATCCACAGACAAAAAGATAAGGAATTACATAAGCATTTGCAAACTTAAGTTAAGGCCGTGCTGACATATTTTGTAGATAATTTTTTTTGTCTCAAACTCGGTGTTGCACTGCCATGGCAACTGTATCAGGTTTTTAAATGGAGCATGCTTTGACATTGGTTTGGACCATCCATTGCCGAACAAAGCTTGGAAAATAATATTGGCTTACTGACATGTTATATTTTTTTAACTTTGGTCATGTAGACTTGGTACTTCCTTTGGGAATTGTAAACTTGAGGTTGCTGTGAAGTGGTAGAGTGATGAACTGGAACTAGCTTTTCACAATGAACATCTAACAAGGGGCTCACTGACCAACGAAAGGATCAACCTAGTCTTTATAACTGCCCTTCCTCAGCAGTTATTACCAGACATAATACCTGTGTATGGTTTGACAGTGTTCATAATCTAGGTGAGTCTGACTTGCCACTCACAGTTTGGGTCTGTGAGCGAAAAAAGTAGCCTGGGCTATAAGTTACAACAACAACTCACTCAATGTCACCTCTGCCCTGGCGGTGGCCAGACCTGCGAATCACACAAAAACCTGCCAATATTTAACAGCAATGCTCGTCAGTTCTTCATATCGTCACATGCACAATAACTGATTACACGATACACTTTGCACCAAAACTGCATGTAAAATATTGAACTTTGAAGGACACATTCACAAACGGCCCATGCGCCGTGAGAAGTACCAGTATAGTTATCTCCCTTCGTAGAGTTCTTCTGTGTGAAAGAAACGTCGTCTGTTTTTGGTGGGAAAGCTGAAAAGTTCAATGCTGAACCGTCACTTTTATTTGATCCTTGAAAACGCCAAATGAGACAGCTGAAGCCATGGAGCGGGAATTGTTTTTAACAGATTATCTCAGAGTAAGATTTTGCCTCTATGTATTGCAGAGCTAACTTCGGACAACTGATCAATAGTTAATTCAAGAACGTTACGGGTAATCCGGCGATGCGGCATTTGTCAGAAAATGTGCATACTGTAAATCTTCAACCTTTTCAACCACTAAAGAACTTTGTTCAGTGGAATTTATGCATACAATTAATATGAAATAAACAAAGCCTAAGACCGAACATAGTGTGTAGGCCTACATATCCATTGTGCATCAATTAGGCAAATTAATATCTACATGTTATATACTATCTACTATACACATTAAAGACAATTATATACAGAAGCTAAAAGAGAAAAAACAAAAAATATTTTTGTAGATCTATTGTTGGGTGTGGTGCATTTCTCCGTTTGCGTTTTTTTTTTAAATTGAATGTGATGTAAGTAAAAAAAAAACAGAATTGCTAATGAAATATAAGCTAGGTTATTGAAAACACTTCGTAGTAAAAGTTAGTTACATACCATCAATGTTGTGAGTGTTGCTGCTTTTACCCCAGTACAGAAAGAGAATTGAAACCAGCAATGCTTATGAATAAAAAAGATTGAGTCAAGTATCTAGCAAGTGTGGAGAGATCCCTTTCCATTCGAAAAAAAACATCAGTGTGTCATGTGAAAAGTCCATTGAAGCTAGCATACATCATGAGCCGATCGCTGATTTGCGTATGATTGCTAGGATACCTCAAGGCTGAACTTTGTCGAGTACTGATATTAGACTTCAGGTACTTACGTCAACTAAGGCTAGAAGTCACAGACGCTGTGCAAAAGATTAATGCTCATTGTGCATCATAAGGCAGTGAAAATCAAAAGTGTTCAGCCCAGATAAATTTTAGAGTTTGGGGCAGTTGAAACTTTTTGGTTCTTTTCACATCATGCTTTCATAATGGCAGCCATCATGAAAACCGGAAGTTTGTTTACAGTGTGTCACGAATATGACAGGTACATGTAAGTGAAGTAAACTTACATTATACCTACAGGCCTCACCTCACTACGTGCGGTATTATGAAAATGACACCAAGATTGATTTGTTTGTGTCATTAAAGGTGAAACCTTCACAAAACTGTGCAAATTATTTCTCTAAGCCCCATAGTTCTGTAAGAATGTTTCAAAATATTAGCTGCAGAGGCAGTTGAAAAGGTTTAAGTATTAAGGTACATCTGTATTTGACTGCCTATTTTACACAGCTCAACAACCAACCCATCTAAGCACTCCTCAGAACACATAGAGTATCAGGCGTATCAGAAGCAATTTGAAAGTGGTACGGTCATGGGTTGACAAAAGGCGAGGGTCCTGTGGCCGTATTAGCTCTACATACCTCTACTTTCTCTCATTCCTTAGGAGATTGCTGGCTTCGAAGATCATTGCCCCATGTTAAAATCAATCCTGTCTGTCATAATGGCCATGGTGAGTGTAAACAATGTTGCCTGCTGTATGTGAAGAGTTCCCACCGAGGCTGCCTTAACGTAGTTCATTTTGAAGAATACATCCTCTGCAATATTTCACCAACACAGATGAGAACCACTGGCCACAAAAAGAGTCCACTTTTGTTGTGAGAAGTCACTAATTCATTTCTGCAAAACTGTAAACAGGGTCAAAAAGTCACGAGTCATTGTCAGCATATGGACCCGCGGTCACCATTACAGGTTGGTTTTTTAACATTTGGCAATGATCTTTGAGACGCGCAGGCTGCATAGGAATAAAGGTGAGGTCGCAAGAATGGTAGCGCGCATATTTGTGCAGGCCTGTAGTTTTGCAGGAGACACAAGATAAGTGCCTGAGGTGTATCAGGTTGGCAGAACTCTGGCACTACTCCAAGGAAATCTAATAGAGCATTGTATAGCTCCACCTCTTAGTATTAGCAAAGGTGTAGAAGTATGTAGAGCTAGGGATGCCTTGGCCCTGGAAGCTTTGGGATGCTGAATGGCTGGAGATGCCCTTAAATTGTTTAACAGAGTTTTCATTCTTCACATAGATCCATCATAGTTTTCTATACTCAACAGTCTACTGTGCATATGTGTGTGCATGGAATTTCATTTTGTTAGTCGCCATTAAATTGGTTTGACTTTACTTTTGATTTATTTTATTTTATTTTTTTTTTTATTTTTTTTTTTTCACTTTTTTTTCTTTTATTTTTTTCTTTACTAAATAAGAACATGCAAAATTTTAAACTTAATGACGCAGACTATGACATAAAACAGAATCCAGAACAAAAGCTCGGGCGGACAAAAGCCCCTTGGAGAAAAACCCTTGCAGACAAAAATCCCAGTAAACAAAAGCCCCGTCGTCTTAATTAACCCACAAAACCTACCCGACAGTCTAACAAACATGTCAAATATTTGTTGACGGGAATTCATCTAGTGTTTTAAATCTGAAAATTTGTCATCAAAGCGTATTACAGTCTGTCACTTGAGATCAACAGCTTTCCTCTTATAGGAGTTGTATATGTACGTTTTCAAAACAATATCGGCAAAGTGACTGTCTCTGATATCTCTAATAATATTATTGAATGTTTTCAGTCAAGCAAATATAAATTTATTTTACATAGTACCACTAAACTGAATTTGTTTGGCTGATATATTTGAGTATGGCATACAGGTTGTAGCTTACTACGATTAACAGTATCACCTTGCATCTGCCATAAAGTATGCATTTTGATTATTTTTTTATTTTATTTTTTGTGTTCACGATAACAGATGTATTTAAAAATGTTGATTATTTAGAAAATTTAAAGCAAATCATATTATAGTTTTCAAGAAAAATATTATTTTTGAATACTCTTAAACAGAATAAAAAATAATAATTTATTTTTATAGGCAGCTCTGTATTTTTTATATTTTATATGCCCTACATGTATGTATAGGATAAATAAAACAAATCATTGATCTTAACGTCAAATCGGAAGCATTCTATATTAATTGCGTAAATTAAAATTTATGTATTATTCCCCAAAATCCTGAAAAATAATATCCTGTGGGCTGCATGTTTTTGAACATCTACACGTGGAAAGATTTAAACAGACACTGCTACAAGTATTTGGAATCAACCATTTTCTTTAGAGATGTTAGGCTATAGCATGGGTTATGTTTCCAGGATAGGAACCATTGACATATATACATATAAGATTTTTGTTTTCAGAATAGGAAAAAGGCTGTAATACAGCAATTCTTTACCATGCTTGGTAATCCACAGATACTACCATAATTTCATAGGTGTCCAATTCATGTCAGACAAACCAGACGGTAGCACGCTTGTGTCATCTACTGTGGTCAGTATGTGAGCGAAAGTTGGTCATCGTATCACCCTGTCACAGTGCTGAACACGCTTTTCTATGATAATACAACTCCAGTAGCCTATCTTTCAAAATATTTGTTTTAAAACTGTTTTACTTATATGATTTTCAGGGTGCTAATTAAAAGGTGTATACATTGGGGTAATTATAGAATAAGTCATACTCTGGCTTTTGAAAAAGCACACATTGCGTAGGCCTAATGAATGGATTCGCCGATACTTTGCCGGGCTTGTCAATACATAAACCCGGTAGGTTTTACCAAAATGACGTCACCCAACCAGGACTACCCGGTCGACAAGGTAGGCATAAGGTTCAACTTTAATGGTTTGTATTAAAAGGAACTAATTCACATAACATTTTTAAATGCAGTTTACAGACTAACATAGCATAAGTATTGTGTCTAGGAAGCATTTAGTGTGAAAATAAATTGTTGGGGATCTCTTTTGTTGGCCCAAATTAACACACCAAACATGTCTTTCGTTTCCCAATGGGCACCTTAGCGCATTTTTTGGAAATTCTTGACATCTCTGATTTAGTGACATAAGTGAAAGGTTAGCATTGTTAAACCTTTCATGCAATGGTGTTTTTATTTGAAGTGATTTATTAAGAAGGGTTAAAAATATATCTTCCGCATTGTTGTCGCGATTTTGTGCGCATCAGATTCAATTTGTGCACATAAACATGAGTTTGTACACATTACATTTACTAGAAGTAGCACGTCTACACCCTACACACATTTTTGAAAATTTCTAAAGTGTCCGATTTATGTTGGTTACATTTCTTGAGCGGTTTAATGATATAAATATTATATTTAAAAACAAACAAAGGTAGAATGCCCTTCAATACTACATGACGGTTGATTTACATAATACTTTAAACATGTGAGAAATACAAAGTTATTAAAATACATACATAAAATTTTATACAAATATTAAGGCACACATACTTTGAGTAAAAAAACTTCAACATTCTGTGAACAACAAAGATGCAGTAAGGTCATATTTGTGCGTCTAATTTTTATGGGACCCAGATTCTCAATTTTTTTCAAATGATGATTGAAAATTTAGAAAATTGTCCATTTGAAATACATGGGCCTTTTTCAAAAATATTTAAAATTGGTCAATTTTTGAGTGCCATAAAACCAAATTTCCACACTACTAACAATGTACTGTTTATGAGAATCAGTTTATGAGATCAGGCAAATACTTAACTGACCATGCATATGTGGTAATTTAGGACCCCATATGTGGTTTTGTACCAAGTTCAATATTTGTTCACACTACTGTACATTCCTATATTTCTCAAAAAGCACTGCTGGTCGACTGGCCAAACTTCTCACAGGTACGCTAAATGCAGGATCATGAACTCAGGTACTAAAATTAACCCTGTCCCATTGAGAGGCCCAGAGCCCTATGTTTCTTGAAACCTGTTCAGTCACAGCACCAGTGTGATGGTTGAAGGATTTATCCTGTGGGTCGCACGAGCATTTGAGCTTTAATAGTTCTCCACAGCTGGAGCCTAGTGCTCTACCAAGGGCTAAAGGGAAATTCCCACTTTTTACCACTAGAATAAGCATTGGGAGATTGGAGAGCTGGTCCTGTTACACTTCAATAGTAACAACTCATGGCCTATACACTCATATCAAAATTCAGGTTGAAGGTCAGCTGTTCTAATGAAGACAGTACAGGCTTTGATTGTGACTGCTAGACTTTGAAGATATTGTGATAAATGAAAATAGTGTGAATCATAAAACATCATCCAGCCTATGATGACATCAGATAACCAGAAACACTGTAAGATACACGACTGGAACTGTTGAACCACTTGTCTTGACTCGATATCAGTAGCTACATATTGCCCATATACAGTATCAGGTGAGTCTACTGTAGGGATCTTGCAAACTCAGCCGTCAAAAGTTCAATCCACTTTGTCAGTACATTCAGGCACTCTAATTTGTTATGTTTTGTGGGGTTTTCTTTGTTGTTGTTGAGCTAAATGACCTAAAATTTCATCCACAACAGTGCATTTTTAGAGGTCAATAAATGTTAAATACTATTTTTGGTGCTGAAACTTATAATTTTCCATTAGAATATCATCCCATGTTCCAAGCAAACCTCAAAACACCTTTCTAAAACCAATAGAACAGAATCAGGAAAATTGGGCAAGTTAATCATGGACAAAATTTATGGTCATTTAAGGTATGTCAGACTCAGTATCTGTGAAACGTAACCTTTTTTTTATTGATTGTTACACTGAAATTTTCAAATACATGTCACCTACAGTTGAATTAAAATTAATGATCATCTTTCAAGTATAGTCTGATGGGAGTGTGTTGTGTTCTACTTTCAAGGTACATGAAGCAAAACCAGACATCTAATAAACACCTAATGCCCATACACCTTCACCGGATTCATAGAGATGAGGGTGACACTCGTGTACATGCAATGGATCTTGTACTATTCCACCCAGATAGGTTTTCCCCACTGTAAGGGTACCACTATCGGAGAGTAAAGATGAAAAACAACTGGCTTGTTTAACTCAGATCAGCGATAGGCCTTACACAAGATCAAAGAAAGAAAGACGGTGTGAATAAGTTCAGTACATACATTTTACAAAACAGACAAATAATACAACTATACAAAACAATACAAATAATCACAAATATATATATATATATATATATAGTATCTTACCATTCCAAATCCGGATGGAATATTCTGCCTTCCAAAGGTAAATTATTCCACGTGAATATAGAATCCACAGTTAAGATGAATTCCTTAATCTACGGATTAAAATCCGTAGAGTGGTTTTCAACTGCCTCTGAACGTCTCCAAAAAAATAGGAAGTGGCAAAATAGCAAGTAGGTCAGGCACTGACAAATAAAAAAATAAAGAAATATAATACAATGTTTAAAGACAGAGTTGGTAACACCAGTTTAGTACCTAAGCAATGGCAATATGACCATGTCAAAGCTATAAAAGCATGGAGTCATGTTGTGCAGGACTTACATGATACCACTCTTAAATCCCAGCCTGTATATATGTTGTTTTTTTTGGAACATGTTAAATAGACTGAACCTTTAGAACCGTGATATTGTCATGATTGTACCATGTCAACCTGTGGGTGTCATTCACCCATGGCTACCATGGTAATGGTCAAGCTGAAGTATTTAATTATACACTTCAAGAAAACAGAGAAAAGATGGAGTGACAAATGTTAAATACATTTGTGGTGAATATATTATAAAGGGGGATGTGTACAGATTAGGTGATGAGTAAACAGAACTCATCTATTCAGAATGACAGAAACCTGTGTATCACTGGTACACATGTAAACTTACACTTGAAATTGTAAATCAAACAGTTTGAAACATGCAAAAATGTTTTCATCAGTTGATTGATTTGTCTGAACGTGTTTTTGTTCTGACTATAATATCCCATCTTTAACTGAACCGCAGTCTGCCATATGGGCAATAGGCTTACCTGCAAAAGCGGGGCACTGCAACAGATTTTTGGTTTTTAAAATATTTGCTATTTTCAAATGTAAATCAGGCATGAGAACATTGTTTTAATCAGCTGTTAAACTTCCCTGATTCATTTGCATGTACCTTTTTCTTATTTTTGAATATTTTGCATGGATTATGGAAGTAAATATATTATAAAACTTGCTGACTTGCATTTGCTATTGGCAGGTTAACCATTATAAAGTGCTGCAACTAGAAGTCCATCCACTCAACCTGTCACCAGTCCAGAGCAGGCCGCAGCAGAAAAATGTCATATGGTTTGCCGATCGACATTTGCAGGTTATTTTCTCTCAGTAACAGTAATTTTTTTCTAATGATGAATTTGGCTGTTGGTGATGTGGCATATGTGTTAATTCATATGTCTTTCTCTCCGGCTGTATGTGGGAAGGTCTGCCAGCAACCAGCGGATGGCTGTGGGTTTCCCCTGGGCTGTGCCCGGTTTCCTCCCACCATAATGCTGGCCGCCATTGTACTGAAGAAGTGAAAAATTCTTGAGTACAGTGTAAAACACCAATCAAATAAATAAATAAATTCATAGGTCTTAAAGCATTTGCAGATTTTTCATATTATAGATGAATAAAGATTCTTTTCTATTGTTGATAAGCATGGCATTATGTAGCTCTTAGATCATATGTTGTATAATGTTGGCGTTCTATATTTAAAGTCTTGAGGAATTTAACCACTTGGGGTTCCACTTTTGTCAACCTGTAAACTGGACAGTTACTTTTTTTTTGTTCAGTTGATGTTTTCATTTTCTGACCAGTCTAACTAGTGGACTATCCCATTTTCCTCAAAAAACTTGTTTTTTGGCGAAAGCTTCAGAACAAATGTGTTATTTAATTACATTCAACAGGAAAACAGATGTATATGTACTATATCAAAGGCTATAATATATCTTAGTATACTTCTGTTTTACAGGAAATTGTACAACTGGTTAAAGATATTGCCATAAAGCGATCAAGCCTGGCAGCCAAAGAAGCAATGAACACCACTTCACAGTTGCTGACAGGTATGACATGTATGTCAGATGTATGAGCGTTCCTAGGCAACTCAGATAAATATACATGTAAATCCAAAGCTAAGAATGACCAAGGCACAAAAACACTGAAATCTGTTGCAGGACAGCGTCTGCATAGTTTAAATAAGTGGACATTGTACTTTGACTTAGTTACATACATGTAAATCGAGAAATTTGTACTTTTTCAACACTTATGAAATTCAGTTTGTGCATAAAATAGGTATATTGAAAATGCTAAGAATGACCAGGGCACAAAAATACTGAAAACGGTTGTAGAGCAGCATCCAAATATATGTACCAGTATCTCCTGAAGAAAAGAGTTGGTGGTGGTGTCCAGTTATGCTTCTTTTTTTTTTTTATTTTTTTTTTTATTTTAGCTCTTGTATAATAGGCTGTGATACATGGATTGAAGGTTAAGCTTTTTGTTTTAGCCCATGTGCATGTATAATGGGCTCTCATTCACTAATTGAAGGTTAAGCTTTTTTATCTAGCTCTCTAGTCTAAGGTATGGTGTGTAAATGCACATACTTGGATGGAAGGTTAAGGTTTGTTTTTTTAGCTCTTGTATATTTGGCTATCACAAATGGATTGAAGGTTAGGCTTTTTTTTTTGCTCCCTACTTTAAGGTAGGGTGTGTAAATGCATATTTTCAGATGGCAGGTTAAGTTTTTTTTTTGAGCTCCTGTATAATGGCAGTTATACATAGATTTCCAACATATAGCGATAGAAAGGTATGTTTTGTTTGTGTTTTTATTTATTTGTATTTCTTTTTCTCTGTGTACATCTACACAGGTCCTTCTGATGGAAGGTTTAATTGGTTTTTAGTTTTATAGGCTTTGTGAATGTTTTTTATTGATTTTAATTGATAGACTTTCAGTTCCAAAATTTAACAGTTATATGAACTTCAATTTGTTTTCTGTAGTAAACATGTTCTCTAGAAATTAAGCCTCCATGCTCGGCAACAGTTTTGTTTATAAAGGGCTTCTGTGACTTAATTGCTTATGAGATTTATGAACTTTGCCAGATTTACCATATTTGTAATCAGAAAAGATTCATGTAGGGTTACCGTTATTATGCACATGCCTACCTACTTGTAGGAGAATAAGAAGGATATTGGATTACTCTGGCGATTTTACAACTTTCCTGTGTTTTGGACACACATTCAGATTGACTTCATTCTGTTCTCCTGTTAACATGGATTTCTGCAAGTTTTTTTGTAGGGCTACAGTTTCTTATGCAATCACTTATCTCTCTGGCTACTTTACCAGATTTGTAGAGTGTAAGAATTTACCTTGGTGTATACCAATACATCTGGTATACACAGTATCTCTAAAAGGCTTTCCACATCTGTGCTAGTACTAGGAGCCTATGACATGGACTGATGCATGTTCCTTCCCATACTATGATGGAATGTTTAAACCATCTACGCAGGCAGCGACTGTTGTCAGCTGAGTATTTGTTCAGCCAATCAGAGGGCTACAGTGGCCACCCTTAGTACACAGATAGCCAGTCATGTGAAGTGATTTGCATGTGAAAGACAACTCCAGCGAGTTGGTTCTCGAACACCACACAATGAAGTTTTTTTACTACCATAGCTCAGCATTTGCTCAGCTATTCACGGTGCTGGAATTGTTCAAGGGTTGCCGCGTGCAGTTCACATTTTGCATAGCAAAGACCAATGCCTCAGTTTTGTGCACAAATTCCCCACAATGACGTCTTTACCACAACAACACTTTGCAACTTTTATGTTTATTCTGATTCCATTGTCCAGTTGACTGCTGTAGTAGGCAAGCTGCTGGGATTCTCTGAATGCCTTGTTTTACAACTGGCCCCTGGATTCCAGCTCTTGTACAATAGTCATATATTTATGAAGTATTCTTGAGAAGCTAGAGCATTTGTAATAACTCTACCATGTGACAAACATGAATTGTTTCATTAACATCAGGCCAAACAGTGAGACTGGGGTATGCGTTTAGGGAGAAGAAAGAACACCAAAGCTGCCTGATACTTCGAGACAATCTACCATACAGTGATGAGTTCAGTGAGGGAAAGAAAGCTCCCATGAGTGGTAATAATGCAGAAATTAGAAATGATTTATAACATACATTTGCTGTTATTTATCATTTGGCATGTTGGTATGCTGCATTTATTTTTGTTGTTTTGATTTAAACATGCTAGTCAAAATTAAATTTACCTATTATTTTGGTAATGAATTAGCAAATCTTTTGTGCATGTTAAGAAGGTTATTGTATAGCTTGCTTTTAGCAGTACTGTTAGACAGGGTTTGTAATGGGCTTTAAGACCATTTTAAATCTGGTACATGTAATTGTCTCATTCAGTCCACATAGATGGGTACTGATGCGGCTTCAGGCGGGTGGACATGAATATTATCTATGTATACTAGTATGGAGACATCAGTGTAGGGTTATGTTGTCACATCTTTCTGACACTCTCTATGGTTCATACAGTTAAATGATTTATTTAATTTTTGTATATTACCAGTACATAGAGTTTAAATAACTGCAGATACAACCCAAATGTTTACATTGTAATTTGGCTTAGTTACATGGACCCAGACATTTTACTTTTTCAGTACATTTGAAAGATTGTGCATTAAATAGATATGCTGAAAAGAACTAGAGCTGCAACATTCTTTAGAAATGCGGCATGCAGCCAGCAGTAAAACTGAGTACAAGTATGGCTATACATGTAACTGTTAATAGACATATTAGCCAGACATTGAAGCTAATGCACCAGGTCTCGTGTGTTTCAGGGAGATACCGCAATTATCAGGTCCACAGGGAAAAAATGGTTATCTATGTGCTTCCCTTAGAGAAAGGAAGACCGTCAGGAGTACAGAAGGTACATCTTTATCAACTGTTGTTTTCTATTTTCATGCATGTGGTTTAATCTAATCAGATATATATGTATATGTATTTTAAAGAAATAGATTCATAAGATGAAGGATTTGATTATTACATGTATATGTATATTGCTTTCACATTTGAAGAAAACAGCACACATGTATATTGATGATTGATTCACTCACCTTAGTAGAGCAGCATCATTGATTTAAGGACAGATTTTGATGTCTTCTTCTCATGGCCTGTAACACTGAGCAGTACCCCTTGTGATCCAGTTATCATACTGTGTACATACGTTGTTATACCAACACAGATCCTTTCTGCCTTGAATGATGAGAAGAAAATGCAGGTTGAGATCAGTGATTACTTTGTGCGTTCTCCTCGATCCAAAGATCCATTGTCACCAATTAAAGTGCCACTGACTGAGGACAATACCACAGAAACAGGTGTCAAATCTTTGGTGCCTGCTGACAGTACCTCTCTAGAGCCTGACGCCTCTTTAGCTCAAAGATCTCAATCAACTGAGGATCTGATCCTCATTGAGGACTCTGACTCTGTGGACTGGGTGGTTGGCCAGGACAGGAAGGAATCAAACCATACAGCAGTGAAGGAGGACAAACAGATGACCATTAAACATACGTGAGTCTGCAACAGCTGCTGTATTGGCTAGAAGTCAGGTTATAAATTAGCTGTTACACTCATGATGAACCTATAGGCATGGTAGGTATAAATTTAAGGCAGAAGTCAAGCTACTTGTAGAAACCCTTGCTACAGCGTCAATCTTTTTTGCAAGTAACAGAGATGTTCTTTATGCACGTCAGTTCATTTGCGGAAAGTTAAAATCATCATTTGTAGACTATATATGTGTTTGGACTATAAATTTGTTTACCTTCTTGGACTATACATGTAACTCATGTCTTGAACTGTAAACGTATTTACAGTCTTGGACTGTAAACATGTTTACAGTCTTGAACTGTAAACGTGTTTACAATCTTGAACTATAAATGTATTTACAGGCTTGGACTGTAAATCTCTTAACAGTCTTGGACTATTAATGTATTTACAGTCTTGGACTATAAATGTATTTACAGTCTTGGACTATGAATATCTTAACAGTCTTGGACTATAAATGTATTTACAGTCTTGGACTATAAATCTCTTAACAGTCTTGGACTATAAATGTATTTATCAGAATGAAGTATGGATTTCAGTTATCTATCTTTACCTTTCATTGGTGTGCAGCCTTCAGAAATGTACCAACAAGTTGTCCAAGCAGTACAAAAGGAAGGCAAAACTGACCCAGAAACCAGCTGAATGTGTCCAGCCTGTGGGTGACCTCCCTGATATTCAGTCATATGCTGATAATAACAAGGAGTGGCTCTCAGTCAAAGACAGTAGTGAGACCAATCAAGTTACTGGAGACTCGGAGTTTCAAACAAAGCCTTATGGTGTGATGGAAGCGTTTGCTGCTGTAGCACAGAAGAAGCAGCTCAGCAAAAATCTAAAGACAGGAAGGGCGATGATAGGGTCAGACAGTGAGAGTGATGTGAGTCATAGACTGCCACTGAGGATGACCAAGAAGAGTAACAAGCTGAAAACAAAAACAATAAAGAATCACACTGATAACATTGAACATTTTGAAAATGATAATGACAATGAAATTCTTGTTTGTGAAAGCGGCACCTCCACATCGCCAATGTTGAAGAAGAATGTTAAAAAAACATCACTTTTCTCTCAGGAAAGCGACAATGATAACAATGAGGAGAAGAAGAGAAAGTTGTCAGGTTCTTGTGAAAATCGTCAGGATCTGAGGAAATCCATAAAGCTCAGCAGGCTAGCTAAGGGCATGTGTTCTAAGGAGTGTGAGTCAGAACCCATGTCTCCATCCATGAAACATTGCAGTGTCCCACTGACGAAGCTGTCTGAAACATCACAGAGAGACAGTAACACCACCAGCACCACTATAATAAGGAAGGGAAAATGTGCCCGACCATCTAACAAGAGAATCTCCAAGAGAATTTCAGAAGTATTTCAGCAGTGTGAGAAGATAGCCGAGTTGATTGACCTGGACTCTGATGCTGAAGTAGAACTTGAGGGCATCCTGCAGGAGTCAAAGTCCCACACTCAGCTGATGAAGGATGAGGATCATATAGAGGCTATGTGGAAAGTTGTCAGATCTGTCAAGTAAGGGTTACTGTACATTAGATTTCTGAATCTGTATCAAAGGCGAAGTTACCAGTTACAAGTCCATTGAAACCTTTGGCTGTCGTAGATCACCTTTCCTTATCATTGGTTGTGGAACAGAAGATTTGGTCAGCCCAGTTCTCCCTGTGTAAATATACCTAATTGCTGTTAGCTATGGTGTTTGAAGCAATTTAATTTGACTGTGGTTTGAAACTCATGTAAAACAAATTAATAATAAATACCTGTAGTTTGAATTTAAATGAATAACTAGAATAATACCATCAAGTGCCAATACATGTATATCAACATTTAGCTAAACATAACATTTCAGTAACATAAAACTATCGAGGTTTGTTAAATGCAGAAGTGAGGGATATGGCAGTTATATGGTGATTTATAAATGATTTTTTATAATTGCTTTTTCTTCTGTTCAGGGAGTTGAGTAATCTCAGTGCTGAGGAATTAATATTTCTAGTTCACCAGAATGAAGACTACTTGCGAAATATCTTTCAGGGGAAGGTTTGTAAAATTAGTTTGACAGTATTGTAAATCTGAAGATAAGGTTCCATTTTTCCAGTCCTGAATTGAGATATAGTCTTCCTAGTGAGTTTTGCGTGTGCTGCGTGTGATTACAGTTGCTTATCTTTCAGCCTGTCAAAAACCACATCAGTGTGGAAATTATTTATCTTTCAAGTTGAAAATAATTATTTTCCATGTTTTCTTGTGACAGATTTTAACCAATTTGATCCAGTTGCAGTAGCCATTTTCAAGCCTAGCTTTGTCTTAACCCCAGATACATGTATATACATGTACAGACAAGTACCATAACCCTTTCCAAACTGTTATGCACCCAAACTGATCAAGCTGTATTAAATCTAACAGGTAAATTGAGACAAAACACATGCTGGTTTGCCAGTAAAAAGTCACATTGGTGGAAGACAAGTGGTCTTATGTAAGGGTTGAATAAAACTGCTACACAAGCATTGTAGCTTGATTGGTCTTGCAAATAGTGTGAGCAGGGAAACCTCATCTAGTGTGTGCTAGCAATTGAAAGATTAATTTCTAATACCCACAACTGTACCCCAAGTAGAAAATGGATTCAGGCACATTCAAATAATGTAATTCTGCCAGATACAAATTCTGAATGTCAGGTAGGCATAGTCTTCTAGAATTTTTGGGGTGAATCTCATGCTTGCCTGCCTCTATTCTGTCATATTTACTGTTTGTAGATATTTTGTCAACGGCACCAGGACTACAAAGCTGGGGGGAGCACCAGAAGTAAGTACTTATAGGTTTTAGGTTAAAATGAAACCAAGGTTTAGTCAAGTGATGCTTATCTGGCTTCTCAGATCTTGCACCTGCAAATAAGTGATATTCAAGTAACGTGGAAATCTGACAAGAGTCATTGCATTGTGGAAAGACCTTTTGAATTTTTAAGAAAGACCTTTGGTAGTCTAAAGTACTTCACCTAAAGTTTAGCATTTTTCTAGTGACACATTTTGTTTGATTCTGATTGATTCATCCATATTTAATATAATGACACTCAATGAGTTTTATGGGAAATTCGACTAATTTCTTATAATAAAATCTAATTGTTGGCATCTACAAGCCAAGTGTAATTTTAAAACCTTTACATGTATGTGCTTCTGAAAGTGGCAGTGCATTTATGCATACCAAGATGTTGGTGAAATACAGTGAAATACATTAATGGAAACCTCAAAGCAAATTCAGTGTAAAGTGATAATCTTTCCTGCAATCTGCTACTTCAATTCCCCCAAAGTTCTGTGGCTCTAGGGAGATATCGACAGAACTTGAATACTGTTAATTGAAAGGCAGTGGGTTTTATCCTTTGTATTTGTACATTATTATTTGCTGCTGATTGATGTGCCAGGGCAATTGAGGGTGGACTAAGAGTATATAATGCATCTTCATAGTTGTATGAAAGAGGGAGTTTGATGGGCATCCATTTGAATGTCTCTCCCACAGGAAATATGTTTTTGTGCAAAAAATGCTTAGAGTGCAAGCAAGGAAATCCAAATAAAAAGTTTGCAGGCTTTGTGGTAGAAGCTTTCAAGATGTGCCCTGATCTTCAGTTCAACCCCCAAATAATTTTTTTCTTATTTTTGTGGAAGGCTAAAATTAAAATTTCAAAAAGTTTCCAAAATTTATCTGATGTTTGTATTTGTGAAAATTGAGAAAATATCAGAGCTGTTTTTCAAAATGCACAATTTTTGACACACAAGAGCAGAAAATGGGTAAAATGTTTGGAGGGACCTCATGTGTGACAAAATTCGTCATTAATTTATTTGCAGATTAATTTTAAGCAATGTTTGCCCCACTTCCAATGAGAACATTAATAGATCAACCTACTTTTGAACACTTTTATGAAGTATATTACTCTGTGCCACAGCCAAACTTGTGGGAGCTGTAATCTAGCGTAGGACCTCATTCACTTAGTCAACAGTTAGTTGTAATACTGTTAATTACTTGTATGCTGTTTACTCTTTTTACAGAAAGGTTGATGTACCAGGTTTACTTTGGGGCCTTTACAGATGAGCAGGGAGACTTGGTTATGGACTCTTTGTTGTCAATCTTTTGCAAAAAACACAAAAAGGTAAATGGGACAAAATCAAATAGGTTTTATGACATGTCATCATATTTAGTATGAATTTTTTAACCTATACTGAGGGTGGGTTTCCAAAATTATACAAGCTAAATGATTAATGTGGCTCACAAACAATGTACAGCTTCAATGTTTAGTATGGGTAACTTTGGTGTAATAGTGCTATTCCTCTCTTCTTATCATCCTTCACTTCTTGATGGAGTTTGAAAGTTTTAAAATTTGCCTATATTGTACTATTCTAAGTACAATTCTAGCATTGATTACATGATGATCACAGGTTTCATTGTTTTAAACTGACCTGTGAGACCTCCGTGACTGAGGGGGTTAGCATGCCATCGCAACACAATGTCCCAGGATCCTCCCACCAATGTGGTCTCTGTGAGTTCAAGTCCAGCTCATGCTGTCTTCCTTTGGGGTCATATTTGGGAAGGCCTTCTAGCAACATGCCGATGGTCATGGGTTTCCGCCGGGCTTTGCCCAGTTTCCTACACCATAATGCTGGCCACCATTGTGTAAGTGAAATATTCTTGAGTATGGCATAAAAGATCAATCAAATAAATAAATTTAAATTGACCTGGGTTAAATGCAGATTGTTTAAAACTCTTTGACAAACTCTCCTTTCACCATAATTCTGGCCTCCATCTTGTCCTGCTCATAGATGAGGGAATCTCCAGTAATGTTTAAAGCAAATAAATGTTCTTTTTTGCCTCCTGGCAGTATTTGGACTACTTGATGAAGGTGCTGTTGCCTGAGATGTTTGTGAAGATCTACATGGATGTGAGACAGGTGAACCATGAAGAGGCCAGGGCAATGATTCAGGCTTCCTGAAGGCGAATTTAGGTCATGTTTCAGACTTGCTGAAAGGGAATAAAGCCCATGAATCAGGCATACCATATGTGCATTTAGGCCATGGTTCAGGCATGCTAAAGGGGAATTTAGGCCATGATTCAGACTTTCTGAAGGGGAATCAAGGCCATGGTTCAGACTTGTTGAAGAGGAATTTAGGCCATGGTTCAGGCTTGCTGAAGGGGAATTTAGGCCATGTTTCAGACTTTCTGAAGGGGAATCAAGGCCATGGTTCAGGCTTGTTGAACGGGAATTTAGGCCATGGTTCAGACTTTCTGAAGGGGAATGTAGACCATGATTCAGGCTTGCTGAAGGGGAATCAAGGCCATGATTCAGGCTTGCTGAAGAGGAATTTAGGCCATGGTTCAAGCTTGCTGAAGAGGAATTTAGGCCATGTTTCAGACTTTCTGAAGGGGAATTAAGGCCATGGTTCAGGCTTGTTGAACGGGAATTTAGGCCATGATTCAGACTTTCTGAAGGGGAATCAAGGCCATGATTCAGGCTTGCTGAAGAGGAATTTAGGCCATGGTTCAGACTTGCTGAAGGGGAATTTAGGCCATGTTTCAGACTTTCTGAAGGGGAATCAAGGCCATGGTTCAGGCTTGTTGAACGGGAATTTAGGCCATGGTTCAGACTTTCTGAAGGGGAATGTAGACCATGATTCAGGCTTGCTGAAGGGGAATTTAGGCCATGATTCAGGCTTGCTGAAGGGGAATTTAGCTCATGATTCAGGCTTACATGAACTTTCTGAAGAGGAATTAAGGCATGTTTCATACTTGCTCAAGGGGAATCAAGGCCATGAATCAGACTTGCTCAAAGGGAATTTAGGCCATGATTCAGGCTTGCTGAAGGGGATTCAAGGCCATGGTTCAGACTTGCTGAAATGGAATTTAGCTTGTGATTCGGGCTTACATGTACTTGCTGAAGGGGAATTTAGGTCATGTGTCAGGTTTGCTGTGGGGCATTTAGGCCATCATTCTGGCTTATTGAGGGGAATTAAGGCCATGTTTCAGGCTTTGTTTTGAGGCAACCCAGAAATTCGCACAATACAATGTTTGCGCGCGGATCACACATGTAAATAATGTGACATATTGAAAGCTAATCATGAGTCCACTTAAACCATGTATTATAAAGTATTTGTTATTCCCAACGATCTGCACGGCAGAGCTGAAGTTCAATGTTAGGCTGCATAATTCCAACACAATACCATGTGTGAAATTTGAAGTTCACTGAAAATCTGCCGTCATCTAGATACCCAGCCCAAAAAAAAAACAGTCATGTTTCTAAATACAGCAACTTCAGTGAATGGGTGGTCGATGGGAAACCCAGGCTAAAACTGAACATTCAAATTGCCCACTCTTAAGTCAGATACAGGTTATTAGAGATCTGGAAGTCTTTAATTACATGTAAATGTACATGTAGAAAGTGTTTAAGAAAGCAGCACAATTCTCCTGTCAGCAAAATTTCTGTTTAAGAAAACAAGCCAAGAGCTATAGCTTGCTTTACAAGAATTTCATGAGGAATTTAGACCATGATTCAGGCTTTGCTGAGAGGAAGAAGGTCATGATTCAGGCTTATCTAAATTAAGACTATGATTCAGGCTTGCTAAAGGGAAATTTAAACCATGATTTAAGCTCACTGACAGGATCAGGTTCATGATTCAGGCTTTAATACTGAAGGGGAATTTAGGCCATGATTTAGGCTAACTGAAGGGGAATTTAGGCCATGATCAGGCTTATTGAAGGGGAATTTAGGCCGTAATTCAGGCTCACTGAAGGGAATTTATGCCATGATTCAGGCTTGCTGAGGGGAATCAAGACATGATTCAGGCTTTAATACTGAGGGAAATCAAAGCCATAATCCAGTCTTGCTGAGAGGATCAAGGTCATGATTCACGCTTGCTGAGGGAATTCAGGCCATTGCCCAGTTTGTTGAGGGGATCATGACCATCATGACCATGAATTAGGTTTTCTAAAGGAGATTTCAGGCTTACTGTTAAGAATGAAGGCCATGATCTAGACTTGTTGAGCAGATGACGACCAAGATTTCCTAAAGGCAAATTTAGGCTGTGATTCAGACTTGGTGTCGTACAAAATTTTGGCATGGTGTGGTAAATATTTTTGGATCTTTTGTAATAGTGTGAGCTTGAATGATATAAGTTAACACTGATTCTCAGTTTGTTTCTCCCAGGACAACATGTCATCAGTTGTTACACCCCAAAGTTTTGTATACATAACATTTTCAATTTCTTTTCCATTAATTTCATTGCAGAGTTTCCTCTCCAATTTAGCTATACACTTCCATGAACCAACTCTCATGCATCATATCAACGTTGATTGCAATGTCATTATCATTGCATCACTGCAGTATTCTTTTGCTTTTGTTTTCGAGTGCTGTCTCTACACAATTTTTGGACTGACGTTAACACTGTTGTTTCATCCACAAACAGATCAATAATACATTTCTTAGCTTGTAGTTGGAGATCAATTAATGAAGATAAGGAACAGTAGAGGGGCAAGTATACAGCCCTAGCGGACTCTGCATGTTATTTCATGTAGTTAAGATTATATTCTTCCTGGACAGGCTTTTTATTTTCTGTGTGATAGATAACTTTGAAACCATGAAATTACTTTGTTACTGCATTGATAGCAAGTCAGTTTCTGTAACAACGGTTGGTGGTTAACAAGGTCATATGGTTTTTTAAGACTTGAGCAGAGGACACCATGATTCAAGCTGACGAAGGTGTATTTAGGACATAATTGGGGAGTTTTCGAGTTTGAACCCTTTTATTGATGAAGGTAGAAAAAACCAAGCTGTATCTTGTGACCTGTCAAAATGTCAGGCAACTATTTTTGATCCCATTCACTTAAACATGGTTGTCTGAAAAAAGTGTCACAAATTAGAGCAGATGATGGAGAAACTTGATGGAGAAAATTGAGAATCTGAACATTTGTGAACTTAAAAAGTTCCTAAAGGACAGAACTGACATTTGTTCCTCTGGAAAAGGATGAGAGATGTGATCAGTTAATCAATGTCAAGAAAGGTTGCCTAACATTTTTCACAAGTGCCATGACACAGTAGGACTGTTTTTATCTTTGACAAAAGAATTCCAACTTCAAACTCGCCTATTCCAGCTTACATGTAGTGTCAATAATCAAGTGTTGTTGATGCAGCTATGCTGTGTCTTTGGTCTGCCATGGCCCGTTCAGTTGGCACTCCAGGCTGGCTCACAACAGGCACAGTGAACATGTGGTTGTCTTAAAAGTATGTGTTATGTTTTAATGTACCAGTTTAAATGACAACTGACATCACGTAGTAAATGTAAGTTGAGTGGGTGAGTGTCTGGACCTGTTTCTGTGATTCAAACATGGTACTGTAAATATTACCCCACTGGTATGACTTATGCCTTGTAAGGTTTTATTACATAAATATTTGACAAATCATTGTTAGCTTTAGCATTATTGACAGTGCCTTTACTTTTAGTACCACAGGGTATTTTCTTCATTTTGTTTCCTATACACAATTAAATGATTGTTAAGGTTATGTACTACTCCGTTCCATCCATTGTTCTTTTTGTCAGTATATCAACTTTGTGAAAAACATTTGAGGAGAAACGAGAATATAGACATTTATGAAAAATTACATAAACATGTAAACATGCATGCTTTTGAAATACTTGTAATTCAAGCTGATTTACATAGTGTATTTTGTTCGTTTGTTTTGGTAATTTGTTAGAAACAAAGATTTTTTTTCTACCACCAGTTCTGTTGTGGTTGGTACATTCACCAGTTAGGTCTTTGTTTTACATTTATCGAAAACGTGAGAATAAATATCAAGATCTCCATCAGAGGATTATTCACTTGTGTTGCTGTAAGTACGATGCCTTACTGTAAGTAATCATGACTACTAGTACATAATCAAACTTCAGCGCTTGGCACTGCACAGTTACTTCAAGTTCTGAGCACAAAGATCCCAGAAAAGTTAACCACGCACTTCTAACTGCACTGCGCAGCAGCCAGTTGTGAAACTGACACACAGTATTCAGGAACTTCACCATATCAAGGTTCATGACTGTACATTGTGGCTATTGATTGCAGTACAGACATGAAACTGCCACACAGTACTGAAGAGTTTCAGCACAGCAAGGTTCATGGCTGTGCGATGCAGTCATTGATTGTAGTACAGACATGAAACTGCCACACAGTACCATGCTACCACGGTACTCAACAGTCTCCTCCACATAGAGGAGTGGGGGTGGGGGAGGTTGTTGGGAGCAAGATGGTGGCCTTCGAGGGAGTTTGCACTCCAGCATGGCGAAATGACCCCGGAGCCTTTCACCAATGCGGTTGTTGCGAGGGTAATCTTCCTCTCCGGCCGTATGTGTGTTACCCAGTTTCTCCCACCATAATGCTGGCCACCATGGTATAAGTGAAATATTCTTAAGTACGGCATTAAACACCAAATGAACAAATAAATGTTAACTTAGGTATTTGTGGGGAATGGTGAGTGAGTGAGTGAGTGCTTGGGGTTTAACATCGTACTCAACAATTTTTCAGTCATATGACGACGAAGGAATCCTTAGGGTACGTGTAATGTGCCTCCTTGTTGCAGGATGGATTTCCACTGCTCTTTTATTTAGTGCTGCTTCACTGAGACGACTTACCGAAGGCAAGTAAGCTGCCCCGCCCGAGCCATTATACTGATACAGGTCAACCAGTCGTTGCACTATCCCCTTCATGCTGAACGCCAAGCGAGCAAGTTACAACTTCCTCTTTTAAAGACTCGATCAAGGATTGATCCTGGATCTACCTGTCCCGAAGCGGACGCTCTACCAACTGTGCTATCCGGGCCGGTCGTGGGGAATGGCGCATTTGTACTGTCATTATGGTCTAAGCCCACATTAAAATTCAAATATTTCTTTAACAAATTCTGCACTCATTATTACACACTATTAACACCATTACACATTCTCACATCACATTTCCTAAATTTTGATATCTACAGACTTTCAAAAATGCAAACACAATTTCCATAAATATTTGCACCCATTCTGGGTCAAATTTATTTCTGAATGTATCAAAACTTTTAAATGAATGCAGGTATGTCTACCTTATCATGTTTTCTCAAGAAAATCACATTTCTTGGATAGGACTCAAAACTAATTCATGCTCCAGACATTGTTTTCCTTTCACAGCTGCCAGTCAAGACCTGTTTTTTTTTTTTTTTTTCCTGGCTGGAGGCCTAAAAGGTGTAAAAAAAAAGCTTAAATTTACCGCATATTTATCAAATGCTGAAATTCTAAGTATTCACCTTTGCAAGAAACAAACGTGGTCTGTAGATGACAAATCTTGCGCCTAGTATAAGTATAATATCTATGCATGGGATAAAAAACAATACATATCCATGTATGCATGTCATTAAAATAAAGAGCCCAAAAATTTTATGGCACGTAAATGTATGTACATATATAATATCTATATAAAACGATATGTTACAGAATGGTAATAAAAAATTATGCATTTTATGCACAATGAATTTTCCAACAGCATGACATATAAGTAAATGGGAAAATACTGGGAATGCTTCCATGTAGTGAATACAAAGATTTTAATGACAATTGCTTTTTGCAACATTTTCCCTTGTCAAGGTAGTTTTAACCTTGTTACATATCAATACAGATATCTCTTTATTCAAACTGATAATGTACAAAAGCTATCAACTGTGGTATTGTGTAAAACCAGTGTTTGTTTATTTCATGTTCTGCTCCTGTTTGTGCAGAGAAGGCGACAAAAGAAATCTGAATTCTCAAAACCCCTGAAGCTTGGAAACAATCTTGTGACTTAAAGTAAATTCAGATTACATGTAATACATGTTCCATTAAGTTAAAGAGTTGTATAAAAAAAATAAAAATTTTTAACAAATGTCCAAAATTTGGAAAATTTTCAGATTTACTTTTGAAAGAATTGTTCACTAATACAATGGTGGTCAGTTTTATTGTCAAGCGAATTCACAAGGCCCTTACGAACACTGAGTGAGGGTGGGGGAAATTAGGCATGGTTCACCAGGATTTATGTAACCTGGGGTGGATGGATTCAGACATGTCAGCAGAATACCCCTTCTGCCACATAGCCCCACCATTTTACAGGTAGCATATGCATCGCACTTGTGAGGTTATGCTTAAATAGCAATAGGGGAGTTTGGAGTTCAAACCCTTTTGTTGATAAAGGTAAATACTGTTCTACTTGTATATGACTTGTGAAAATGTTAGGCAGCCTTTATTGACATTAATTTAGCGATCGCCTGTCTTATGGTATTCTAGAGGCCCAGATGAGACCTCTTTCTTTGACGTTCAGCTCCTTAATTTATCCACCGTTCGTCCACGACAAATTACTTTCTGTGAAACTTTTTCAGACACCCATGTAATAGTAATGTGATCAGAAATAGCTGCCTAACATTTTGACATGATACAGTAGGCCTTCTTTTACTAGAGACAGAATTCGAACTCAAACCTCCCCTATTAATATCGACAAAGCCATTTCTGTTGATCTTGCTATCTTAAGATATATAGGTACGTACATCATATTTTTCCTCTAAAATAAAACAGATGTAAATTTACATATGGCTGAAACTACAATGCAAACAAAACTATAAAAGATGACCCTGTTTTTTATGTAAATAAATTATGACAACAAAAATGATAACTTCACTGAAAAACATTCTACTCGAGTACATATGTAAGAGGCACAAAGGAAAATTATATACTTTGATGTTTCCTTTTACAGACCTGTTCAAAATTGTAGACTAGAAGCTGGCATTATGTTGACATGTTATCACATCTAATAGCCATACAATAAAAGTGTTTGACAAAGTGAGTGCTAAGCATACAGTGTTCAATTGCTCAAGGTACATGTAAAGTTGAAAGAGTTTTGAGTATTCTTGAACCACAGGGTGCAGTATACAACCACAGGGTGCAGTATACAACCATAGGGTGCAGGATACAATCACAGCTCTCAACTAACCAGTCAAATCCTTCACACATTCAGATCCTGTCATAACTGGATATAAACGCGACCTCCTTTGTCTAGGACTCTATTGATCAGAATTGAAGAAAACTAGACCAGCGAGAGTCCCTCACAGAAAAAATACTATACATGTACTTCACAAGTTTACCAATGAACATTCCATACACATAGACGAAATAAAATTATTATTTCACAGCTAATAATGCGACAAATTAAAAATGCTGAGTCGTTGTTTTGTGGTTTCTCTACAACATGGATTGAAGATGTATGTTTATTGATATTGTTTATTTGTTTGATTGTTGCTTGATGCCATAAAGAAGAATTTTTTACTTTTAACAACGGCTGGTCAGTTTCATGGGTGGAGGAAACTGGAGTGCCAGGTGTAAACCACTGAACTCTGGCAAGTTACTACAAACTTTCCCATATATCAACAACCATGCCATTTGGCGTTTTAAGACATTTAGTTGGATTTTTCCGACAGCATTACATGTACATATCTGTGGATTGCTTTTTTTTGTATTGTTACCAGTTGGATCTCAAATTACAGGTAATTATTCATAACCAAAAAGTTAGCTTAGTCACACCTACTAGCCGAATCAAGAATACATGTATATGTACACTAGCCAGTGGCAGGGACAGTACCTGTAGTTGGTGGTTGTATGTGAAGGTGTTGACAGTTTGACAGCTAACTTAGGGAGATAACACAGTTTCCACTGGTAACAAGGGGCTTACACACTTCATGGATGTCTGGCTGCAGGCCTCAGGTTTTCCATTTATGTGCCTAAAATGATAAATACATCAAAAAGTTTAATAAGCCTATAACAATTATCACCCTAACTTTTCTAAGATCAACCAACTAAATGCAGCAAAGAATGAATTCTAAAATACAAAGACACATACTGACATTTTTATATTTAGATGCTTTTATTTGTTTTGTTTTTTTTTAAGACATTAACTTGGCTTTAGTTCCCTTCCCTGCTATGCCCCTGCCTTGTTTCCTCCTTCTCCATGTATGGTCAAACCAGAGCATGGCACTACATATTGTAATGAGCTGTAAACTTTTCTATGCCCTTTCCTTGTTTCCTCCTGCCCCCTGAATGGCCAAACAAGAGCATGGCACTACATGTTGTAATGAGGTGTAAACTTTTCTATGCCCCTTCCTTCTTTCCTCCTGCCCCCTGAATTGTCAAACCAGAGCATGGCACTACATATTGTAATGAGATGTAAACCATTCTATGTCCCTTCCTTGTTTCCTCCTGCCCCTGAATGGTCAAACCAGAGCATGGCACTACATGTTGTAATGAGGTGTAAACTTTTCTATGCCCCTTCCTTGTTTCCTCCTGCCCCCTGAATGGTCAAACCAGAGCATGGCACTACATACTGTAATGAGCTGTGAACTTTTCTATGCCCCTTCCTTCTTTCCTCCTGCCCCTGAATGGTCAAACCAGAGCATGACACTACATACTGTAATGAGGCGTAAACTTTTATATGCTCCCTTCCTTGTTTCCTCCCCCCCCCCCACCCCCACACTGAATGGTCAAACCAGAGCATGGCACTACATATTTTAATGAGGTGTAAAATTTTCTATGCCCCTTCCTTGTTTTCTCCTGCCCCCTGAGTGATCAAACCAGAGCATGGCACTACATACTGAAATGAGGTGTAACCCTTTTTATGTCCCTGCCTTGTTTCCTCCTGTCCTCCTGCCCTCCTGAGGGGTCAAACCAGAGCATGGCACTGCATACTGTAATGAGGTGTAAATCTTTCTATGCCCCTGCCTTTTTTCCTCCTACCCTTCAGATGTCATTTCGAAGTTGCTACTGACTGGACTGTAGCGTTTCAATGGTATATGGACTTTTGGTTTTTACATTTCCTTGACAGACCAATTCCTGTTACTTACAGAATTTCTCAGCGCATCTTCAGCATAATAATACTCCTTACTCCTAGGTGGCAACTTTCTCATATAGGCCTCCAGCTCAAATCGGTCACGCAAAGCAATGTACGTCTGAAAGTCATAAACAAGACAATGGCATGTGTAAAAATCATAAACAACAGTTCAGCATGCATGTCACAAACACCACTTTAGCATGCATGTCAAAAAACAACACCTTTGCATTTGAAAGTCATAAATAACACTTTTAACATGTATGCATCTGAACAAACACAAACAATCGTGATATCATAGGATACCCACCTGCTAAAAGATTTACACTAAACAAGCCATTTGTATATCAGTCACATAATTACTTATTTCACAGCTAAATTGGTATAACGTATCTTCAGACTGATATTACACAGCATGAATGTTAAAATGTGTGCAGACACACTCGACGGGATCATGAAACTTCTGAAGAATTAAGAAGGTCCCCCACAAAGATACCTACATCAACCACTGCATCGTGACATCCATATTTCTTAGCCAGAGTCAACCTCCGCTCAACATCATCTACTAGCTTCAAATACTTGCTTAAAATCTGAAAAGAATCATTGAACAGACAAACGTATCATGTATAAATGAACACGTTTTTCTATAGTATGTTTTAAATACAACTCTCTGGCCAAGGTGGTTAGCGTGCAGAGCAATGACCCAGGAGCCTCTCACCAATGCAGATGGTCGTCGTAGGTTTTCCCTACGCTCTGCCCAGTTTCCTCCCATCATAATGCTGGCCGCCAATGGTTATTAAAATGAAATATTCTTCAGTACCAGTACAGTGTAAAACAACATTAAAATAAATTAAAACACAACTCTCTTATGCGCACTTCAGATATGGGGATAGACATGTTTAGTCTATGCTTAAATGCAAGAGCATGTCGCGATGTAGTGCTTATATAGCTGTAAGGAACATCAGAAGCAACCATTCCAAACAATGTAGGCAAACCTGTTGACAATTTGTGATTTAGCTGAATATATAAGTTTATTAAAATAGTAAAAAAAAAAGTCAAAAATAAAAAAGCTTACATCACCATTCATAAAACAAGTAGTGTTATTAAACCCCCCTAAAAAATGATACTGAATGCTTCACCTTGGCTTGATTTTTTAGCAATTATTTTCACATCTTCACTCTCCTGAAGAAATAAAGCCTGAAATAATGAATGAAGATGAAGCATTTCCTGTCCCCTTTCAGGGTGAACACTACTTGTGTAGGTCATTAAACTGATCAGTGGAAGTTCAGGTCTCTTACATCACTAGGAGCTCCAGTCTTGTGGAGGACGGCCACAACTTTATCAAATCCTATCACAGACTTCATTTTGGTTCCTCCAAACCAACTCTGAAACAAACAATCAAGAAAAAACTTTTCTCTATTCATATGTCTGTGCAGCTTTCAGCCTTGCCTCAAATCCAGAATGTCTGTCAGCAACCTGCGGATAGTTGTGAGTTTCTCCTCGGCTCGGCTCCGTTCCTCCCACCATAATGCTGGCCACCGTTATGTAAGTAAAATATTCTTGAGAACAGCACAAAACACCAAATAAATAAATAAACAATAAATATAACCCAGAACAACATTATATCTTCAAACTTGAGAAAATCACATCAATGTCTATTATTGTAGCTCAAAATTTTTCTTCACAACCCATCACACTGGGCATGAAACAGAGTATAATTTGACATGGGTGAATGGATACTAAACTGACAAATTAAAAGAGAAGGATTTTTTCAGGAAAAAAATGGTATTTAGAAATATTTTTACATGGTGGGTACTTGGGACTTCCTTTTGTTATTTATCATCATTGCATAATAATTTTCTAAATAACAGTGATGCATGTTTAATAAATATATTTTGATGTAAATTTGTTATTTATATCCAAGCATATGCATTTAATTTGAATTATGATGATATTTATGAATATATTAAAAATATAAATTTGATCAAAATCCAGGCTGAACACATTTATCATCTGAAAAGAAAAAATTCTAGCACAAATATATTTATTAAACATTTATAACATTATTACATAAAGACTATATGTACCAAAAGGTGGTCCCAAATACCCACCATACAAAAATTATTTTCAAGTGTCTTTTTGTCTCTGAAGGAAAATCGAAAAAAATGTTGAAGACCACATTTACAACTAACTTTTCAAACTCTTTCATCTGAATTTTATGTATTTTTTACATTGTCACCACCTTTAAACATAACTAGTTAATGTTGTGCATGCTGGCATAAATGTGTACATCCAGGCATAAAATCACAATTATTATCAGCTTATATCAAATATCAGTGTTCCATTCTTCTTTCATTTTAAACTATAATGAATTTGATTGGTAAAACAGTAGTCACCGCCTTGGTTGAAGTCTTGGTTGAAGTCAGGCCTTTAAGAAGACTAAAAAACAAAAATGAAGCTTAAAGAAAGCTCATTGTACCTCTGCTAGAAACATAACTTGTACTAAACCATTTCAGTGTGCAGCATCTTAGCAGCGCCATGATGTCATCACACTTTTCTACAGTTAATGTCCAGTGCTGAATTCATAGTGGAGCAATATGTACATAGATACAAGTATGTGGACATGAGAATCAGGTGGATAACTAAAGGTTTGATTTCTCACTCTTCCCCTCCCACACCTGTACATTTATACCTTCTACCCAACTCACTTTGGCTGTTAATAACGTTTCCACATCCTTCCATCTTTTTAACCTGGATCTGGCCCCCAGAGCTGTCCATAAAAACTGCTTTTCTGTTAGCTGAAATGATGATGTATCACTCTGTACAAGCACTCAGAACATACTGCACTCAGAACATACTGCACTCAGAACATACTGCACTCAGAACATACTGCATTCAGAACATACTGCACTCAGAACATACTGCACTCAGAACATACTGCACTCAGAACACACTGCACTCAGAACATACTGCACTCAGAACATACTGCACTCAGAATGATGAAATCAGAAACTCAGGCTACTTCAATTTCACAACAGTCTAGGACATAAGCTGAAGTCTTGTCAATGTGAAAGACATGTTTTCAACATTATTTACCATTCTTTGAAAGCCTGCAATGGATATCTGACATATTATTTTATTATCAGGGTTAATATCAGAGTGAGCCAAAAATTATGATACAGATTTGACAAAAAGATGAACAAACATGTTAAAGCAGAGACATATATTTTGTAAATGGCTAATCTCATGACTGTGTTTGAAGGCTATGTTCCCATTACACATCTAATCCAGGCAACGTAAAATCTGTTCAGCCTCACCTGGTGTGTTTTCTTTATTGCCATTGGGCTAGCTAAATTATTCTGAAATCAAAAAAATCCACATTTAATTACAATACAACTGTTAAGAATTGCATATACCACTGATTCTCTACAACAAATGTTGTACTCCCTTCCTGTAAATGTTTATGTCCAGCTCATGTTGGCCTCCTCTCCAGTCATACATTACAAGGTCTGTCGCAGCCTGCGAATGGTCATGGGTTTCCACCAGGTGCTGTCTGGTTTCCTCACACCATAATTCTGGCCACCATTGCAGACATGTAAGTGAAATATTTTTGAGTACAATATAAAACACCAACCAAATAAATAAATAAATAAATAAATGCAGACTTCATCTGATGATGTATCCTACCTCCGGAAGGTCATAATGGTAAAAACAGCAGTAATACAGTGTGGTGATCACAGGCATGTTGATGATTGAGGCCCGCCGTGGATTCTCACGGAATGCCAACACCTTCCCTTCTTGTTCTGCCCTCGCATCAGAGTCCTACAGGACAACACAAGAAATACAGATTCACTCATTCACGGACATCACACGATGGTTCCTGCACAACCACTGACATCACATGATGCTACCCATACAATGACTGGTATCACATGATGCTACCCACACAATGACTGGTATCACATGATGCTACCCACACAACCACTGACATCACATGATGCTACCCACACAATGACTGGTATCACATGATGGTACACGATTTGGAACTGCACACCAAAACATACAGAAATCAACAAGACAAGACCATGCAACCAGTCTGAAATGTCAACTTTAGTGATGATTTCATCAATCATCATGGAAGTACATGTAGAATAGAAAGAACAATTTGTTCACTTAGTCGAGGGTGAAAAATTAATCCTAAAGGCTCCAGTCAAGGTTCGCTGCTTCGTTATTCATGTTTTCTGCCTGTGGCCTCAGATACAATTCGGATGTTGGTTGCACCGTGCGTGCACACCATGATTTGAAGAGCGATAAGTCAACATTCAGGTTTCTTGCATACAATTACTCTGAAATTGATTTAAATTTGCATGAGTGATCGAAAAGACCCATCCTTCCCAGTCCACACCAGAAATCTGTGTGTGCCACCATTTTGAAATGGATTTAACGGCCAACTTCGTTCCTTAAAGTGCCTTGCGGAATGGACCTGCCATGTTTTTTAATTCAACCATTAAACGTTGAGGCAATAATTGTTGAAAATAGACCTCAACGTTTAATTTAAATTGAACTAATCCTCACACCAATAGACATCACATACTGGTATCCACACAAGAATCAATATCACATGATGATACCCTCACAATGACTGACATCACATAATGATACCCTCACAACGACTGACATCACATGATGATACCATCACAATGACTGACATCACATGATGTTACCCCCCACAATGACTGACATCACATGGTGATACCCTCACCATGACTGACATCACATAATGATACCCTCACAACGACTGACATCACATAATGATACCCTCACAATGACTGGCATCACATGATGATACCCTCACAATGACTAGCATCACATGATGATGCCCTCACAATGACTGACATCACATGATGATACCCTCACCATGACTGACATCACATGATGATACCTCACAATGACTGACATCACATAATGCATAGTAACAAGGCTACACTATTTTTTATTTAGTCTCTAAAACAACACCCTCTACTAGTGATAGGACATGTATCATGTGACACAGAACTTTACAAACCTCAATTGGACCTTGTCGCTCCAAAATGGAAATTTGTTCTTCCAACAATCCTGCTTCTGTCACCAGAGATGGATCTCGGAAATGAGCGCTACAATAGCAGAGATTTATTTATTTACTTATTTCATTGTAGTTTTATGAGCTACTCAAGAATATTTCACTCTTATGACAGTCACCATCATTATGATGGCATGGAAAGAGTGCAGAGTCAGCTGGAAGCCCATGACCATCCGCAGTTTGCTGGCAGACCCTCTCATGTACAGTGATTAAACCAGCATGAGCTAGAGGCATCGTTAAGAGGCTTCCGACTCGATGTGCTGTGCAAGAATGCTTGCCAGCTGGCCATACAGGCCCACACAGCCCCCATATTGCAGAGAACAAAACCTAAAATGTCAATGGATTATAATCGGTTTATTATAATCAGTTTAATACAACCAATCTGGACCTTTCACCTCTTGATTATCACAAATTAAGTGATATATGTGCATTTTGTAAATATAACTTTGGTACATGTAATATAACTATTACTTTATGGCCTGGTGCACAAGATTATTCCGCAATGAAGGTCGATAAAAAACGTTTCTTGATATGTGATAATGAGAGTCCTGATAATGTTTAATAAGAAAAATGAAGTTTACCTCAAACAACGTTGTAAATGTTTTATTTTGGCACGAGGATCTTTGATAGTGGTAGCCAGTTTATATCTCATCATCTGAAACAAAACCAAACTACATAAACATGAAACAAAACATGTCCCTGAAGACAACGAATTATTGAATAGTTTACATCTACACGTAATTTGTTCAAAGCATTTTCACTGGTCAACCATTTAACAACATGCCTGGTATATAAACTGTATGTTTAATTAATCAACCAGTATACCGTATGATCTGAAACATTGATGTTATTTGGTCATATACAAATTTATTTTGTCTTCACATTTTGCAACGCCATTTTTTGGAAAATGATAACACATGCTTACTGCTGCCTCTTCTGTTCTTCCCAACATCCTGAAATGTGACAAAAGAAACATTATAAGTTGCTTCGACATTATATTGCTTTTAGCAAGTGTAGCGATCATGAAATGGTGATCATACTGCAGTACAGTACTGTCCACAACCATTACTCACTTGATTCATAAGAAACCGGCATGTCATCTTGACTGTTTAAATACAGTGACAGACCCAAGTCAAGAGATCATATTCTGAGAACCCTTCAGATTAACCTTGTCAAGATAAAACCACTGTCCCTGCGTATCACCTGGGTGGCTCTTTTTTTTTTTTTTGATTTATTTATTTATTTCATTGAATTTTACTCTGTACTCAAGAATATTTCACTCATATGAATGTGGCCAACATTGTAGTGGGAACAAAATGCCAGGTTTACCCCAGGGTCTCCCATGCTTACCCCAGGCCTCCCAGGTATCCCTGTACTGGCCTGCTATGTTTACCCCGGGCCTGCCATGTTTACCCCAGGACTGCCAGTTATCCCTGTGCTGGCCTACCATGTTTACCCCAGGCCTGCCAGGTATCCCTGTGCTGGCCTGCCATGTTTACCACAGGCCTGCCAGGTATCCCTGTGCTGGCCTGCCAGGTTTGCCCCAGGCCTGCCAGGTATCCCTGTGCTGGCCTGCCATGTTTACAACAGGCCTGCCAGGTATCTCTGTGCTGGCCTGCCATGTTTACCACAGGCCTGCCAGGTATCCCTGTGCTGGCCTGCTATGTTTACCCCAGGCCTGCCAGGTATCCCTGTGCTGGCCTACCATGTTTACCCCAGGCCTACCATGTTTACTCCAGGCCTGCCAGGTATCCCTGTGCTGGCCTACCATGTTTACCCCAGGCCTGCCAGGTATCCCTGTGCTGGCCTGTCATGTTTACCCCAGGCCTGCCAGGTATCCCTGTGCTGGCCTGCCATGTTTACCCCAGGCCTACCATGTTTACTCCAGGCCTGCCAGGTATCCCTGTGCTGGCCTACCATGTTTACCCCAGGCCTGCCAGGTATCCCTGTGCTGGCCTGTCATGTTTACCCCAGGCCTGCCAGGTATCCCTGTGCTGGCCTGCCATGTTTACCCCAGGCCTACCATGTTTACTCCAGGCCTGCCAGGTATCTCTGTGCTGGCCTGCCATGTTTACCACAGGCCTGCCAGGTATCCCTGTGCTGGCCTGCCAAATTTACCCCAGGACTGCCAGGTATCCCTGTGCTGGCCTGCCAGGTTTTTCCCAAAGGCCTGCCAGGTTTACCCCAGGACTGTCATGTTTACCCCAGGACTACCAAGTCTCCCCGCACTGCCGTGCCAAGTTTTTCCCCAGGCCTGCCATGTTTACCCCAGGACCCATGTTTACCCCAGGACTACCAGGTATCCCTGTGCTGGCCTGCCATGTTTACCCCTGGCCTGCCATGTTTACCCCAGGCCTGCCATGTTTACCCCAGGCCTGCCATGTTTACTCCAGGACTGCTGAGTCTCCCCTCACTGCCCTGCCAAGTTTTTCCCCAGGCTTGCCAGGTTTTTCCCCAGGCCTGCCATGCTTTTCCCCAGGCCTGCCATGTTTACTCCAGGACTCCCATGTTTGCCCCAGGACTACCAAGTCTCCCCTCACTGCCCTGCCAGGTTTTTCCCCAGGCCTGCCATGTTTACCCTAGGACTGCCAAGTCTCCCCGAGCTGCCCTGCCAAGTTTTTCGTCAGGTCTGCCAGGTTTTTCGCCAGGCCTGCCAGGTTTTTCCCCAGGCCTGCCAGGTTTTTCCCCAGGCCTGCCATTCTTACCCCAGGACTGCCAAGTCTTCTCTCACTGCCCTGCCAAGTTTTTCCCCAGGCCTGCCATGTTTACCCCAAGACTGTCATGTTTACCCCAGGCCTGCCATGTTTACCCCAAGACTGTCATGTTTACCCCAGGACTGCCAAGTCTCCCCTCACTGCCCTGCCAGGTTTTTCCCCAGGCCTGCCATGTTTACCCCAAGACTGTCATGTTTACCCCAGGACTGCCATGTCTCCTCTCACTGCCCTGCCAGGTTATTCCCCAGGCCTGCCATGTTCACCCCAGGACTGTCATGTTTACCCCAGGACTACCATGTCTCCCTGCACTGCCCTGCCAGGTTATTCCCCAGGCCTGCCATGTTCACCCCAGGACTGTCATGTTTGCCCCAGGACTGCCAAGTCTCCCTGCACTGCCCTGCCAGGTTATTCCCCAGGCCTGCCATGTTCACCCCAGGACTGTCATGTCATGTTTACGCCAGGACTACCAAGTCTCCCCGAGCTGCCCTGCTAAGTTTTTCCCCAGGCCTGCCACGTTTACCCCAAGACTGTCATGTTTACCCCAGGACTACCAAGTCTCCCCTCACTGCCCTGCCAATTTTTTCCCCAGGCCTGCCATGTTTACCCCAGGACTGTCATGTTTACCCCAAGACTGTCATGTTTACCCCAGGACTACCAAGTCTCCCCTCACTGCCCTGCCAGGTTTTTTACCCAGGCCTGCCATGTTTACCCCAGGACTGTCATGTTTACCCCAGGACTACCAAGTCTCCCCTCACTGCCCTGCCAGGTTTTTCCCCCAGGCCTGCCATGTTTACCCCAGGACTGCCATGTTTACCCCAGGACTACCAAATCTCCCCTCACTGCCCTGCCAGGTTTTTCCCCCAGGCCTGCCATGTTTACCCCAGGACTGCCATGTTTACCCCAGGACTACCATGTCTCCCCTCACTGCCCTGCCAGGTTTTTCCCCCAGGCCTGCCATGTTTACCCCAGGACTGTCATGTTTACCCCAGGACTACCAAGTCTCCCCTCACTGCCCTGCCAGGTTTTTCCCCCAGGCCTGCCATGTTTACCCCAGGACTGTCATGTTTACCCCAGGACTACCATGTCTCCCCTCACTGCCCTGCCAAGTTTTTCCCCAGGCCTGCCACGTTTACCCCAGGATTGTCATGTTTTCCCCAGGACTGCCATGTCTCCCCTCACTGCCCTGCCAGGTTTTTCCCCAGGCCTGCCATGTTAACCCCAGGGCTGCCGAGTCTCTCCGAGGTGCCCTGCCATGTTTACCCCAGGACTGTCATGTTTACACCAGGACTGTCATGTTTACCCAGGACTACCAAGTCTTCTCTCACTGCCCTGCCAGGTTTTTCCCCAGGCCTGCCATGTTTACTCCAGGACTGCCATTTTTACCCCAGGACTGCCAAGTCTCCCCTCACTGTCCTGCCAGGTTTTTCCCCAGGCCTGCCATGTTTACCCCAGGATTGTCATGTTTTCCCCAGGACTGCCATGTCTCCCCTCACTGCCCTGCCAAGTTTTTCCCCAGGCCTGCCATGTTTACCCCAGGCCTGCCATGTTTACCCCAGGCCTGCCATGTTAACCCCAGGGCTGCCGAGTCTCTCCGAGGTGCCCTGCCATGTTTACCCCAGGACTGTCATGTTTACACCAGGACTGTCATGTTTACCCAGGACTACCAAGTCTTCTCTCACTGCCCTGCCAGGTTTTTCCCCAGGCCTGCCATGTTTACTCCAGGACTGCCATTTTTACCCCAGGACTGCCAAGTCTCCCCTCACTGTCCTGCCAGGTTTTTCCCCAGGCCTGCCATGTTTACTCCAGGACTGCCATTTTTACCCCAGGACTGCCATGTTTACCCCAGGCCTGCCATGTTTACCCCAGGATTGTCATGTTTTCCCCAGGACTGCCATGTCTCCCCTCACTGCCCTGCCAGGTTTTTCCCCAGGCCTGCCATGTTTACTCCAGGACTGCCATTTTTACCCCAGGACTGCCATGTTTACCCCAGGCCTGCCATGTTTACCCCAGGATTGTCATGTTTTCCCCAGGACTGCCATGTCTCCCCTCACTGCCCTGCCAGGTTTTTCCCCAGGCCTGCCATGTTTACTCCAGGACTGCCATTTTTACCCCAGGACTGCCAAGTCTCCCCTCACTGTCCTGCCAGGTTTTTCCCCAGGCCTGCCATGTTAACCCCAGGGCTGCCGAGTCTCTCCGAGGTGCCCTGCCAAGCATTCCCCCAGGCCTGCCATGTTTACCAAATACAGCCCTGTCAGGTTTCCTGCAGTTTGTCAGGTACAGTACATGTATAGGCATAAATATATACATTCATATGGTCATTTTGTCCCCAGTTATATAGGTCAGGTGTTGCACTTTGATTTGGTTTACTTACCCAAGGGTTTCCTCTAGCTTGTCCATTTCATAGTGAGCTCTAAGATAACTGAGGTAATGATTGACAGCAGTTGGTCGCCGTGACAACTCCAAATTGAACACAGATCCTTTCAGAGTATTTTGTAGAAACAGGACTGCCTATTAATTCAATGAAAACATATATTTACAAGATCAGATAGAATGTAGAATTTTGATGTTAAACTTAATTCTGTTTATGTTTCAGAATGTGATACAGATCAGCAAAGATAAAATATTGTTGTATCCAATAATGTTTGCATGAAAATGATTTGGAGATAATTAGAAATTCATCTTACTACAGATTTTTCATTCTAGAGAAAATTGGTCTTCTCGACAGCACTGAAGGCTCATTAGTACACTACATTCAGATGAGGTTAAGGAGAGGCTTCACTAAGCCAGTGAGAAATCATGCAACAAAAAACACTTTGTACAGCATGATTCTATATTACATTCTATTATATTAATTTCAGACAGTGCTTTCCCAATCATCAGGTAATGTGGCAACTCTTTGTTACAAGCTTTCGAAGAGTAATGTGCCAATTTTTTCAATTATTTCTCCCCAAATACATGTACAGTTCTGCAAAACAAGGAAACTGAATTCGGATTGTATCAGAAAACCTACCGCTGTAATGGCATTCCCATCATGCATCTTGATGGCTTCATCTAAAAGGGCTAGTTTTTGTTCCTTGGTTTTACACATCTCAAGACCATATGGCTGCAAAAGGAACAACTGAAACAAGTAAATACTGCATTCCTGCAGGAAACAAGTAAATACTGCATTCCTGCAGTAAACAAGTAAATACTGCATTCCTGCATGAAACAAGTAAACACTGCATTCCTGCAGGAAGCAAGTAAATGCTGCATTCCTACAGGAAACAACTAAACACTGCATTCCTGCAGGAAGCAAGTAAATGCTGCATTCCTGCAGGAAACAAGTAAACACTGCATTCCTGCAGAAAGCAAGTACACACTGCATTCCTGCAGGAAACAAGTAAACACTGCATTCCTGCAGGAAACAAGTAAATATTACATTCCTGCAGAGAAGGGTTTACTGTATTAAATCAATACTAACTTCACAAACACTGTGTATTGCAGCTGTTGAAAGTACTACATATATTCCACTGACCTCGCCCTGGATAATAGCTCTCACGGTCTCATAGGCGGACGGCTGTCTCCATTTCTCTCTCTTCGCAATCTGCAGAGATCAAACCAACAGTCCAAATGTAACAAAGTGATGGAGTGCAGAAGAAAAAAGTTACAATCACACAAGAAGAGCACACATACCAGGCAAATCCATCTGTATCACCTAGTGTTTACAATCTGATCATACATGTAATTGTAAAAGCGTGACAATCAAAACATTGAGAATTAAGTTACCAGACAACAGGTTACTGGTCAACACAATGTCAATTTTTTCTAAGATTGGAGAGATCCTCCAATTTTCACAAAAATACATAAATTACCAGATCAATGAAGTAAGTATTAAAGAAAAGATTTTAAATCTTTTTATTTTCAAAAATGATAGGAGAATAATTATCTCTTTACTACTGATATGGTGCAATCTGATGAGAAAAATAACAAACCTGCAAGGCCCTTTTCAGATCTGACAATTCCATCTCCAGTTTTGAGACGCTTTTGGCGGGAACATTGGAGGAAATAACTGCAGGGAAGGGAGAGGGACTGAGGTTATGGGTGTGTGAAAAGGAGGAATGAGTTACACTTGTGGAAGAGGATCTCGCTTTGGAAACAAAAGTCAAAACTTCTGTTCATGCATTGAGGCAGGTGAAGAATTTTGAAGCAAATGAAAACAAATGAAGAACAGAAATTAGCAGAATGTTTAAGTGCTTGGGGCTTAACGTCGTACTTAACAATTTTTCAGTCATATGACAACAAAGGAATCCTTAGAGTGCAAGTAGTGTTGCAGGACGGATTTCCATCGCTCTTTTATCTAGTGCTTCACTGAGGCGCCTTACCAATTAAGGCGCCCCGCCCGAGCCATTATACTGATACAGGTCAACCAGTTGTTACACTATCCCCTTCATGCTGAATGCCAAGTGAGGAAGTTACAGCTTCCTCTTTTAAGGTATTAGGTGAGACTCGACCCAGGATTGACCCTGGATCTACCGCTCCCGGCACAGAGCAGAATGTTTAAACACGTGTACATCAAATCTATACATGTAGATGTATCACATGTATACTTGTAGATAATTTTTCTATAAATACACAAATTATCAAGCTATTAAAATCTTTAAAAATTTTAAATATGCCTCTTTGTAAAATAAGGATTGAAGTGTTTACATGGCAATAAATCAGACAAAATACACAAGGAAACACTTGAAAGAGATTTACCACATCATGAGCAGTCTATATAAGTTAATAACCAAAAAAGCCCAAGACATGTCCATTAAAAGTTAACAATGTTGTTTATATATGGCTTATAAGTATTTTACACAACTGACCTTCTTCAATACTGGGGTCACTCATACTGAACTGTCCCTTCAGTGTGGAGGAAGAAGCAACATGTCTGTCTGAGCTGAACTTTAGTGATTTACCTGCGAGAGGGGACCAGGGGCAAAACAATGATACATTTAAGTCAAAGCCAATTTAAATTATCAAATGTAATCACCATGCTATTTTCTTACCTACTATAAACTGGCACTAGAAAATCTTCACTGGCAACCACTTATCTTCATTGAAACTAGAAACTAGATTGGACCTTATGACACCCCACTGGCACTTCATATTTATTTATTTACTTCACTCTTCTTCAATGCTATACTACTCTTTGTGGAGGAAACTGGAGTGCCCAGGGTAAACCAGTGACCCCACATTGGACTTACAAATATGTACACGATATTGGTGGAAAGCAAGTGGTCTTCAATGAACTGTCTGTGCAACGGCTATACGAGTGTCAACTCTTGCATATTGTAACCAATGCTTCACATGCATTCAGACAGTGAGAATCATTGGCAGTCGCTCATTTGACCGAGGAGCTATACATTTCTGTTTCCCTCAATGGCTCTTCACTTCATACTGAACTCGTCACCAATGACTCTTTACTCCCTGACATCTACAAGGTTGTAGTCATTACTTAATCTACATGTAACAACCAATGATAGCCCATAAAGCAGCCACCAGATAGCCCAATGAACATTTCACAAATCATATCAAGTTGCATGAGGTATGAAGCTGTAAAAGTCCACCCATGTCATCCATGATGACTGTAAGGTACCTGGCTATGTCCACTCTTGCTGAATGTAGTAATACATCAGCATTATACAGCAGCCATCACCACACAAGGCATACGTCGTATGTCACACTTACCTATAGTAAGGCTCTGAGAACGGTTGTGTGTGGGACCAGCAGATGTCTTGACATGTCGGGTAACAGGGGGTGGCCCTGCCCCTGGGGAAAGAGGTAAGGTGGAGGATTTGGTGACCGGTGAGTGGCTAACAGCAGGGCTTCCTCCTGGCCTACTGGCCTTGTAACCTGGCAACATAAACATGCAAAACATCTTACTTCATACATGAGACAAACTAACTCCATCCCACTGCCGAGTTCCAAACCCAAACTGCAGTGTGCTTTAGACCTCATTTACCTTTCATCTGTATAATACATATAATAATTGACTGATGTCTTCAAGATATGCAGTTGGAATGTGAAAGCCACTCATCTCAAAAACAGTTATTTTAGTACAATTAAGGTGAAAGGATGTCTCAATTTATCAGCACCAGCCCCATCCCGTATCCTCAAAGTCCTAACATATAAAAGCCCACATAAACTTCGTGGCTTTCTTCTTTGGACACACCTATGGTGAGGATCCACCTGAACCACAAGAGCTTCAGTTTAAAAAAGGCTTTAAACTACAGTTTTCTTAAGGTCCAGTGGTCAATCCCTAAAGTTAAGTAGAGTCTGCAGTGATCATGTCATTGATGATAGGTTTCTAAACAAGTTACATGATAATGTAATTTCTGACAAAAAAATATGCAGAAAATAGATGGTTATTACGAGATATAGAAATGCTTCAACAAACTTCTTTTTCTGCAAAACATTCTACATTTCATTTCAGACTTCCTCTTCAATAGTTGTATATGGACATGCAGACATCTTGACCTAATGGATACAAACTCGTCATTGTTCAAGGCAAAACATCACCAACAAGTACACTTATTTTTTTGGTAAATCAGATGACCAACAGTCATTGTTTAGGAGAAGTCACACAAAACACATTTCTCAAACAAGCAATAAACTGACACAATAAATGAACACTAGTCTACAGCCACAGTGGGGGATGTTGGATTTGATCACAACATCAGGGGTTATAACACATATCTGCAGCCTGACTGTTGTGTGCTGGACTTGATCACAACATCAGGGCTATGACACATGTCTGCAGCCTGACTGTTGAGTGCTGGACTTGATCACAACATCAGGGCTATGACACATGTCTGCAGCCTGACTGTTGAGTGCTGGACTTGATCACAACATCAGGGCTATGACACATGTCTGCAGCCTGACTGTTGTGTGCTGGACTTGATCACAACATCAGGGCTATGACACATGTCTGCAGCCTGACTCTTGTCTGCAGAACTTGATCACAACATCAGGGCTATGACACATGTCTTCAGCCTGACTGTTGAGTGCTGGAATTGATCACAACATCAGGGCTACGACACATGTCTGCAGCCTGACTGTTGAGCGCTGGACTTGATCACAACATCAGGGCTATGACACATGTCTGCAGCCTGATTGTTGTGTGCTGGACTTGATCACAACATAAGGGCTATGACACACGTCTGCAGCCTGACTCTTGTGTGCTGGACTTGATCACAGCATCAGGGCTATAACACACATCTGCAGCCTGACTGTTGTGTGCTGGACTTGATCACAACATCAGGGCTATGACACATGTCTGCAGCCTGACTGTTGTGTGCTGGACTTGATCACAACATCAGGGCTATGACACACGTCTGCAGCCTGACTCTTGTGTGCTGGACTTGATCACAACATCAGGGCTATGACACACATCTGCAGCCTGACTGTTGAGTGCTGGACTTGATCACAACATCAGGGCTATGACACATGTCCACAGCCTGATTGGTGGGTGCTGGACATCAGAAGATCAGGGCTATGACACATGTCCACAGCCTGACTGGTGGGTGCTGACTTATCAGAAGATCAGGGCTATGACACATGTCTGCAGCCTGACTGGTGGGTGCTGGACTTATCAGAAGATCAGGGCTATGACACATGTCTACAGCTTGATTGGTGGGTGCTGGACATCAGAAGATCAGGGCTATGACACATGTCCACAGCCTGATTGGTGGGTGCTGGACTTATCAGAAGATCAGGGCTATGACACATGTCTGCAGCCTGACTGGTGGGTGCTGGACTTATCAGAAGATCAGGGCTATGACACATGTCTACAGCTTGATTGGTGGGCGCTGGACTTATCAGAAGATCAGGGCTATGACACATGTCTGCAGCCTGACTGGTGGGTGCTGGACTTATCAGAAGATCTGGGCTATGACACACGTCTGCAGCCTGATTGGTGGATGCTGGGCTTATCAGAAGATCAGGGCTATGACACATGTCCGCAGCCTGATTGGTGGATGCTGAACTTATCAGACGATCAGGGCTATGACACATGTCTGCAGCCTGATTGGTGGGTGCTGGGCTTACCACAACATCAGGGCTACGACACACGTCTGCAGCCTGATTGGTGAGTGATGGATATAATCGAAAGACTAGGGTGTTTTTAATTGGCCTTACATGAAATTCATTCAGTTTGCAAGCCTGAGTCCATTGTAGATGTATTTTCAGATGCTGTTTAATTGTTACAAGTTGTTACTCCTGTCAGTTACCAATATGTAAGTTATAATTTTGTTTTCAAAACTTACTCCTACAAACAGTAACATGGATAAATTCTTTATCTTACCAATGGTAGAAGCTGGGGTGCCATCCCAGTTGATTGAGTCGGTTTCCTCTTCATCATCATCATCATCATCTTTCTGAACTTTCCATCTTCTCACCAAATCACGTGCATCATCAGTCACCTGGTCCAAACCACATAACATATTTCTTTATTACTTTCATTCATCCTTAAAGCAGTAAGATTTGTGTTCATATAGCTGACAGATGACAGATAATGTTTGCACCTTTGAAGTGTTGCACCTTAGCCTGCTCAGCTTACAAGCCCTTATCAACTGGCACCCACAAAATATAAAATGAAAAATACAAAAATCAAACATGCTAGCTTATGATATAAATAAGATAAATTCATCTGAATGGCCTTTCACGCTGTACTGCATGTAATGTATCTGAAGGTTCGGAAACCCAGGACTTCACCTCGTCCAGTAACTTGAGTCCTATATACATGCTCTGGTACATGTGGCTTATCTCATATTCTTCGATGTACCGTAATTCTTCCACATTTTCGCATGTTCACGAAATGTTATTTAAGCATATTCTGAGAACATTATTCTGCATAGATTGATAGTTATACTTTTTGCAAAGTCCTGAAATTGGTCAACCCAACCAATCTAGTTTTGTCTCTGAAAAGCAAATTAAAAAGGTGCTTAAAGGAGAAGAAAATGTAAGTATCAAATACCAATGAAAAGAGTATGCATTTCCTCGCAGGTGCATGCCATAAAAAAAATTCTAATATGTACCTCAAGTTGATAAATTATAAATAAAGTCAGCGCCAACATCCCCTGTGGGCAACTCCATTTTGCCTAAGAACTAGTCCTAAAGTCTTCAATGTTAGGAGGAAAATTGCCGTTGGAAACCACCGAAGTGCAGTTCGTACATTTCGGGAAGAACTCTTCTTATCAGAAGGTAGCAAACAGTACAGTTAGTTTTTCCACTTGACAATTGGGAAACCGGAATGTTGGACGTAGGTTCCGAGTTTACACAAACAAGCCGGCAGTTTTAACGACTCTCATTGGCTGAGAGGCAACACGCCCCCAGCATAAATTACAAAGTTTTAAAGATGGAGGATGCAACGGACTCAGCGATTTATGCCAGCTTTGCCGTTTTTTAGGCTTTACGTGTAGGGCAAGGAAAAATTGCAAATTACGCAGCAGGCACCACCAGATAGAAAAAAACGTGCTCTTCAAAGCTGTAGTTTCATGTTCTTAAGTTTTCTTCTCCTTTAAATAGCACAGAAGATTGCACTTTCATGTGCGACAAGAATGAGGAATTAGGGTAAATATAAAACTGGCCTCCCTGACACAGATAATATGGTAATAATTGCAACAAACACTTACAGAGAACAACTCCAGCTAATAATAGATCTACCCTGTGGATATATTATGCCTGAGTAAAATGGTGACCGCCGTTAAACCCTGACCTTGAAAGTAAATAAAAAGATCTCACAGTAACACTTGGTCATGGTATGATTATTAATAATATTAATGATTTCCACAGATCTACATAAATATGTATTCATTCCTTTAAATAGACAGGTGTGCTACTCACAGAGTCATCAAAGAAGTTGAACTTAGAGTGTGACTTCTTGGAGCTTCCTGATGACAGCCACTCTGCTTCATCATCATCAATGTCATCCATAGCCTGTTCAACAGAGAATAAACATGGTCAGGTTTTACTTTGAGGCGAAGACAAGCTTAACATGAATTTGACTTAGTTTGACTTATTTTCAGATACTATACACAATAAAAAATATGTGGCTATCACTGATCAGCAACTGCTAATAGCAGCTCTTTTATCTCCACAACTTTCTTCATGAGCCGGCACACTATTTTTTTACTTTCATACTCGTACCTGTGTGACGGATGTACTAGCTGGGGATTTGAAACACCAATCTCTGGGTTGTAGGTCTACGCTTCTAGCACTAAGCTGAGGGAAATTCCCTCTAGCCCAGAGGTAGATACACCTACCGCTTTTATATCACCCTGTTGAATGGTGTTTTCCGCCAAACTCAAGAATACCTCATTTGTACCAGCATTATGGTAGTAGGGAACGGGACAGAACCCCACAACCATCCAACTAACACGTACACGGATGCTTTCATCAACTGGCCAGGTTTCCTCCCATGATAATGATGACAAGGATTTGATGGGGGTTTGTAAAGTCAAGGCTGCTGTCACGCGGTTGAGGGATGTACGATCATTGAAGAATCAGCTTTTTTACAATGAACTGTCAAGAAGCCGATCACTAACCAACAAAATCAAAGGCCTTGTCTTTCCAAAAGAACTAACGGCAGCTGATAACGGCACCACTGGGCCGACAGGACCGTCTATGCGAGATGTTCTATTCAGTCTAACAAGTACCGTAACATCTCGCTTTTTATTTGCGTTAGTTTGCGAGAGCCCCCACTGTCTCATCCACATCTCTGTGAAATTGCGGGATTCCTGAAATGCCAACTAGGCTAATAGGTATGTGAGGCCCACGAACCAGGATCGTGTAGGCCTATAGGGCCTCTGTGAGATAAAAGTTCTCAGGATTCCCGCATGAGAACGTTATGTATATGGCCATTTTGAGGGGTTCAAGCCAGCAGAGAAGATGAACTTGGTCACGTATGAATGGATATTTACTTTTGGAATGATCGATAGACAGACAGATTGTAATTTAATCAGTCTGGCGGTCTAGGGCACTAAGCATTATATAGGAGTAACTTGACAAGCCAGGAAGGTCATAGGGCCTTTGAGAGATACGAGTTCTCGGGAGTTCTGCGTGGGGGCGCTTTCGCATATACCGGAAGCTGGGGTTAGAGCCCTTGCCGTTGATGGGTTGAGTTGCATGAGGGTTGGAGTGAATAGAGTGTTTTCTAGCCCCAATTCCGGTATATGCGCGAGTGCCCCCAAGCAGAACTCCCGAGAACTCGTATCTCTCATAGGCCCTATTCTGGAAGATGGGTCAGAAGTTGGAAGTCATGTGACCACCCTTTCATGTCAAAAACAAAATGGCCACCTAATGTTAAAGCATTGGGGAAAAGGTCACTTTTGCCACTTCGCTAGTGATGAGTAAGGCCTATAAGCCTCAACAGCATCATGAAAGCCCTGCAGAAATACCCAGACTATCGTGAAAGCTGAAAATTATACAAATCCAGCAGGTACAAGATCATTGAAAGTGATTCAAAAATAGGCATTTTCCAATGCAAGAATGTTGCACGGACCGTTCTCTTCATTCACGCCATTTGTTACTAGGAGGTCACATGGTCTCAAGCTTCCGATCAGTCTTCCAGAAAAGTAACCCCAAAAGACTTCAACACATTTTATTACACTGGCCTAGCATCGTTGGAATCTCAACTCTAGCAGTATTAATTTCATACTCAACGAAGGTCCAGACCGATTCTCTTTGTTATCGAACAAGTCATGAGCAAATATAAGACACCAAAAGACACCTAAAGACCTGCATTTTCACACACACGGCACCACCATCACATGCCCCTACTCGCTTTAGAATAGATTTATTATCGCCATGAAGGCTTCCACACTACATGCTCCTCAGCTGTGAACACGCCACGTTAAGCAGCTACATGTAGGCCTACGCACATGTCCTGCTTCATATTGGAGCAGTAAAAACATGTCTGCCATGGCCAAGGAGCGTGTGCCCTGGAAGCCTTCATGGCTATAATAAATCTATTCTAAAACGAGTAGGGGCATGTGATGGTCGTGCGGTGTGTGTGGAAAGCAGGTCTTTAGGTTGGTGTCTTTACTTAAGAACAGGAATCAGCCTGGACCTTCGTTGAGTACAAAATTAATATTGTTAGCGACTCTAGGCCGATGTAAGAAAAGGAGTTGGCGTCTTTCTGGGCTAACAGAATAGAGTAATTGACTGTTTTGCGAAACTTTATGAAATATCCTACAGGCATCAATGGCAGCAAGTCCTAAATATGAGAGTGCCAGTTCACATATAACAAAGCGAACACTCATCCAGGGCTATATTCGTCATCGATATAAACACAGGTGGGTGATAAATGACGATATTGCCGAAAGCTTTTGGTGATCAGTCTTTCACAATGACACGCCCACAAGGACTTGACATACGAACAACAACTGACAAACATTGTCAACCACTACATGGAGTCAAAACATGTGATGCATTAAAATTTATTTAGTCTCCAATACGCAGAGTTTCTGGTTTTTCGTGGGCTTACGATCTTCTTTACTACCAACGGTGGTATCATTTCCCACCCAAACAAAATAAGCAAAAGGTAACATACCGTCATGGAGGCTGCCATTTTGAACTACAGCGACATCTAGTGACCACAATGGGAAACGTGGGACATTACTCTAATAGGTTAACTGACTGGCCGGAAGATGACCTAGGTTCAGACAGGTGGGAGTAGTTTCGTAGTTTACATCATATGTTAAGTTTTGGCAGTATATGCACACTAGGCAAACATTACCAAAACGACGTTCAGCTTAGTCTGAAGCACCAGATTTAATGTACAAGTCTCGAGAAGCTATACACCCCTATAGGTCTATGTAGTCAGGGATAACTCTTTGTAAGTAAGTCTCATTCCAATTGAGCAAGCACCGTAACGCTAAAGAAGAACGTACAGAACACATTCGTGAAATATGTTTTAGTGAACTTAAAAGCTGCTGAATATCCTGTCTGTGATACATGTACGTATGGAAGCTGATTTCGGTCCAGAACACACGCTTAGGCCTATCCCATTCCTGTATGGCGCTATAACGGCTGATTCAATACAAAAGGGCAGTGGGTAAAAGCATAAGCCGATCATCATTTGTACCAGCAAATACGTGTGACCGGCCTTGACCGAAGATCAGTTTTCAAAATCAGTGTCAATGTAGAGGTCAAAAATTTGCACCAAATTCCATATCACCTTGAAATTTTTTATTCTAAACATCATGGAACCAGATAAAAAATGTTCCAAAAGTTTCTCAAAAAAATCACCGCAAATCCACTGACAGATGCGTACTGTCAACCCCAAGTCTACCACATTTTGAAATTTCAGCTTCATTTTCTCCTCATTAAAGAATGGTCTGCTTGACACATTATAAATGGAGATAAAATTTTGTATGCAATGATCTTTTGGAATCGGAAACTAAGTTGCAAAAAAAATCAGGCAAATCGTTTCATATTTCAAGCATTTTTTTATCACTTGAAAATTTGGTATTTTGCCAAATTGATAGAGAATTGACCTTTGTTCTCGGCCATATGGTCGATCAAGCCAATCACGTGGCATGCAGTTCATTCAGGTGAATTGCTAACCCTTACATATTGGGCGAAAACTACCTACATCACAGCAGCAATTGCATGCGCCCAGAATATCACCCAAACCACCATAAATTTGACGCAGAAGCAATGCCAAATACATAAGGCATCTATTCGCAGTTGTTGGCCTTTCTCCCTTCAGGATGAAGCGACGTACGGTGCTTCAAGCCGATGGTTTATAACTCTCTATCTCAAACGGACAAACCCCAACGACCCCACCTGGCGTTGTCACGAAGGCCTGACAAACAATAAAGAACACGGTGATCTAGATATTGAACCCAGCACCTCGTGTACCTCGTGGGACATTAGGAGTCATGGACCTCAAATTATATTTCACTTTTTGATATGCAGTACCATCTTTTTACAATGATAAGGAAAGGGTTGGGCCAATATGTGGAACCCTATGGAGTTACCCTAAAGGAACAATTTTTGGTTCCAAATAAACCGCTTTTATATAGATTCGTTCTAGACCCCTTTTGACAAGGTTCTCATATTGAATCCTTTGGTCATTTAAGAACCGTATACCGGCTTTGTTAGCTGTTATACGAATTATTTCAGTCAATTTTAAGCAATCATAAAGTTTTATTCCACCTGGTTTTATTATTGAGCCATTATGAAGGTAGTCCTATAGTTTTAGGGATCTAATTGTAAGTTTGTAACTTGGAGCATCTGCGTGATATAAATATCTTCATCCCTGTAAGGACAACAATAACTGTGTTCCTGTCGCCAGTTCAAATATTGCATCTCCAGGGTTATCCACCCATAAGAAAAAATCATTTTTTGAACATCAGCAAGAGCCCTTTGGTACACTCGACACATGCAGTTATGGTTCCACATCGATCATTATTCGTAATATATAAAGAACCTATTTATAAGTGTTTGGACGGTATCACCTACTGTTGTATTGTAGGTCTATATACGGGGAATATTTCGTTATTCTTTGCAGGCTAAATACGACCATTTCCAATCGGATTCACTCCGGCCATAACATCGCAATATTGGAGCTCATGCATGCATTTGTATGATCCACTGGCTTACTGTGGATATACTGATACCATCCTCTCATTTAGAACTTTGTATACAGAAGCCTATACTACGTCCGCAAACCACCATTCAGCGATTCCAAAGAAAACTGCGAACGTGGCTTCATTTCTGACGGAGGAGGTAGCGGTTCATTTTCTGGAGAATGACTTGGGTATATGTACATGTAAATCACTTATACAGAGTGACAGGTTCAAACTTCTGGGCTTAATTACACTTCGACCCCACGAAACGAGGCCATTTCATAACTTTTTCTTGATGGCGGAAAAGCCTGCAGAAGGGAAGAGACCGAGCTGGGAGAAGGTGAAAAGCCAGATGTTTTTGGGAACAGGGGGATTGTGTTATGCGAAAACCTTTTCACATTTCACCTGCTTAGAACCCTGAAATACGAGAGTGAAGGCACTGCTGGCTCGTGCCGATGTGCCGAAGACTCATCCCAATCACATCATGGTGGTCGTGATGAACGTCAGAACGCCCGGAGACCAATTCTTGGTTGACGTTGGCGTCGGTTTTGCATGCTTTGAACCAATCGATCTGAGTTTCCAGATGTAGTTGCCTATATATGCCCAGTCCTTTATGAGAATCAAGTACACGAGGGAAGGGAACAGCTGACTAAGTTTCAACCAAAACAGAGTGCCGAAAAGCGACGAGAATGAGTTTAGGAAATTTATCTCTTGCCCCTTGACATATTACGAGCCAGAGGAAATAGTGCAGTACTTCGATAGAGTTTACCAAGATTCTAATACTACAACGTTCAACAGTGTTCCTCGATGCATTCAGTATCCGGAAAGTAGGGCTAAAATTTTATGCGATGCTACATCAAAGATTGAAAATGAACGAGGAGAGCTAGTGGATTATCCATTAGATACGGACGAAGCAATGCCTGCTTACATCAATGAACAGTTCCCGACAATCCCGTCTTGGGGGGGGGGGGGTCTGGCCGCCGCCGCAATTGAATCCTGGCGAAAGCTTAAATCACCTTAAAAGATCACCTTTAGTGCATGACCGTCATAGTCTAGCTGATTAGCCTTTTCTAACATATATCTACCGATGGGAACCATGCACTGTTAAAAATGTCGTATCTGCTTAATCTCCTTAATAAGGCGTGTACTACCAACGCATATGCGCGCTTCAACCTGCCAACACACATGAATATTAATAATTTTGTAATTACTTGTGAAGCTTGCTCTGTGAGTGAGAAGTCTGAACCCCACATCAAGGTAAGTTCGTATGTATGTATGTATGTATGTAGGTATGTAGGTAGGTAGGTAGGTATGTAGGTAGGTATGTAGGTAGGTATTATGTCTGTCTGTATATATTATGTCTGTCTGTCCGTCTGTCTGTCGTTTCACGTCGTATTCACCCATTTTTCAATCCTATGACGAGTCATTGGGTTTTCGTGCATGCACTGTGCCTTCTTGTGGCAGGGTTGACGCCACTGACGTATCATGCCGAAGACACCAGACATGACACCCCACGCGGTCACATTATACTGACATGGGCCAACCAGTCATGTTTCATTACTCCAACCTCTCAGGGCTGAGTACCATTTTAATAGTCCTTAGTATGACCCGCCCCTGGTTTCATCCCACGCAGGTCTCCCGACTTCGAGGCGGATGCTCTAACCATTAGGCCACCGAAACGGTCAGAGAAGTTACATGCTGGTGGTTTACTCCTGCCACTGCCATATATATTCCGAGTATATAAGAGGTCAAACCCCCAGTGAAAAACATGAGTATATTCTTTTTTCACTTGCCATCAGTAGAGTTCTCATACACATTCACATATAGCTGCTGTGGAAAACACATATACGAAACTAAAAGAGGTTTGGGTGTAGTTTGATTTAATGTTTGGCCAGGGTCAGATGCACCTTTGCCTAGACTAACCCTCCATGCAGGTTTCGAATTGTGGAAAGCTCGACAGCTTGCAGTTGCCAGATACATGTACTGTGGGCAATATAGATAGATAGATAGATAGATAGATAGATAGATAGATAGATAGATATATTATATGTAAAAATATGAACACTGGGGAATACAAAATGAGTATCAAGAAATAAAGGAATTGAATCGTATTCACGAACGTTTCCAATATCTTCCGGCGATGACGCAACAAGCTGGGTCCCTCTGCCGGTGCCACTCGTGTGGCATTATGTCTCGCATTTTATAGACACAGTTTGACGTATGAATCCTTTCCTCATTTGAGTGGAGTTTTGTTTATTTATTTATTTATTTATTTATGTGATTGGTGGAAAAGAAATGCACATATATCAAATACCTACTGTTTGAGCCAGTGTCTCCATGATGGTTTAAGAAGACGGAAGGCTTTTCGCAGGCTTTTTTTGGACGAGCTTCAGGGAACTGATTCACGCTGGAACAGGCCACTGCTTATCTCTACCAAACAGCCTAAATCGTTCACTGGTAGACTTAAAACTATACATCAATACACTATCATTTATTGTTTTTTTTGTGAAAAGAGTTAAAGGCGCTCAAACATTTGAATTTTAAGACGGGCTTTATGGACCATACTATCAGAGGTTACGAACCCTGACTGCACAAGAAGTGATTTCAACTCTGATCACGACACTTAATGTGGAATAACTCTTACCCATGAGTGAAAGATTACTGAAGTAATGTTCCCAAGTATCCCTTCCATATGGTGAAGATCAGGAAAAAAAGATGTTATGTCGGAATTTCTAGATACCGTCAGTATGGCTCATAAAGCCCACCATACTTTTCAAATATTTGAATGCCTTTCAACACCCTGAAAAAATAGGTGAAAGTATTTCTACGCATATTTTTTTTAGTTGTCTGTATGATGAATCTTGCTTCATATTTGAGCTTTCCTTTGCTATCTCCGCCTGCTTATGGTTTATAGAAGATAATATACAGCTTGGATATTTAGTCTACATAAGGGTGAATATTTGTCCAACGGAGGCCAACGCGTGGGAAGCTGGATTTCTGAAATCGTGTTACCACTATAGCTGTAACATGTCTCAGAAATCAAAGAAGCATCTGCAGGGATAAAAACATACAAGAGGACTCCTTTGAACAAAGACGGTGTACGCAATATTTGGTGAACAAGCATTCTGGAGGTATTATGAATGAAATACATGTCCCTAACTGGTTTGAGCCGTCAGAATAATCGCTATAATAATGCCCACAACAGGGCAAAAATGGTCCTAATTTTGCTGGAAATGGACGAAACAGTCTGACATTCAAACTTGACCTGTAACTTGTCATGGTGTCAACTGAAGTGTTAAATTCATAACCGACCATAACTTTTTCCAAATGGTACGTATTGGTCCAAAAATCAAACTTGATCTGTAACTTGTCACAATGAAACCTTGTACTAATGCACAACCGGGTGAGGGGGGGGCTCCGTCACCGAGGTGATTAGCGCGTGCCTCTCACCATTGCCGTCGCTGTGTTGGCTGTATGTGGGAAGGTTTACGGAGAGTAGTGGGTTTCCTCCAACATATTGCTGGCTGCCGTCATTAACGTCAATATTCTTACGTACGGCGTAAAACTCCAATCAAATAAATAAATCAGTTCACAAGGATGAAACTGCTAACTTTGGAAGCCGATAGAGAACAACTGGCCACATGGATCTTTCTAATGCAGGGCGAGGGATCATTTATTAATCAATTTACTGTCAGACTGAGGCATACCTAGTGCGCAGGTTGGGTTCTTGAAACAGCGCGCCGGATGTGATGCCGGTTGATGCCGGAATATATATAGTAGTAACAGCTAGGTCAGTACTTCTGTTCAGCTATGGGAGATGGGGTGCAAGATTGGGGGGTGGTATATATGGGAGCTGGGTCCGGTTTTTTTAGGTATCTGTAGTATTTCGTTACTGGTTGGTGGTAGAAATGTGAAATTTGACTTGGTAGAATGTTGAAATTTGATTATTTACGTATTTATTTATTTACTCAATTGACGCCGTTCTCGCGAATATTTCTCTTCTCTGACAGCAACCAGCAGTGTGGTGCAAGGAAACTGGACAGAGTACGCGGAAAACCTATGACTATACATACAATATAGTGTTTTGTCGGCTTGTAGAGTTAAGTGTTGAGCTGTGGCGCGCCAAAACGGACAAATGAGTGGGTTTGATTGTACTCCCACAGATTTTACAAAAAGTCTAAAGCTTAATACATACATACATGTATCAGTAAGCCCGCCGGTGGGTACCCCTGGCACTCGGTTAGCATCGTCCACCACTGCTGCTGCTGCCAGTGGTCCGTCTTGGGCTGGTTGGACCACTATCGCTGAAGGGATCACAAACCACTGCACATTATTGGGTCGCTCTCGTATGCGGGCTTCTACTTCCCCCACCATGATCTTCTGCGTGCGTAGCTCCAATGCATCCCTGTCCCAGGAGTACCATCCGTATTCGTATTGCCCGAGGGGTCGCCTGCCTCGTCCTACACCGCTGGGTAATGAGTGTCTCATTGGCGGAGGCTAGGACCGTTGCCCGCGCGTCGTGGATCGCCCGGCCCCTGCAGTTCTCCCTGTCCTGCTGGGTGGGCAGGCTTGTGCTGGATGATAGGGGTTGGTATTGGTAATTCGAGCGTTCATCTATTATCTCCCTGCCTCTTGCTCCAAGGCTCATTGTCTCTCGCATGGAATAAGTGGGGTAGGCAGTCTTGAACTCTCCCATGCAACTGTCCAACTGTAGTAAACACAACTCTCCAGTATTTTTAACATATTGGACAGTTGTAACTTTGACGTCACACGTACGGACTACTTTTTGTTTGTCAACAAGCAGACGTCGCAGCAAGCAGAAAAATCTGTGTCTCCGTGTGTCACGTAGAGCAAAAGCAAATGTCGAGTTTACTTCAGAGCAATGGGGCCTTCAGTCAACCATCTCCCGCGCTTCCACTCCCTGGCCGGTCACTTCAAGTGCACACAAACGTAGTTTTCACGACTCCGATGCCATCAATTTCCGCACAGAATCCCAAGGATAATCAGCTAACTTTGTCAGCAAACTCTATTTCTCTTTCGTCCTCATCCTGTAAAAACTACACTTGTCTGTTCGGTGGCGCAGTTTTCAATAACTTCACTTTTAATTTTCACTGAAACGTGTGCATTCCTTTTCTTTACACTTCTGTTTGTAAAATACCCCTTCGGCCACATGCGCCCGACCCAATTTTCCGTCAGCCAATGAAAGTGCTCCATTCATTATTCCATATTCATCCGTAACCGGCTATCCGCTTTTGTTACGCGATATGAAATAATTAGCACGGTTTTACCCAATTTGTTTAGCGTTCTAGTTTATTTACTTACGTTTTTGACCAGTGGGTGTTAAATAGGTTATTGAATTGTATGGTTCTGTATGGACGAGTCCTGGGCGCCCTTACATTACACAATACTGTAAATAAATAAAAGAAATCATCTAGCGCAGAGCACGGCGCTATGATTCCACCATGCGGTTAAACCTTTACAATCAACATTTCAGCTACATTAAGGACCTGGCTTGTTACACCCAATCCTACATGTTTGAAGTGTGTCATAAGACGTTTCGTAAGGTGTATCAATTACGATGGTACGGTAAGATGTGCGTTTGCCGCCAGTACCCGGGTGGTGTATTCCGAAATCAACCCATTATTTTTGAAGTGTTAGCGGACATGGGCATTTACCTCCGGCGACGACGGACTAGTCCCTTACCGAGCGTGTTACTACTTCAAAGTTTACCTGGCCCCTCTGGACGAAGCGACTACTGGCTCAACGGAATGGACGTCCCACCACATCCCCATGAGTGTCAGTGTCAACTCCAACGTGTCCGACTACGACCAGCCCGTGTGCTTCATCTCTAACGGTGATCCCCACGCTCTCGTCGAACGGATGCTGGCTTACCTCAATACAATCAGCCAGGTCAATAGAGCCTATCTCACAGAGCGCTATGCCTACAACCTGGACCAGTTGGAAGAACGTATCCATCCGAATGACACCAGTCTTACAATCGGCAGGTGCGAGACAAATTCATCGCCTTTGTCGACCAGGTCCCCGTCTTCGGCTTAAACTCGGGCAAGTACGACCTGAACTTAATCAAGAGACGGTCCAGTGATTTGGAGTGTGTTATCAAGAGCACATACCCCTCCGCACACTACAGCTGATATTTCTGGAAATTCGAAATTACTTAGCCCCTAAGTGCAGTTATGACAAGTGGTTTAAAGACTACGACTGTCGCCTCACCAAAGGCAAGTTTTGTTAAAGTTTTGCTAAAAAGACTCCCTCGCCCGGCTTGAAGAAACAGTGCTCCCACCAAGTCACGCTTTCGTCAACGATCTCACCAACTGACCGTGCACGGACGCCGAGTACAAAACAGTGCTGGAGACATCCACAAAGCACGACATGCGCACCATAAAGACTTGCTGCGGTGGTACAACATCGTGGACACGATACCATTCATGGAGGCGGAAGATGGTGGAGTTCTACCAAACCATGCATGTCGGCGTGTTCAAAAAGTGCATGAGCATCCCAGGGTTCACTCTCCGTTACCTGTTTCACGATCTACACTCCGTATTCACTGTCATCGGTCATACTATCACATATACGGGGAGATAAGCTCTGTGAACGGATCGTCGGGGTTCGATGCTTACGCTTTGTACTTGGCCCACCATGCCTGACCCATGCCTGCGGGTCACTACATCAGATGGCGACGTGAGGGGGAGAAGTTCGTTCCCTCAGCCACAGGGACGCGTCTGCCTGAAAAAATGGCTGATCGTCAACTCTCAGTAGACGGGTTGGCCCACACCGATGTACGTTCCTTCGCCTTCTAGTTCCACGGTTGCTATTACCACTACCACGACTCTGTCATCTGAATATCCCATGCCAGTGTGAGCTACGCTACCACGACCGACGGGGATTCATATTCCAGGAATTACGCCAGGAAGTGGACAAAGACGAATATGAAGCAGGGAGCTGAAATCCCTATGGGAGTGCGAGTTTCTTCGCATGCGGAAAACGAACCCGGCCTTGCGCCCTTTCCTGCAGCAGTACGCCTTACCGTTGACATAGCCACGACGCAAGATCAGCTGCTGGAGGCTGTCGTCCGGGGCCGATTGTTTGGCTTCACCGAATATGACGTGCACATCCCAGACCATCTCAAATCGAACTTTGCGGAGTGCCCACCCATATTTAAAAACACTGACGTGAGTCTGAAGAACATCATACACAGTTCCAGGCGAATGCTGATCGCCAGTATTTTCGCCCCCCGTTACTGCAATGGTACCTCGCTCACGGGTTGGTAGTGACCCGTGTCTACCAAGTGATACAGTACATGCCCAAGCGAGCCTTCTAAACTTTGGCAGACGACCAAGCCCGGCAAGCACGGGACACTGTTCATTCCAAAGCACTCATCGGTGAACAAGTTGTTGGGAAATTCTGGCTATGGCAAAACCGTGACAAACCAAGACCGATATATGGATGTGAAAATCTGTGGCCTGGCGAAGACGCGCAAGTTACTGGGGAGTGCACAGTGCCGTACCGTCGACCAGATCTATGTGGACACTTTCGAGCAGCAAGACCGTTCGATACAACCTACCGTACGCCAAACTCCGTACGTTGGAGTTCTACTACGATTTTATCGCTCCGATGTCTGACAGGTCTGACTTGCAGTACTATGAGATGGACACGAATTCGGCGCACATGACCTGGTCTGACCAGAACTGGGAATCCTCGGTTAAACCTATTGTCAAACCCACTGTATGCGAATGTCATCTCATTTCTCTATTTATTCATAGAATGTCGAACAGGAAAACATGGACAGTTATTACGGCTAACTGGCTGATGGAGTGATAAAAAACGGGGGCTGGACCCCATATGAATCAAAGTATTCTCCATGGAAACAGGGTGGGTTTGGGCACACGTCTTGGAAGACGGCAACCCAGTGTTGCCCGAAGCGGAGGCACGTGTCTGTGTTGATGACGTAAGCCCAGGGTGCGTCAGTCACTTGGCGAGGGAGGTGGCCCCGAGCGTAAACATTCCCCAGCACGACCCGGGTAAACGCGTAAACCCTATAGAACTTGTCGCAGTTGCACTGTGTTCATGGTTTTTCAACTGGCGAAGTCACAGAGCACGTTTCGGCTTTTGTCTACTTCTATGGTAGACAGACGTCGCCTGTCTGGACCAGGTTCAGCTGGTGATCGTCGTGGAGGTTGGGGGACAAGTCGAAACAAAGGCCTGTTGCCTTTGGCGAACGGGGTGCGGAAGATAGTGTTCCCCTCGTCGTGGAACACTTTCCCCGTGTTAGTAAAAAGGTTCATGTACGTTCTGACGAAATTCCCGGTCTCAAAGTCGGGTGTCAGGGACTTGGCAAGAATTTAACGTTTGACTTTTGTGCAGAAGTGCTGGAAAGGGAACGGGTTTTTATCGTAGCTCCCGTCAAAAGTCGTGTTGCTCACGCATCCCACCACAAACGTGTCGGTAAGCTGCCCAGAAACCAGTTTTGTTCGTGGATGAGGGTGTGCCATTGGGCGCGGAGAAATACTAGGTCAACACGTGGCGGATGGGGTACTCGGCAAGGGCTTTGTCCAAAGCTTTTAAATACCCCAATTGAACACCACTGTTGAGCAGGTGACGACGTTGGAACATGTCGCAGCAAAGGCGCCCCAGCATCTCTAACGACCCACCTTGGGCCCTGAGCTGCATCCGTTTGCAGAACCTGGTGTTGTTCTCATTCGTCCTGTCAAACATCCTGGGGGTTTCCGTGTACCACAAGGCTGAGGCTGTGCTCTGGGCCAATGCTCAGTAAGGCAAAGTCTCCAGGTAGGCGCGGTAAGGGTACATTTTTGGTGGAAGGGGTGGTGAGTTCGTCGTTCATGGAAACGTTGACCTATTGCCGCAGCGAATGCAGCCACAGGTTGGTCCGACCCACACTGCTGCCGGCCCCCAACAGCTCTCCCTTCCCGTCTATAATTTTCGCCTTCACGTATAACATGGTGTTGGCCAAGTCCAGGTAAGTGTCACCGTCCGCGTTGGTGATTAAAAATTCCACTGGCCCCACGTCGCTCTTGCTGGAAATGGGACTGTAGACATAAAAGAGACTTTCTGAAACGCTGGTGTTGGCAGAAGGTAACGTCCACAAATCAAAGTCAATGGTGACCGAAGGATAACACTCGGCGTGGGGTGTTATATATCTGGCCCGGAGCGTAGTTTGGTGTGTGCGGGAGAGCGTGCGTCTTGTTAGCCCGGCGAGCAGGTGACAAGTGGGAGCGGTGCGTCGGGGCTTCCATTTCATGGGCTTGCCCCTCACCAAGGCCTCCTTGGGCTTCACCATGCGCTTTGACCAAAAACTGTCTTCCTTCCTTGACAGCGTGTCATGTCAAGGCGCGTCTCACCACCCACACATCGTCCATAGCTTGCAGTCCGGTCTATAGCGCGGTTTTTTCCAACGCTCGCGCGGCAGGCTTTAACAAGGGTTGCGCCATTTTGATGAAACTGCCCTGCAACCCGTGACCTCGCTGTACAGCCGCACTACGAAACACAGGTAACCCACCTCCTCCAGCTTGCTTGGTGTAATAATCGATGTAGGATCGACACATCGCAGGGCTGTCTGTGAAATAAGCGTCAAGTGCGACATTCATATACCATTCGTATTCTGTAAAAGGCGTTCCAAGTCGATAATCGCAAGATCCATTTTCAAAACAACGTTTAACACTCCAGACAAAGGTATGTAAGAAATTATGAAAATAAGAAATAAAGCCGGTACACACAAGAGAAGTGGTGATCGCTCATTGCAAAGGCAAAGCGCGCTGTCGAAAGTGAAGTCTCAGCACCACTGCGTTACCGCGTTCGGGTTGGCCATTGTCATCCCTAATATCAATTTCCACCGTTGCGAAATGCTTGCGTCGCATTGGGATGTATATCACGTGTTGGAAGGTCTTGGAGATCTGCTACCCGTACTTAACTTTCGTGGTGACCAGCGGCAGCACTAGCGCCAACGTGTCACCCACCACGTGTAGTTCGACAATGTCCGTGTACACGTACAGCGTTGGCGTGTTGACCTGTAAATCCTCGGCACTCACATGTTTCGGATCCTCTATCCAGTCGTACGGTAAATTCAAGAGCTGCTTTTAACGCAAGCTGAAACTGAGCCCCAGTTTTATAAGAATGTAGATTTTCAGACATACAGGTTAGTGCACTATAAAAGATTACACTATAAATATAAGCGTCATGTCCGACATTCGTATACCATTCGTAGTCCGTAAAGGACGGTCCAAGTCGATAATCGCAAGATCCATTTCCAAAACAACGTTTAACACTAGCTCCCAAAGACAAAGGTATGTAAGAAATTATACAAATAGGAAATGAAGCCAGTAACACACGAGAGAGAAGCGGTCAACCGTTTTCAATGATGCAGGGCAGATATTGGATATTCCAGGCATGAATTCCATATCAAAGTTCAAATTCGTAGATCATGAATAAGTTCCAGGTGAAATAACAATTAAACAAGGTATCGCAGTCGCGCTTAGATTGCAACCGTTCATAAAGGTATCATGCAGATATGATGAGCATGGCTACCCCAGCTCAGGTTAAGCGGTGCTAGATACAGTTCGAAAATGACGAGCGTTACAGACCTTAAGCGAACAGATTGTGATTCAAAAGTAACGGACGATTACGTCTTTCCCGTTAGTATGTAAGAATCTCATACTACAAGAGGTGCCATCTATGATGTTACACATGACATGCTGGTCTGTATAAAAGCTGTCTACGAGATAGACGGTTACACTCGGCTACCTGCACCATTTCTGTTGTTAAATACCATGTAAGCGATAGATATGCACATAAGGATAACAGCGCCGTCTATGTGGTTGATCACAATGCAGATCACAAGAGATTCTGAACGCTCTGTCCACACCTGCCAACGAGAGTGTTATACTCAGTGTAAAATTTGAGCAACTTACAATGAAGGCGTTTGATGGAGTATCCTTGACAAACTAGTTTTTGAACTAACAACTTGTAACGCAGATTAAAGTCATCACAATTTACGCAAGATCTCACAAATGCTACAAGGCGAGATATGCATACTGGTTATGCAGGATCCTTTGGTATATTTAAAAGATCAAAATTGAAATTATCCCCTTTGTCGTAAAGGCAACGTGAAAGGAGACCTTGTTCGTCTTTGTACAGATATAGATCCAAATAAGCTGTACCATCAGAACTATCTGTTGTCTCCTTTAAATCCAATGAAGGCGGATAGATTTCCTTCACCGCTTCAGTAAAATGGGGGTCATTTAACGCCAGTAGATCATCAATATACCGCTTGGTAAATGAAAAGGATCGAGCTTTAAAGATATTATTTTTAAGTAATTTCTGCATATAGTCGTATTCAGATGAAAACTGGTATAGGTCTGCCAAAAGAGGCGCACAATAAGGTACCAATTGGAATACCTATGCACTGTTGGTAAATGGTATCTCCGAATTTCACATAGATGTTATTAATGAAAAATTCAAGTAATTCAATAAATAATGTAACATCCCATGAGTGGTAACCTTTATAAAGAGTAGAACGAAAGAAAGCCTTATTGCTTCTGACGTTAATGTAACGGTGACCAGTTTTAGTAAATACCGAGACAATTAAAGACGATATTCTTTCAATAAGATCTTTGTGAGGAATCGTAGTATAGAGAGTAGAGAAATCCCATGTGGATACGTCTTTGTACGGTATATGCATATGAGCATCGAGTTCTTCTGTAAGACGTTTGGAGTTGTTAAGAATCCACATGCAGCTGACACCTGAATTTTTTGTTATGGCACAACAATACTTATTCCAAAATGACTTTACTTCTTGTAACGCTCTCGTAAGTAGGGTTGACCCGTCACCCTCGGGTTTAAATACATTTGACGTCCGTGCTCGGCACCCAAGAATTGAATCTGGGTGGACAGCCGACCCACTTCACCCAGTAGTTTTCCACTTTACTTATACGCACGAGATCGCCATCGTTGTAACGGTACACCGATCGTGTGGACGTGCGTGAACGGTTCAAGACTTGACGCACTTCTGGTTCTGCGCGGTGATTTCGATGGCGGACCGCCGTATACTCCGGTGATACGCTCGATTGTAAGCGGGAAGGCGTTCTGGTACCGCCCAGTGTTGTGAGCTGTGGAATACTTGTACGTGGGACGACCCAAGCGTACTTGGAGAGGACATAGATGCAGGTAAGTTGGTAACGGTTGTCGTCGTTCTCTTTGGCGAACGATCCCATGTCGACCAGTTCCCATGTCGACCAGTTCCCATGTCGACCAGGTCCTCCTGTCTATACCCCCAACCACGACCCGGTTACGAGGGTAGCGCCATCGAGCGGGAAGGTTTAGAGTGTTCGTTTCCTGTTGGGCCAACCAAGCTAGAGCAAGGGCTTAGTACAGTGCATGCAGAGTGGCATCGACAGGCATGGATCACTGCCCGCGAGCGTGCTCTACCCCTGCTTCCGCCACCGCCACTGCTGTTGCTGTTGTTGTTGGCGAGGGGGCTGGCGGCCGGTGTGAGGCATAGTTCCCGTGTCGTTCCTGTGTGTGTGTGTGTGTGTGTGTGTGTGTGCGCGAGGGAAAAGATAGTAGGTGTGGTCTTGTGGAATGCGCGGATCAGAGTGAGTGGACCTCCCCAGACAGCGTATTTTTTCAACCCCGGTATGACTGGGGTGGTTGGGTCTCGTCTCCCTGCTAAGAAAACAAACAAACAAACAAACAAACCAGTGTGCCGGGAACATCAACCAACATAAACAATACACCAGTGTACATGCATCTGACTCGGCCAGAGCGTCTATAAAGTAGTGACGCCTGGTTGGAGGGTCGCTCCTCGTACATTAACGTTGGGGAGAACAGTATCTAAATGATACTGCTGAATGGGCTGGGAATCCTTGACGTGTAAGCTCGCACGACCTGCAGTCCATGATTGACGGTACCACCCGCAAACATACTACTGAGTATACCCTTATAGCCTCGAAGGTCGGTGATGACGTCCAGCCATTCTTTCCACCGGGGCGTCGTGCGCAGGTTATTCAGGCTAGAAAGACAAAAAGTTTTTAAAACACACCCTCATTCTAGTGCCATCACCGACCGAGCAATACCACCATCAATCAAATCACTTACGGTGGACTACCCATAGCTAAATAACACACGTGGTGTGGGTGACAAATAACCAACGACATGACCGGAGATTCAACGTTACATTTTTGTTTTCTTTCTTTTTATTGCATGTGAACCCCAACAATGACAGAAAAAATAAAGCACAGTAGTGTGTGTGTGTATTTTACGCAGGGGCACATGTCCGCTCAGCGTGGGAAATGTCTCGTGGTGGTGAGGGTGGTGAATGAACCACAGATATGGAAGTCTTGGCAATGATTCAGAACTCGCACCCTGGTAACGTCGGGAGAAGTAAGGGTTGGCCTTCTTGATAGGCGTCCACGCAGTTGCTGCTTCACTTCCTTCCCCGCCTCCCAATGTAGTGATACCTTGCTGGCCTGGTGCATGAAATTGACGTGCGCGTCTCCCTCTTTCAGGTAACGGGTACGTGCTTCGTCCACGATGGTGACGGGCAGCTCTTGGTCCTGCAGCAAGGGAGGAAGGGAGATCTGGTTGATCATGCCCGGGCGTTGTTTGTTGAAGCCTGGAGCGTACGCTTTTCTCTGCAACTGTAGGATGTGGAGCTAGAGAGCCACGGCGTACGCTTTCCACAGGAAGTTAGTCAGGGCCACATCAAGCTCTGACTCAAGTGAGGCCGGTTTCAGCTGCTCCAGGCTGAATGTCAACGCATTTGGTTGGATAGTTGAGGGTGACACCTTCTTTGGTCGGGTAGAGTGGACATTTGGGTCAATGTGCCCCCCATTGCTTCACGTGGATGAACATGGCGACGTTGGGGGTGGAGTGGAGAGACACCAGTCGTCGGAAAGCGGCTGACGCAAAGTCAAACCGACCTCGGAGACATCTGCAGCCAGTTCCTTCAACCTAGCCCAGCCCTGTTCGTCGAGAACGGCAAGCATGGGTGGAGAGTCGGGGTCTATGGGACATTGTAGAATCTCAGTCATCTTGTCATCACTCACACCCACCCACAGCCACGGGGCGAGCTGAAGCTTGGTCACGGTCTCGCTGGGATATCGATGCACACCTTCTTCTCGGCAGGCTATGGCAGCAGCAAAGCCTTGACAGAAACGGATCCTTTCATAATGGCAGCGTGTTGCTGAGGGTGGTCTGGCGTTGCGTAGACAGGTATTGTAGCCGTAGTAGCTAACCACTTCACGGCTCCCCATACATCTCTGTATCGCATCCGCGCAGACGTCAACGAAATTCGCGCGCCAACACCGTGTCACAACCCATTGATCAGTTTTGACGCGTTAGAGCTGCTCAACCCAAAATTACAAGCCGACGTTTCGCTCACCCGTCGCTCATTGGTCCGTCCTGCATGTCGCTCATTGGAAGACGTCAAGGAAATCCGAGCTGGAAAAATCAAATCTAGCCATTGGTCCGTTTTGATCTCAACACTCAACCCTACAAGCCGGCCATGATATGCTACGCTAGGCTATGCTATGCTGTGCTGTGCTGTGCTGTGTTGTGCTGTGCTATGCTATGCTATGCTATGCTATGCTATGCTATGCTATGCTATGCTATGCTATGCTATGCGCGGACTCAACGACGCCTAACTTTCCACCGCCTCAACAGCTCGTCCTCCCCAAATGGACACGTTCGGCACACGTTCTTTTTTTCATTACGCTGCGATAAGGCGCTAACCTCTTCGGTCGCTGAAATTTGAGTGACCAGTTATTTATGCATTTCGAATTTACACACCGAAGGCCATATTATTTTGCCGTAATTGTATTATTGCATTGTGCTGAGTATGAAGTATTAGTGTATTTGTAGAGGACCTCTGACAGGAACACAAATTTTTGATGGCACTGTGTTGGTTTATCTGCGTGTGTTTACTCTTCCACGTGTGCGCATGAACATAAAGCCTTGTCTGGGCCGAAACAAATTAAGTAATGACTGATGTAATAACGGCAGGTGCCCAGCGCGCGGTGGAAGATTCACTGATTGGGAAGCTGTTGACTGTGTTCGTTTGATGCCGAGGTAGCGAGGCAGTGAGACAGCTGAGACAGCTGAGATGAGTCATCTTGCTGCCTCGATTCGCGACTTCGTTGTCTCACTTCTCTACCTCGCCGATTCGCTACCTTTTTGTTTCGCTGCCTCGCTAACTTGCTGCCTCGCCCTGTATTAGAAATTTTGATGTAGCGAGATGCACACTATCGGCTTCAGTAGTTAACGTCCAACATGGCCATGATGTCCAAATTGGATGTAAGGGTCCGAAACCCGAGTTTGATCTGTAACTTGTTATGGTAAAGCAATGTACCTAATGTACTCAACTTTTCAAATTTCTCTTCCTGTAAACATTAAGACAGAATACCTCCATGATGTATAAAAAACTACCAGTTCTGCGACTGGAGTACTCGGCCCAGTTTCACAAAGTGGTGTGCGACATTTTTTTTATCGCACATTTACCGTTTGATTATCGAAGACGTACGACATCTTTGTGAAGGTGGGCCCTGACGCTGAGTGTTTACAACAGTGTTTATTCCCCTCAACTGTGTTGCTGCAGTAGCCAATCATTATACCTGTAAAAGGGCAAGAAATTACACACAACACCTCGTCAGCAGCAGCAGTACTCAAGGCTAAGGTTTTTCATTGCAGGGCGAAGTCATTGAACTGTTTGGTACCAAACGCGCCTCTGTTTTAATGTGTGTAGAAAGATTTCCACATAGGCCCTATGCATAAGAAAGGTTTGCAACTGTTTAGTACGTATAGGCCTGTGTCGATTTCTTTTGTACATTCTAATTCTACATTTCTAATGGCCCAGATCTACAATTCCTTTGTATAAGCCTACATGTATATATTTATATAAATGTATTGTACATATGCATAAAATAATTGTACATAGGCCTACATTCAATAAACGTTTATTGTATTTATTTTAGAAGTTTTTGGCACATATGTAGGCCTCTAATTAGAATGAATGAATGCTTAGGTTTAACGTCGTATTTAACAATGTTTTAATCATATGACGACGAGGAGGTGTGTGTACATATACTGTGTCTCCTTGTGGCAGGGCGAATCCATGCCGCCAAAGTGGTGCAGCTACTGAAGTATCATGCCGAAGACACCCGACATTACACTCCACCCAGTCACATTATATTGATACCGGGTCAACTAGTCCTGTTTCCTTACTCTAACCTCTCAGTGAAGGCAGCAACAAATACTATGTTTTCTTATTGAAGTCTTCATTATGACAGGACCCGGGTTTGATCCCAGGACTCCCAACTTCCAGGCTATAATTCGAGAATACATACCATTTTTTGCTGGCTTAATATAACCCACACACCCCCACACAAAACATGAAGATTACAGGAGAGGTACAATTAGATCTTTTCCTTCAAATTTCCTTTAAAAAGTTAGAGATGAAACTGATTTGTACAGTACATTCAGCCATGATATTCAACACTATCGTGGAACGGGTGAAACAATTCATTCTTTTCGCAATGGATATATGTACCCTACCTACAATTGCATATATTTCGGCTAAAACAAAGCCTTAAGGGTGTCAGTTTTATCTGTTATGTGTCAATTTTACCTATTACGTACATGAAGAAAAGCGAAAAATAATTTTTTAACTGTAGAACATTGGAACGTGTTGGAATAGGGCGAGAAAATTAAAGTGGACTAACAAGGGACCAGTCATACACATGTGCAGAATAAGGTACGAGACAAGAAGGTGTATCACATGAGAGGCAAAATGGCCGACGAAGCGAAAAGCTTTCTTGGTCTACTGAACGGTTTGGTCCGAAGAACGTATTATGGAGATGCAGAACTGAGCAATGACTTCCTTCGATCAGAGTTGTATCCTGACCTATCAGAAAAAGATTTCAACGATGTTTTGACTAGGTGTTTGAACATCTTTAAGGTGAGTTGAACGTGCTAAGGTGAGGCCGGTTCAATATTTAAGTTGTAACTTGTAAGTCCCCAGTCTGATGCTGATTGTGAAAAGCATAGGAAGTTGTAAAGACTAGTGTGATCCTTTTGTTAGTCAATGAGCCCCTTCTTAAATGTTCGTTGTTAAAAGCTGATTCGTCTCTCTACCTCATTACAGCGACCTCAACTTTAAAATTCCCCCAAACCCGCCATCATTATGTGTACACACTGAAGGCTATCATGGTAATTATTAATTCAGCAGTCTAAACGTGTAGCCTCATAATTTTTCAGATTGTGGATTAGTCTGAAATTGCTCTGTTGTTGGGTTTGTCAAAATTTTTTTTGGCCCTGCATGGAACCAAACCAACGTGATGTAGCAAGCGAATTTCTGTACCAACAGCCTCGGCATACATTAGTCAGAGGCAGGCAACTACAATAGGATTTTACATGGAGTACGCTCTGACATTGGTTTGGGGCCACCCTTGGCTGAGCAAAATTGGCCAAACGTAACGTCAGATCAATCTCAAATATTTGTGGATATTTTGCCCGCGGACATCAATCATCACCGCCCCACCCTCGCACTCCCCTTAATACTTACAAGTCGAGCAACATGAAGTGTCCCCATAATCAACTAACCTGTTCTGAGTCTCGCTGATCCAAAAGCAGTCCATGACAACCTCAGAAATTTACAAAATAAATACATTTTAGACATTACACCCACTGTCTGTCACATTTTTTTACATTTTATCCACCGTCTGTCACCATTTTGATCACTTGCGAGACTGAATGAGACTGAAACGATGAGCGCCATCTGAAGTCATGGGGAGTGAACCATCCAGATTGACCACTAGACTTTTCTAGTATTATTATAGTGATTGTCATCGCTATTATCTCCCTTGAACGACTTTATTTTCACCTTCACATCAATCAGGTGACTTGTATGTACGACTAGCAGTAAGAGATGGTGGCCACAGTGGGTGTAGTGTCTGAAAATGCATATATTGTGTGCAGTTGTCATGCATCGTTTTCGGTTCAGCAAGAGTTAGAACAGGTTAGTTGATTATGGGGACCAATCAGTTAACATGTATCGCTGGGAAAGTTTTAATGCTCGTGTGAAGTTTCGGTAAATGTGTTTTACTGTTGATCCAACATATTAGAAGCAGTTTTTCTCCATAACTCTCCCAACACTTTTTGTTGCTTGATTTAAGAGTTACATTCCGCAACTAGGAAATGAACAGCTGTCTTTTTCTTCTAATTCAATACCATTTATTCATGTTTGTCACTATATATTATATTATACCATGCATGACATTTTTGCACAACTTAAAATGAACAATGTAAAATTCATGGCAGTTTGGCAAAACAACTTAATATGCATAACATGTGCCATGTTCCAGCAAGGTTAGCGTTGTAAAATTCCTTGAAATTTTCTACATGGGGTCAAATGATTTATGATAGTGAAACTCAGCTGTACATGAGGAGAACTCTGCTAGCCTTTAAGCTGAACATGGTGTACATGTCATAAATGGTATGCTACTATCTAATGCAGACTCTGGCAAGCTTCAGTGATGAAGAAAGTTTTCCTTTTTAATCTGCAATACTTCTGGTAGTTCCCAATCTGACTCATTGTAACTAATCCAGGCTACAGTAGAGCTGTTGAAAGAAAGTGGAATGAGCAACCCCGCATGATCTGCACTGCTATAAAACAAATTCATAATTCATATATATGGATTAGTGGGTACAATAAATGTACCTATAAAACACACTGATATTTCATCAAATAACCTGAAATGCCCAAAGACAAAGTTGTCCACCTGGGCAATTGTTTATATGGGGATCTGACTTTTTGATTTCGTCATTCTCTTGATGCAAGTTCAAACCCACCATGAAAGATATAAAAAAAAAAAAAAACTAATGCATCAGCATTTAACTAGTGTAACTAATGTAATTATGTAAATGAGAAAAGAAAATAGGGCTCTGACAGCTGAACTATGAATATATGGATTTTGATGTTTTTGATCAGTCTGCATTTTTTCTTTTCTGGTATACGATACATAAAGAAACATATATGTACCACAGTTACTGTGGATAGCCCTTGTTAGTGGAGCAATTCATAAATTGTACCAGATGAAATAACTCTTTTGTCTCGTCTATTTTTCTCAGACCCTGGCTTCAGCTGATATGGATTTCAACCAGTTGGAAGCTTATCTGACATCACAGACGAGGAAGAAGGAAGGAGGAATTACTGAAGAACAAGCTAAAGTTATAACCAAATTTTGGAAGAGTCATAAAAGCCGTGTTCACGAGACCATAGTAACAAACTCAACCTGGGGAAATACACTGAAAAATTTCTCCTGGAGAATAGACATTAAAACTCAAGCCAAACACATTGACCAAATAAACACACCAACTGCCATTGTGGAACTTCAGATAGAGGAAAATGCTTCCAAGACTAAGGTAAGGGTGTATTCATCTTTACATTGTCAAGGCATCTGCTTAATTTCTATTCAGTAAACGACTTGACTGGGGTGTAAACTGTTCAGAATTTGAGCAGTGAATGGAAAATACAGTCAGGCTGTTGTTACTAGGTTACTTGAGAGTTGAGACTGAAGTGTCTGCTTTTGTAATGTGACATCTTCCCTGCTATAGCACACAGCTATGTAAAAGCAGCAACATATACTTTACAAGATTGCCTCTGAACAAAAACCTGCGGATGGTCATGGGTTTCCCCGGGCTCTGCCTGCTTTCCTCCCACAATAGTGCTGGTGGCCATCGTATAAGTGAAATATTCCTGAGTACGGTGTAAAACACCTATCAAATAGATAAATAAATAAATCCAAACACAAAGGCCAGGCAGCAAAACACTGAGAAGACTTTTGTCAGTTTTTGGGTGATTTTTGTCCTGTGTTTCATGAACCTCAGACTAAATGTCACAAGCGTATTCTATTAAGGTACAAGCTCTGCCAGGTGCTGGATCAAAGCAGTTAGCTTGTGGAGCCATTTCTTGTACCAGGGCCACCCAACATGTGACCTAACGCATGATTGGAATCAACATTCCTCATTCTGTCAAGTTTATTCATTTGGGGTTTAAAACTAAATCAAAAACCAACAAATATTTTTTCTTCTTTTCTTTTGTCTTGTAGGGAACTGAAGTTGTTCGGTTTGAAATGGATGAAGAGAAGCTACGAAAAATTTTGTCAAATTTACAGGAGATTGAAGAGGAAATCAAACAGCATTGCAAACAGGAGTCATAGGCCATAGACGTGTTGTTTTCTACATCCATCGCGGTGTATGTAACCATAGCAATGGCTGTTATGATGAATTTAGCTGCAGCATGGGGCAAACGAGTCAGAACTATACCAAATGATGCATTCTACTAGCTCAATAACTGTCACATGCTCCAAAGCTATGTACTCTTTGTGTTCTTTCTCCAGAACATGACACTTTCTATTATGTGTGTGTGTTAAATACATTACATGAACACAGGCCACAAGTAATTTATTGATTTATTGTATTGGTGTTTTACGTCGTACTCAAGAGTATTTCACTTATAACACGACGGCCAGCATTATGGTGGGAGGGACTTAAACTTGCAGCGACCTCATTGGTGAGAAGCTCCTGGGTCATTGTGCCATGCTGGCATGCTAACCACCTCAGTGGCCCCATTTCAAAGTAATTAGAACCTCTTCTTTTAGCGAGTGAGAGTCTACCTTTGGCTGCACATTTCTGGGGAAGGGTCACGCTTGTTAGCATGAGTTACTTCCCCTTGGTCACTATTCGTTTGTGCAACATGAGATGCTATCTCCAGTGGAACTGGTGTCTTAAACTGCACAACATTGAACTGAATGACTGCAGTCGACACATTGTATTATATCCAGTTCATTAAGTTTGTCATTTGTTCATTTGTAAGACATCTGCCTGTATTTAAATGTTTAAATGCACAGATTTTCTGTAAATAAATGTACATAGCGACTTCACCTGTAAATGCAGTGTACATGTGTATATATGTAATAAACATCATACATCTGCAACAGTCTTCTGAGGTAAATCTCTTCAAGCATGTTCTCACATTCCAGGGCTTTATTGTCATCATTCTTTTACCAGAATCCGAATGGGTTTCCCCATATAGATTCACTTTTCTGCTATACCCTATCTTATTAGTCCAAATCTAGTACCACTAAGCAGTAGCTCCAAGCGAAGGTTTTACATATAACAGTTAATAGATTTTAGGGATTCTATATTTGTACTTCAGTGATCTGAAACAATTTGTATAGTACTGTAATAAAACTGTGAACTTGAATGTGACATTTTTTAACAGGATTCCAAGCAGATTCCCCTGGTTTTAGACTATGTGACACAATCTGTTCCCATATTCCCATCGAAAGTAAAGGACTGATAATCATTCGCAACAAGTGGATCTTGGTGATTCTGCTGGATGGGACAGAGCAACAGTTGTGCAGCATGCAACTGTAGGATGGAATTTTCATCATGAGGGAAGAAGAGTAGTTATTATGGTTTACTTTGCCCAGCTTAAGCAAGTCAGTTCATTGAGCTGTTTGTTCTTTTCTGTAATATGTCCTAGTTTTGTATACCGGTAGTTCACAAGCAATGCAGCATGGCAGCAGAGGATGTGTTTTCACACACCATGGAACAGACTTGTTTCGGTAGGGAAGGTTCTCCATTGAGTGCAGTTTTGTAACATGTTAGTACCTAGTAAATACATTAGTGAAAGTAGGGATAAAAAAAACTGCCTGTAGATCAGTGAGAGCTAATCTAATAGCAGAAGTAACGGCAAGCCTCCTGATAAGTTCACAACTGCCGTTTCTGTGTCAACATTTGAGGGTGTGTGCCCAAGCATGGGAGGTGAGGGTCCTGGAGTCACCTAGGCCTTACAAACACCTGATGGCCTGATGCATTCAAAACTCCCAGTTCACACAGCCCCTGATCATGCCTTTTATGACGCATCATACAGCATCGGCCAAGTGGGGGAAGTGCATATTCTGGTATCCTGCAGCAGATATCGCGTATCTGCTGACTAGGATATCTAACTTCTCCGTTCGGCTGTGAAAACAATGACCACATCGCTCGAGCGATTCACCTGTACATTGATCTGAGCTGAATTGTTGGGTTTTTTTGCAGGACATATTCATTACGTGGTTACTCACTGACAGGATATGGAAATTTATGGTGACAGTAACAATATGAGGGTTACTAACAGCGTATTAAATTGCATCATATAACTGAGTAACCATCTAACTAATAATATGGGCACATGGCTTCCTGACAAATACTCAGACCAAAGCTGGGTGCCCTTTCATTTAATGTCTGTGACAATGTGTACAGTATAGTTATTGAGTTAATTCCTAAACAAACACATTTTGGTAGAAAAGATTTTTATTCCTCAGACCAATCTTATTTACATTTTATAGTTAATACAAGGAAAAGCATTTTTCTGGTTGCTATGACAACAGCTTTAGATGATCGTGAATTGTTAGAAGATCAAGAAAATGATGTCTGCAGTGACAGTCTTTCTGAATTAAGTAACTTTGCAGGTCCTTTACAATTTTGTAAGGTAACAACAAAGTGGCCCAGGAGCGTCTGCAGTGTTATGAAAATAAGTTTGAACACCATGTTAAAGGCCAGATAGCATTAGTTTAAATTAGCTGTCTTCCACACAGGTGACAAAAGTAGGGTGTACAAATCCAAGTCATGTGACCTTGTTACACATGCTACCAGTACTGACTCTTCTGAAGTATATTTAATCCGCACTCAAAAGTAATACATGTACTACTGCTAAATCATAAGACAGGCTCTTCCAGCTTCTCAACTGGCACATTTTCAATACCAACAGTAATCATACATAGTGTAATACTTACACATCTGCTGTAAACTGGGTTGTTGGTAAGTACTGTATCTAAGAACTTTAGCTTCTGTGATGCGATTAGGCAGGCCCCTACCTGATAAAACTCCCTGACTTAAGGCTGTGACAGAACTAGTGGGATCTGGGATCTAAGCTGCAGTCCCATTGGTGACAGGCTTAAGGCCTTCTTTCAGAGACCTGAAGTCCACTGGGCCAGCCAGTCACCACTGTTATGTGTTCACCTTGTATATCTTATTCAGAAAAAGACCATACAAACTGAATGTGTTGATAAGGCAATGTTTTTCATGTTACCTGCTCAAAAATAAAAACGAAAATTCACGTAGGCCTTTTTCCTTAGTAAATATGGTCGTGTGACATACTGACAGTGCTTACAGGGAACAGTTACCTAATCAATGCAGCTGTACCTGCAATATGTTTCAGGTGTTTTTATATTACACTACTTTTGGAGAAATGTGGACTGCACAGAAGGAAATTCTACATCTTGCACAGGACAAGCTAATATTGGACTCGATCATGCTTCTTGTCTCCTAACGTCCTCTGGATAGTAACTTTTCCCTCTTCACTGGCCATGCTCTAAGGATGGCGCCTATAGGCAATGAACAGGATGAAGAGAATGCAAAGCTTGACGTGAATGGGGTATATTGCATTATTCTAAGAGCCACATGGATGAGACTTCATTAATCAAAGGTTAATCACCAGAGTTTAAAGTATTACAGATTGGCTCTGAAGGATCAACTGTAAGTTTTAAAGAAACATTTTAATTTTAAAAAAAGCACAGGACCTAAACAAAAATCTTCTCTTCTAGTTATGCTGCATGTATTTCTCTCCTGTCTAGCTGAGAATTATTGCGTTATAAGAGTATGATCCATGTACATAAGTGTAGCTGCCATGCCATGTAGACCAGGTTGACCTGAACAACACACTCTTGCACACTTCAGCCCCAAACATTCCTACAATGTGCAATCTCAAACATCCCTGCAGTGTGAATATCAGTTCCAAACTTTCCTGCAGTGTGCACATCAGTTTCAAACTTCCCTGCAGTGTGGATATATATCTAGATACCCTGTCACATGAAAACTGGAATCTCTCCTGTAGAAAAGAGCCACACTGTTCATCAGCTAAACTGAAGTTTTCAAAAATTCTATACAGAATTATATTTCAAAACTACCAAAGAGAAAAGAATGCAGTTTTGATACAAAAGTTGAAGTTAAAGGTCAGTACAGGGATCAGGTCTTATAAAAACAATCTAACCAAGCAAGGAATTGTGTCATGTTCTAAGCAAAATCAAAAGGCATATAACAGAAAACTCAACAAATGGTGATAAAAAATGTGTTAAATACATGAGTTCAAGAGTGAAATAAATTATATCACACAAAATACGATACAAAAATGTTTATTTTTTGCTAGGGCTACACTGTTGGCTTCGTCCTTTTCTGTGATCATATAAACTGGTGTCTTTACAGCTGTTTATAATGTGATGCAGAAGGGCATTCGACACATCAGGAAGACAATGTGGTCATAATTAACAATCACTTAATTATTTATTATATAATAAACCTAATGACCCCCTGAACAGAGCGCTATTTCACAAAGCAAACATATCTATAGGAAACTCTGAAACATATTCAAATCAGGGGTACAATTATCAATGCTGACCTCAAAATACTCTGGACATTTCCTAATGCTTACTGGACTTCAATAGGTAACATGTAACAGAAGATACAGTCACGCAGACAAAACACCCCAAAAACCTTCAGTCATAACAACCAGAAATAAATTTAAACCACAGCATGCCCTAGATGTGATAACAAGAACTTTTGTGCTCTCCAAAAAAAAAAAACCAACACACTTCTATTTAATACCGCAGTGATGATGAAATTCTTCTGAAACATGCTTAAAAATGTTTGAACAAAGACATCTGCCAAAGATTGCAACATTAGAAAATTGAGATTGAGATCTTGCCAGGGCATATCTTCACATAACTTTTGTGACTCTTTATTTGTAATGATTCAGTTTTGTTATCAACTTAGGTACAGGGTGATTACTAAGAAGCCTCAGAGAACAGACCTGTTCAGTTTCTCCATATGATTCCCCAGGCACTGATACTGCCAACTAGTGGATGTCACAAAACATCCAAAGAGTGTTTGGATACACAGAGAAGGGCATGCTGGGTAAACTGTCAGGGTGGGGTTAAACATTGGACGCTTTCACAAATAAATACACACAAACATAGGGCTGGATGCAGGCGCACTGCTTATATTACATATGTAACGTAACACAAAACTATCGCTTTAAAAATCTGTGCGCATTGGTTGGTCAAATATGAGAAGGCTTATTTCTGTACAAACCACATTCATGGTTAATTGTGGACAAAAATGCAACAACTCACTGTAATAAACATTCCAACCAGCCACATATACACGTACAGCTGAAGTGTTAATGTATATAGCACATGCAAATCCATGGTGTAAAAGACTGTAGCTTACACCCAAGAACCAAGTATGAACTGACCTGATTGCTTATGCCCTTCGAACAAAAATGAGGAAACCAAACAAATAACTGACTTTGATACAGATGAATGGCTGTCAATATAACAATAATAACTAAGGTGGGAAAGTATACATTAAAAACAACCCTGATTTCTACAGCCATCTTTGTCACAGGATTAGCTTCATATGTGTGCTTTACACTCGTGGTGAATTCTAGTCTGGCTACCATTTCTTACTATATAATGATCACTGTTACAAGTGCTGCTTCATTTCAGCTTTGAGGCCAGTTTTGATTTGAAAGAGCACCAGGAAACCCCAGGTGTACAGCCATGTGGCATAATGCAGTCAGCTAAGCAAACTTGGCTCAACAGGAAACCAGATCTACTGAGCAACCTAAAGAAAATGACCCAAAACACCATTATCCAGGACAGCTGTTCTCAAAGAAATACACAATGAACCAATAAATACATGCCATATTGACGATGTCATAGTATGTGAATTCTGAGTTGCTATGGGGTCGTTTGAGAAATGTCCCCAAAAGGTGGCTTCAGATGACCTGACGAAGCTTTCACAAAGCTTACCTTCAAGCACTGATTAGCAGTTTCCCTCACACATACATGAAACTGTCAACAAATTTCCATCAGGATTGAAGACATGTAACCATTTTTGTGACTTTCAAGTTCACTATTTTGACATTCAAATTCACAGAATTTCCTCAGTTTGCAACAATAAATTAATGCTGCTTTGTACAAAACTTAGAACCAACTGATGTGTCCAGCTGGTCATCAAGTGGTGCTCTCAAATGTCACAACTTTATGGCTTCAACCACAAATTCCTAACAATATGATAACTTCTGATGGTACCACACCATGAGAGGCAGAAGCTGTATAATGTCAACATCATGTGTATCGAAATGACCTGTGAATACAAAGTATGATATATCTGTACAGTGCCCTAGTAAATAGTCGTGAAACAATGGTGTTCTGTACAGCCAGATTTCTAAAAACAATCTGATGATTTGATTTTGTTTCGTATGATGAGTACACAGATGCAGGTGAAAACAAACAGCATACAGTGGGCTATAGTATGTATGTATATATATATATGTGTATATATATATACACACACACACACACACACACAAGAGTGGATCCAAATTGGGTGATCTCAGTCAACTGGGCAGACAATAAATGCCTCTCGGCCAAATGACCAATCAGACTCTTAGCTATAATGAGATTACCCAGTTCAGTAGCCAATTAGCTACAGGCTTTTAAACAGCCCCATAGCTAGGACAGTTCTTGATGAATATCCATGTAGGTGAAAAGACTGATGACTAGTTGCTCGGCCAGTTTCAGTCTAGTACAACGATGTCCTCACGGTTGCCGTTTCCTGATGATGACACGGCTGCAGCCGCTACTGCTGCAGCTGCAGCGGCGACAGCACCTGGTGGTGGGCGGATCTTGAGTGCACGCCATGGATTACGTGCAGCTCTCCGGAATTCTTGCTGTGACATTTGCTTTCGTAGTTTCCTGTGACAATCAAGTTTATACACATAAGTAGGTGTTGGTAACAGCTTCAAGACTGAAGAGTGGCTTTTCTCTGCTAGAAGTCTTCAGAGGCCGGTTGTTCAAATGCATATTAAAAGTTAAGTCTTGGCCTAATACAAAACTAATAGCAATTTAGATCAGGCCAAAGTTAACCCCAGGATTAACGGCTAATACAGTTTTGAACAACTGGGCCCAGAATTGATCACATAGAAAGGAAAGTGTCTCAGAAACTGTCCATACATGTGCAATATGCACCAGGGACACCGAATTCAAATATTCATAGATATTAGGGCAAAAATACATCACAAAGAGCTCCTTTGGGTTTTCATCCCTCCAGTTCTCTATACAATCCTTATGGTAAAGCTGTTAATTTTTTTATTTCTTTCACTTTAATCATTTTCCATTTTCAGTACTAATGCCTCTTTTTCTTTCTTTTTGCTAAATAAACTGAAGTGTTTGCTTTCTTTATATTGAGGACTAGACAATTTTGACCACCTGTATGGTTTTGTGGTACTTCAGTCAGCTGTCAGTTCCCCTTAGAACACCAGGTGCTATGGTAACACTGATGGGTACAAAGAAACTGAGATGTTAATGTCCCTGACTAATACAACAACACACACACTGAACACGTCTGTGCTGAACGAAAATCAGGGCAGATAACCGTCGAAGACAACCTCCTATATGTATGCACATATAACTGTGCATGTACATATATGGTGTATTCTAGTGGCAGGGCGAGTCCATGTGCCAAGCGAGGCAGCAACAAGTGCCTCTGCCTCATTTTTAAAGCATCTGGTACGACCCGACCTGGGTTTGATCCCAGTTCTCAAGACTTTGAGGCAGACTCTCAAATCATTAGGCCACCGAACCAGTTCAACAACCTCCTGCAACCTCTTCCTACACAATTTAAATTTCGCTTTCTTATGGGCAAGAGACTTTATCTGAGATTGCAAAGAAGCCAATTACCTCGTGCTATTTTAGCAGTGGTGGTCACACTCACCTGGTGGCATCAGTTGAGACAAAGTAAACATCATCCGGCGCATCTATCCAGCTGATCATCTGCATTTTGAGTGACTTGGGGTTCGAGCCGCGGTTACGGCCATTCATGTGATTGATCACGCTGCTTCTCTGTGAACACATCACAAACAGATCACTGTGATATAAAGCTTATATACAAGCAAGTGTGCTGAATATGGCAAGTCTGGTGTCATCAGTGCAGGTGAACAGTGTAATCAACACTATGAGAGGATAGCAGTGTAATCATATAGAGTGGTCAAAGGTAAACATTTTCACAGGTCAGTGTGATCTATGGGGAATTCTTTCAATCAACTCCATCACTTGATAGTGGCGTAAACATATATTGGTCAAAGGTAAACATTTTCACAGGTCAGTGTGATCTGTGAGGAATTCTTTCAATCAACTCCATCACAGGATAGTGGTGTAAACATATATAGTGGTCAAAGGTAAACATTTTCCCAGGTCAATGTGATCTGTGAGGAATTCTTTCAATCAACTCCATCAGACGAAAGCGGTGTAAGCATACGGTATATAGTGGTCAAATGTAAACACTTTTTACTGGTCAATGTCATCTGTGGGGAATTCTTTCAATCCACTCCATCAGATGATAGCGGTGTAAGCATATGGTATGTAGTGGTCAAAGATAAACACTTTCACTGGTCAATGTGATCTGTGAGGAATTCTTTCAATCAACTCCATCACAGGATAGTGGTGTAAGCATACGGTATATAATGGTCAAATGTAAACATTTTCCCAGGCCAATGTGATCTGTGAGGAATTCTTTCAATCAACTCCATCACAGGATAATGGTGTAAGCATACGGTATATAATGGTCAAAGGTAAACATTTTCCCAGGCCAATGTGATCTGTGAGGAATTCTTTCAATCAACTCCATCACAGGATAGTGGTGTAAGCATACGGTATATAATGGTCAAAGGTAAACATTTTCCCAGGTCAATGTGATCTGTGGGGAATTCTTTCAATCAACTCCATCACAGGATAGTGGTGTAAGCATACGGTATATAATGGTCAAATGTAAACATTTTCCCAGGCCAATGTGATCTGTGAGGAATTCTTTCAATCAACTCCATCACAGGATAGTGGTGTAAGCATACGGTATATAATGGTCAAAGGTAAACATTTTCCCAGGCCAATGTGATCTGTGAGGAATTCTTTCAATCAACTCCATCACAGGATAGTGGTGTAAGCATACGGTATATAATGGTCAAAGGTAAACATTTTCCCAGGTCAATGTGATCTGTGAGGAATTCTTTCAATCAACTCCATCACAGGATAGTGGTGTAAGCATACGGTATATAATGGTCAAAGGTAAACATTTTCCCAGGTCAATGTGATCTGTGAGGAATTCTTTCAATCAACTCCATCACAGGATAGTGGTGTAAGCATACGGTATATAATGGTCAAAGGTAAACATTTTCCCAGGTCAATGTGATCTGTGAGGAATTCTTTCAATCAACTCCATCACAGGATAGTGGTGTAAGCATACGGTATATAATGGTCAAAGGTAAACATTTTCCCAGGTCAATGTGATCTGTGAGGAATTCTTTCAATCACCTCCATCAGACGATAGCGGTGTAAGCATACGGTATATAGTGGTCAAAGGTAAACATTTTCCCAGGTCAATGTGATCTGTGGGGAATTCTTTCAATCCACTCCATCAGACGATAGCGGTGTAAGCATATGGTATATAGTGGTCAAAGGTAAACATTTTCCCAGGTCAATGTGATCTGTGAGGAATTCTTTCAATCAACTCCATCACAGGATAGTGGTGTAAGCATACGGTATATAATGGTCAAAGGTAAACATTTTCCCAGGTCAATGTGATCTGTGGGGAATTCTTTCAATCCACTCCATCAGACGATAGCGGTGTAAGCATATGGTATATAGTGCTCAAAGGTAAACACTTTTACTGGTCAATGTGATCTGTGGGGAATTCTTTCAATCACCTCCATCAGACGATAGCGGTGTAAGCATATTATATGTAGTGGTCAAAGATAAACACTTTCACTGGTCAATGTGATCTGTGAGGAATTCTTTCGATCAACTCCATCAGACGATAGCGGTGTAAGCATATGGTATATAGTGGTCAAAGGTAAACACTTTTACTGGTCAATGTCATCTGTGGGGAATTCTTTCAATCAACTCCATCAGACGATAGCGGTGTAAGCATATTATATGTAGTGGTCAAAGATAAACACTTTCACTGGTCAATGTGATCTGTGAGGAATTCTTTCGATCAACTCCATCAGACGATAGCGGTGTAAGCATACGGTATATAGTGGTCAAAGGTAAACATTTTCCCAGGTCAATGTGATCTGTGAGGAATTCTTTCAATCAACTCCATCACAGGATAGTGGTGTAAGCATACGGTACATAATGGTCAAAGGTAAACATTTTCCCAGGTCAATGTGATCTGTGAGGAATTCTTTCGATCAACTCCATCAGACGATAGCGGTGTAAGCATATGGTATATAGTGGTCAAAGGTAAACACTTTTACTGGTCAATGTGATCTGTGGGGAATTCTTTCAATCACCTCCATCAGACGATAGCGGTGTAAACATACGGTATATAGTGGTCAAAGGTAAACACTTTTACTGGTCAATGTCATCTGTGGGGAATTCTTTCAATCACCTCCATCAGACGATAGCGGTGTAAACATACGGTATATAGTGCTCAAAGGTAAACACTTTTACTGGTCAATGTGATCTGTGGGGAATTCTTTCAATCACCTCCATCAGACGATAGCGGTGTAAGCATACGGTATATAGTGGTCAAAGGTAAACACTTTTACTGGTCAATGTGATCTGTGAGGAATTCTTTCAATCAACTCCATCAGAGGATAGCGGTGTAAGCATATTATATGTAGTGGTCAAAGATAAACACTTTCACTGGTCAATGTGATCTGTGAGGAATTCTTTCGATCAACTCCATCAGACGATAGCGGTGTAAGCATATGGTATATAGTGGTCAAAGGTAAACACTTTTACTGGTCAATGTCATCTGTGGGGAATTCTTTCAATCAACTCCATCAGACGATAGCGGTGTAAGCATACGGTATATAGTGGTCAAAGGTAAACACTTTCACTGGTCAATGTGATCTGTGAGGAATTCTTTCGATCAACTCCATCAGACGATAGCGGTGTAAGCATACGGTATATAGTGGTCAAAGGTAAACATTTTCCCAGGTCAATGTGATCTGTGAGGAATTCTTTCAATCAACTCCATCACAGGATAGTGGTGTAAGCATACGGTACATAATGGTCAAAGGTAAACATTTTCCCAGGTCAATGTGATCTGTGAGGAATTCTTTCGATCAACTCCATCAGACGATAGCGGTGTAAGCATATGGTATATAGTGGTCAAAGGTAAACACTTTTACTGGTCAATGTGATCTGTGGGGAATTCTTTCAATCACCTCCATCAGACGATAGCGGTGTAAACATACGGTATATAGTGCTCAAAGGTAAACACTTTTACTGGTCAATGTGATCTGTGGGGAATTCTTTCAATCACCTCCATCAGACGATAGCGGTGTAAGCATACGGTATATAGTGGTCAAAGGTAAACACTTTTACTGGTCAATGTGATCTGTGAGGAATTCTTTCAATCAACTCCATCAGAGGATAGCCCTTTCTAAGAATTACTAACCTCTCCTAAAAACCTGTTACTCATTCTGCCCATTTCTTCAACAGTTTGCCCTTTCTACTGATCTCTAAAATCCATTATAGTTTCACGTAATACTTCCTGATAGATAAATTTGTTTATTAATTTGATTATTTTTCAATGCCATTTTCCAGAACTTTTCACTTACATGATGGTTTTTCAGGTGTGAGGAAATCAGAGTGCCCATGGTAAAATACCAGCCTTTGGCAAGTTACAATGCTAACCTTTCCAAAGTGTGATCTGCGTGCCTTATTAGTGGGAAACAAGCAGTCTTGTTAGACTGTACAAACACATCCATAACCACCTCTAAGTGCTTACTGTTACCAATGCCCCTGGGGAATATATAAAACTTCCCTTTTCAAGGCAGAGATTGAAACAACACCCCATGTCCTAGTTGTGGGAAGACAGACACCATAAAGGAATACAGAATCGATTCTGATTGGCTGGAGTGAGAGATATGCAAGTCCAGGCTATGCCTAACCTCAGCTGAATTTTATGAATGGAAAATTCATTCAAGGTTGCAGGGTTCAACCCAGGAATCATAATGTTCACTGCAAGTCAATCGGCACCGATTCAGAATCCCTTTGAACACTCTGCCACAACCCGCACCCCACTTACATGAATTACAGAAGAATATTTGTATCTGTATTACAGATGTGCTTACCTGTTGTGGCGTGGACTTATTGACCATTCCAGCCTGACGAATCACTCCTAGGTTAGGACGCTTTGCGGCTGGACCTAGGAAATATAAGATACTTGGGTGACTGGAAATCTCCTTACTACAAACAGCACATACATAAACAATATTTCATTAATCCTTGTGTATTTTATACAAAACTGTTGTACTTCAATGTTTCATCGTGTCCTCAACAACTTCCTGTTCCTCATTAGTATTTTGGGGGGTCGGAGGGGAGGTAGGAGGACAGGAATGTGAACAAGTCAGTATACTGCGAATCCAGTATAAATCTAGGTTATCAAATTTATCGGGAAGCATTTCACCTGATGATTGTAATGTTATCTGAACTCACCATCGACACCATTACTCTGTTCATATCCTCTCCTCTTCATGATTGACGGATGACCAACGTTCAGTTTGGATGCTACACTTGAGGAGTCACCATGTTCTGAAACCAGGGCAGGTTTACTTCATACAAATCTCCACAAGGAAAATTTCAGTGCCAAGTACAATGTCAACAACTTGCATATTGTGGCTCTAGAAAATTTTTACATAAATTCTAATTTTATTTCTTCTAATGAGGTGCTTTGTTCACTTTTCACGGACTATAATTAATGGTACATAAAATCAAATTTAAACACATAAAAAACAAGTAATCTTCAAGTAAAAGTTCACATGCATTAAAGCATCAAGAAAGATCCTGGACCAGCTGTTCAAAAGTGTATTACCACTAACATGTAAATCCAGACCTAACTTTAATCTGGATATATTTAAGTGCCATTAGTTTTGCCTAAGACAGGTATTAAGATGTAAGACTGACATAATGTCTAAATACGCTGTTGAATAGCTGGCTACTGAGATTATAAACTGTGTGTAACTATAAATGACAGTTGACTCACTGTCTGGCCTGGAGAACATGGGTGGTTTCTCCTGTTCCACATCAATGCCAAGCTTTGACACAATGGGCTCAAGAGTAGCGGGGCTCTTTGGCTTGATACTTGGTACATATTCTTTGTGTTGAGTAAGACGTAACTGACCTGTGGGAATATAACACAATTTACATCAAATGAAAACATGTCAAGTAACCATAATTTGACATTATTCTCCAAAAAAATAAGAAAAAATCTTACCCTTTTATAATAACAGATGTGTCTGAAAAATAAGTGTGCAGACTATTTCCCCTAAAGAAATTTCAACTTACATTCTTGTTTGATTGCTGCAACATTCACTGCCACAAATGGTGTTCTGGCGGCACGTTTTGGTCGTAGGATATCCCTGCATATTCTTCTTGAGATTCGAGTGAGAGGGGTAGTGATGAGACAAAAGGCTGCGCGTGTTTTCATGACTGGCCTTGGGCTGCTTGCCCGAATGGCCAATCCATGGGCTGTGGCCAGGTGACGGGCTAGGTGGGCCTTCAACTTGAACTCCTGCCCAAAAAGAATTCAAGCCCTTTAATTTCAGAAAATCAGATTTCATTTCACAAATAAATTGTCTCACCCCAGAATGATTTAAGTCAAGCTAAAGGGATTACTTTATCTTCATCAAAGCAGTACTGACAAAAACAAACATCAAAGCAGCAACCTAGAAGAGAATAGCTTTAACATGACTCTGGTGAAGATCACAATTACGGCACTACATTTACAGTAATACACCTACAAACCTACCTTTCCACATCCACCAATTGTACATTTTTGCATTCTCATGGCTGCCATTTGAGCTACTCTCTCTGAAAGGTAAGACATAGGAACAGTGCACCAAGATATATTATTTACATATTCAGACCGTTTTGCAGCCATGCCACAGGTATCCTATTAAGACTATCACAAAAAGCAGAGATAGTAATTATCCAACAACCATCACAATATTCTTATGAAATATTTACACCAGTGGCTTTACTCAATATTCAGCAATCTGTTAACTAGTTTTTCATGTGCCACGTTCAAGAGATAGCCATTTTAGTTACCCCCAATGATGCAAATCAGTGATATCAGCAAATTGCTCATGTGAACTGAAGATACTTGGAAAGGATGAGAAAATAAAAGAACTGCTTACCATGTCTTTGATTCGGGGCAGGTCGTTCACCATCTATTGTCAAAACACAGAAATATCATCCCATAAACATAAACATTTATCCAGATGTGTTTATAGTCTATTTCTACACCATTAACAACTCCAATTCGATAGTTTTAATTAATCTCACATGTACAGTATGGACTTTTTTTTTTTTTTTGAAAAAGATGAATTGGTATCAAAATCCAGAATTTTACAGTTTAAGATATGGGTTTACTCCAGAAGCAGGTAAAAACCACTGTTCATTCTAAGTGCAATTAGCTTACTATGTCTGAACCTGGGCATCATGAAATCTCTATTTTCTATTTGTTTCATAAAATATGTGAACAAATATGAAAATCAACCAATTTTAGTGGTTAAAGATTAGTTATAATGTTTAACAGGAGTTTTCAATTTGAATCTAACAAATATTTTTTTTCACGGTGAATTCATGAATTGAATAAGAATTTTTAATAAGCAGTGTACCTGCTACATCAGATGAATCCGCAAACACGGGTTTTGACTGCCAAAGGATGGCCACAGACAGACCACATATTACAGAGTATTCAACTGATTTGTAACAAAGACTACCAGAAGAACGGAATCCTGGCTCCAGTGTAGGCACACAAAATACAGGGAGTAGAGGGATGATCTACCTCAAATCTGGATTTGCCTCCACAGACATGGGTGTATTTAGAACGTAAATCATGAAATCCACAGTGAAAGCACTTGTTATTGTTACTTCTGAACTTGTGAAACATTTGAAACTGTTTATAACGTAAACAGAACAAGAAAATAGAAACAACAAACAAAACTTGCAAACCGCTGATGTTCACCTGATCTCATGAGTGTCAGTGGTTCAGACACGCAGTGACAAGTGAAGAGGAAAAGAAGAAATAAAACTTGATAACTCACATTCACACCCACCTAACCTCGTTGGCATTTTGAGACCACCATACTTTTTCCAGTAATGCCAACACGAGGCACAGAGCCGGCATTGCATGTGAGTCGGGCCCCATGAGTACCACTGATTACAGTTGGCGGCTGAAAAAAAAAGAAATATACAAAAAAACACTTGACACATCTCAAACAGCTAAATGCTCCAACAATAATCAACTGTTGTAAAGTATGGAACCAAATGTTACATCACATTTAAGTACACTCATTGGGGGGGCGAGACATTTTGTTCCTGTGATTAGAATAATCTAGAGCAAAAAGGATTATTGGTGTACTTGAGGACAATCTTAGACTATTTACTCTTTTCTCTGAAACATGATGGCTTTGGTATTGAACTTGCTTCATGGAGTACTTACTATAACAACTTTCACAGGCTCTTCCTGACATCTGACCATCCACCCCATTCACCTTTCCATTGATAGCTGCTGGATTCGGTTTGTTACTGCAAAACATCAACACACACTGTAACATATCTACAGTGCATATATTTTCAAAAAATGGATAAAGCTGAATGAATGAAAAAATGTTCTTTCATGTTGCCGTTAACACCCAGAATACTCTTGCTTTAACATTAGTTTCCTGAAAACATAACATTTTCCTAAAAATTCAGAAATATTTATGGAAGACTATATTCTGAGACAAGAAACAACTTTGAGAGAACTCATACTATCTATTAATACTCATGTGAAAGGTTATGAAGCAGAACCTGATACATAACACGTTAGACACTGAAATACTTACTAATTAGGAATGTACACCTGTTTCAATTTGCTCTCGGCCTCTGCTGCTTTTATTCGTTTCTTAAAAAGAAAGATATTACAACTATATACATGTAAAATACAAAATAAAATAAGAAAATAAATAAAACCAAGTTATTCATTTATCGCTTGTGGGAGTTGTCTCCCCTTGATTACTTCGCCCATCAGTCAACATCATGACTTAATGCTTCTTCCCATTTAGAGAAAATAGTACAAACTTTACTTCATAGAATTTTTACCTTTTAAATCGATTAACACTCAATTCCACAAATTACACATTGTGAACAAGACATTAACAGAATGTACTTCTGAACACATGCTGCTAAAGGCCAAGTCACACCAAAGCTACGACAACATATGACCTCTGCGACTCCAGTATATCCACATTTGTCACATGACTGCATGAAAATCAAAGGTGGCAAAAATGTGCATACGATTCATGAAGTTCATTTGCGATGCTGAAATACAGTTCACCCAACAAAGATATACACAATAAATAAACAAAAAACATAACACACTATTGTGGAAACATTATCCCTGAATGTGGCAATCTTACCTGTTGTACATATCTATCCGTTGTTTTCCACATATAGTAGTACTCTATAATGCTCTTCAGAGACTTCCAGGGAAGCTGCACACACACAAACACATAAGCTCATGAAATACATAAGTCTTAAACATAAAAATATTCATAAATATACAGACTAAAGGTCAAATGGTACAGATGCCAAACAGATTTCTGGAAACTATCTAAGAGTCAGGTTAGTAAGGAGCGTAAATGTATTATTTACTGTGTAAAGGTCAAAATGGTACAGATGTCAAACAGATTTCTGGGAACTATCTTAAGAGTCAGGATAGTAGGGAGCGTCAATGTACTATTTACTGTGTAAAGGTCAAAATGGTACAGATGTCAAACAGATTTCTGGGAACTATCTTAAGAGTCAGGATAGTAAGGAGCGTCAATGTATTATTTACTGTGTAAAGGTCAAAATGGTATAGATGTCAAACAGATTTGTGGGAACTATATTCATAGTCAAGATAGTAAGAAGCGTAAATGTATTATTTACTGTGTAAAGGTCAAAATGGTACAGATGTCAAACAGATTTGTGGGAGCTATATTAATAGTCAGGATAGTAAGGAGAGTCAATGTATTATTTACTGTGTAAAGGTCAAAATGGTACAGATGTCAAACAGATTTCTGGGAACTATATTAATAGTCAGGATAGTAAGGAGCGTCAACATATTATTTACTGTGTAAAGGTCAAAATGGTACAGATGTCAAACAGATTTCTGGGAACTATATTAATAGTCAAGATAGTAAGAAGCGCCAATGTATTATTTACTGTGTAAAGGTCAAAATGGTACAGATGTCAAACAGATTTGTGGGAATTATATTAATTGTCAGGATAGTAAGGAGCGTCAATGTATTATTTACTGTGTAATGGTCAAAATGGATCCCAAAAATGAAATAACATCAGTGGCTAGCCAACATCCATTAGAAAGTGTGGGACAACTTACAAAATCTTGTCGTATATCGGCAAAGTCCTTCCCATATTTGTCTAATGCCTCTTCAAAGAGATTAGCCTCTGATGCTGACCATTCTTCCATTTCATCGCGACATAAAACTGGCCCACCAGAGGGAACTAGTGCAGTTACAGCCTTTGCCACATCATAACCACTTCTGTGTAATACATCTTTTGCATGAAACTGAAATGAGAATATAATTCAGTATGCTGTGGTGTGGGAGAATTAAAACAAAAAACACACGCTTATTATATCATATTGTAAAATAACAAACGAGGACAGGCTATTTATTTTGACCTCTGATCACATTGGAAGTAACTATAACACTGAAGTCAAGAAGTCTGACATGAAGTTTACAGTGACATCTTTGTTACTGATGTGTTTTGAATTGGTGAACACACTCTACCAGTAAATCCTATGTTGATTCAAATTACTTGAGTGAATGCCAGATATACGACTCCAATGTAACTAGTGACAATCTGGGAGCACACAAGACAGGTGTCTGGGAAGGCAGCAGAATCTTACCAGTGTGACATCTCTGGAAGCTGCAGCAGCACTCATATGAAGACTAGGTTGTCTTACTGTACTTGTACAATCCAGGGCCCTTGCAAATGTACCCACAGACCTACATAAACAAATGCAATTCAGGATAAACAAGACAGTTCACAATACTAAACCATGGGTTTACATGAAAGTTTTCCCAATACAAAATCTTGGGTTTACATCAATGTCTTCCCAGTACTAAACCATGTATGGGTTTACATAAAAGTTTTTTCCAATATTAACCCTTGGGTTTACATCAATGTTTTCCTAATACTAATTCTTGGGTTTACATCAATGTTTTCCCAATACCTAACCTCAGGTTTACATCAATTTTTTCCCAGTTCTAAACCTTGGGTTTGCATCAAAGTTTTCACAGTACTCCTCCCAGAAAGTAGTCCGTTGTATATTACCTGGCCAGTATAAGGAATTGATCAATCTCTCTGTCAGACAAATTGTTTTCTGGAGTCCACACTAATTCCTCCAGATCCTCGGATTTCCTTGTATCCTCCTCATCTGATAGACATAAACACAATGTCAGCTTTTATTGATACTAAAACTGTGAACAAGGACACTGCCAGATAAAAGACAGTGTAAAAACCATTTGCTTTGCATGTAAGCATACTGAAACAATTCTTAAATGTTAAGACTTTCATTGCTAAATCAAAATACAATGTACGCGTAATTCTGTTTAACTTTAGTATCAGGATGATGGACATACAAATACATGTAGGAAAGCATCAGTACTCACATACTGCTTTTGCATTAAGGAAATGCAAATGTACACAGCTCATAACATTTCCAACACCAACCCATTAATGGGAAAGTACAGGTACATAGGTCATAACATTTCTAACACCAACCCATTCATGGGAAAGTACATGAACACAGCTCCTAACATTTCCAACACCACCCTATTAATGGGAAGGTACAGGTACATAGCTCATAACATTTCCAACACCAACCCATTAATGGGAAAGTACAGGTACATAGCTCATAATATTTCCAACATCAACCTATTAATGGGAAAGTACATGAACACAGCTCATAACATTTCCAACACCACCCTATTAATGGGAAAGTATAGGTACATAGCTCATGACATTTCCAACACCAACCTATTAATGGGAAAGTACATGAACACAGCCCATAACATTTCCAACACCAACCTATTAATGGGAAAGTACAGGTACATAGCTTATAATATTTCCAACACCAACCTATTAATGGGAAAGTACAGGTACACAGCTCATAACATTTCCAACACCAACCTATTAATGGGAAAGTACAGGTACACAGCTCATAACATTTCCAACACCAACCCATTAATGGGAAAGTACAGGTACATAGCTTATAATATTTCCAACACCAACCTATTAATGGGAAAGTACAGGTACACAGCTCATAATATTTCCAACACCAACCTATTAATGGGAAAGTACAGGTACACAGCTCATAACATTTCCAACACCACCCTATTAATGGGAAAGTACAGGTACACAGCTCATAACATTTCCAACACCAACCTATTAATGGTAAAATTCATGAACACACCTCATGCAAGACTCAATGATTATACACTACAGATTTTACTGCCACAAATGATTTTCAAAAATGCAGAGCCGTGTCAACCCTTATAGTTTAGAGTTTATCCTACAGACTACTGTTGCCTACCTTCTTTTAACAGGGGTATGATCTCTGCCTGAAATTTGGACCCCACTCTTATCTCCCCTTTATCTGCCAGTAGTGTCTTTTGCTGAGGATCATACACTAATGAGTAGAAAAATGTGTCCTGCAAAAGAATGGTCAGTCTGTCAAAAAAGTATTTTTTTTGGAATGGCATATCAATATTTTTTCAAGATGGAAAACTTATAACTAGCCTGATAAAGTAATACACCTCTGCAACTATAAAATAAATTAAATAAAGGAAGACCTGATATTCAATGCTCATAACTGACAAATCAAACACATTTCGAAATTGATAATCCTCAAGAATGGGGCTGTGAAGATTATGGAAATGGTGCTATTAGGCATGACAAGGTAAAGTGTACCAGTTCATCATTTAAAACACTACGTCCACCACAACTTTTCTTTCATGGCCATATATTTTATTTCCCCAACACTGCCACAGGTTGAGGTATGGCTACTTACATCCTTGTTCAGGTAGGACATGTAGGACTCTGTCTCGTTGAGTAAGGTGACCACACACTTGCCCCGTATGTGTGTGGCAGGCAGAGTTTCCACCTGCCGTGACAAGAACAGCTCCCTGTGTTTTAACTGGTGCTTCTGTTTGTCTGATGAATCACTTTCTTTCTCTTCATCACCCTCATCTTCCACTGTCAAATAAACAACACAAACACAAAAATAAGGAAAAAAAAACACAGTTCAGCAACATATTGTCTTGAAAACCATAAAAATTCAGAAAATCACAGTTATACACTTTGTACATAATTTGAACCTCAAACATAGTCCAAATATTTCATACGAAAATGTTAAATATTATATTATTTAATATGACTGCAAGTTTAACACGAATGCCTCCCCAGTTCCAAATCCAAGCTTAATTTACCTAAATAAATTTCACTAAATACACAACTGTTCTACAGAAGTTTAGATCCATTTGCACGTTTTCAACTCCATCAGTCATTATTGGTCAGTTGGCTTTTAACTGAATTAATGAATGACAAATCAGTATTAGCAATATTTCAGCGATATCCCTGTGACAGTAAAACTTTTGAAATTTACACTACATGCAGGTTTCACAGACTTAGAATGCGTTCACTATCACAAAACTGTAAATCAACCATATTTTAACTTTTTTTTCCAGAAAGTATTTGTGCACAGGCAAGTAATTGTGTTTAGGCAAGTTTTTATAGGCATAGCTACACGTATATACGTGGCTGATATTCAAAGCCTTCCTGAAAGTTAGCTTTGACCTTTAACATGGGCAGACAACAAAGACAGAACAGACAGGTACATATACATATTCCCCTTGGCACTTCACACATTACAAGGAAAAGGTAACCATGGGATACGTTTCCCAATGCAATTTAAGTACTGGTACTTCAATCCTCCTTATTAAATGCTACGAACATCTTAACACACACAATCAGTTTTAGTTATTTATTAATTACTTCGGTGTTTAACACTAATATATTTCACTTGTACAATGGCAGTCAGCATTATGATGAAAGGAAAAAAGGCAGAACCTGTTCCAGTTTGTACTAAACATAACAGATTCATGCAAATCAAGTCTTAAACAACAATAGGTATATATATATATATATGTTCCAACTTTCATGATATTTCCAAATCCTTTGTCCATGTAGCCTTAATTTCTAATGTAACCTTAGATTTGTAGCAAACTGCGACTGGTGTATTCACAAAACAAGAACAAAACCTTAGCTTAAGCCAGAGCAACTAAATATACAGGTAATCTTTTGATGATAAAATGGAATTGCATGAATTGGTCAACTTTTCTTCTTGTGTCATGGCATCAGCACATAATTTAGAAATAATTCTAGTATTGCAAAAGGAATATGTTCCCTACTGGTTTGAGTCATCAGAATAAAAGCTACCTTATGTCAATGTCCACAACAAAATACAAAAAGGCCACAATTTTGATGGAAATTTGTATCTGTAACTTGTCATGGTGAAGCTATGTACTGAGTTTTAATTCAATACAATGAACCATATCGAACAAAAATCAGGAAAACTCCAAACTAGCCATCACTTTGTTAATACTGTACGTAGAAGTCCAAAACTTGATCTGTAACTAATATACAAAACTGTATTGAAAAAAAAAAGGCCTGAAAGCTGGTAATATCGAAACTTTAAAGTACGTGTAATCTGGGTTCAAATCTCAAGCTTGATCTGTTAAGTTGTTATGGCAACTTGTTATGTCCTTTTAAAGACCTCTACCTTCTATAAATACTATTTACCATGAAAACCATGAGATGTCAACATTTATCTGTTCCTTAATTGATTTAATTTCATGGTCAATGCCACTCAACATATTTATGCCTTAAAATTCTCCAGTTCCTAGAAATGTTCAGGAGTTTGTGGACTTGAGAAAAAGATTGATGTATTGAGACCATACATGTCCTAATGTTTATGGCAATTTAAGCTGATTTAAACAAAGACTTCAAACCACAAAACCTCATTAGTACAACTACACAAAGTGCTTGACTAATACACTCTAATTAAACAATTTCTGTCAGGTGAACAAAATACATGAGTGAATATGTGAGCATTCTCACAGTAAGGTTGATTAAGGTATGCACGTGCATACCACTGATTAGTACTCAACACTCCATTTACATATATACATGTACATGCACTGACAGGTGTCGTTTATATTTTTAAAACCACATTTAACAGGATAAAGTACAATTACATATTCAACAGAGGGTGTACATAGATGAACATGTAATTAGAGACATTGAGTTTTGGTCAATTGTAAGGGTTAGGGTAATCCTCTTGTAGGATCTCCAGTAACTGCCCCACTCTGATCTAGCCACCAGCCAATAGACTTTATCAGTCAATATTCTATTTTTAACCTCTGGCCTGAGCACATTTGTTATTTTGTGTATTCCTGCTTTGGATGAAAGTAGTTCCAGCGGGCCAGAATATATTAGGTCTTGCATGGATAATTAGCATGTTGCTGGAGGCACTGCTGTGAAATTGGTGAAAATCAACTAAAAATGAGTCACAGTGGCAGTGTGAGAAGTTGTGGCCTGTGTTAGTAGTAGTGGTGGTGGGGTGGGGTGGGGCAGGGTGTCCCCGGGACAAATGCTCAGGCAGAAGGCCTACTCAGCCCCTCAGTCTGTAGACTGACCCTGGCAGCACACATGAACACCTATGTTCCCTTGCCACAATGTATATGTACATGGCCCCCCTCACACAAGGTTTACCCTAGCTGGACCAAAGACTGCAGCGCATGACCTACTTTAGCAGCCTTCTGCAGATAAACCTGGCACAGTTGGATCATGATGCTGTATGTGCAGCCACATCCAGCAATGGCACACATGTTTTTATGTCCCCCTCCCGCGTGTGTGGATGTGTGTGTGTGTGATGCAGCAGGGGCCCAGTTCTGCCTTGGTAAATGTGCTAACGAAGCAGGACCCTAATCAATACGCCAGATCATACATCCTCGTGACAACCTGATCAGAGAGGGAGGTCAATACTAAACACTTCTCACATCAAGTGAGCTGCAATCGTGTTGAGGTTGGCTGCACAGTTCTGCAGATGGATGCACTTTTTCTGCCCAGTCATTCAGTTTGTTCTGTAATGTGCAAATATAAATAGTCAGAGCTAGCTTTTTTTTTTACACTCATAACAATGGTGCAAATTAAACCGGTCGTGTCAACAAATTTTGTGGCTTTTTCACAGGGCAGCACTGCTTAAATACACAGGTCATTCCTTCCACTGCATTCTGAACACACAAAACCATTACATTTCCTAATTTCCAAATGCTAGTTAATATCCTAGGTCAGGATGTAATGCAGGATATCCATGGAGATGAAACTTTTTGAAGATAGCCACTAATCTGCTAACCTTGACACATGCTAAACTGAGCCACTAAACCGTAACAGCCTCTGCACCCTAATCGTAAACTATTGCTAAACTATTGCTCTACAGTGTCACTGTTCCTTTCATTCTGTGAACCCAGTACATCAGAATAATAGAATAAGCTTTAAGTAAACATGCAACAAATGCATCTGTTTTTGAAAGTACATGTATTTGTCTTGTATTTAAAGGCATATACAAGTATACCAGATGAGATAAATATACACACATAATATGTACGAACACCTACATTTGTAAAGATATAGAAAACCGCTGTAATTTCCTAATGACACTACATGGTAAATATCTAAAGTTTTTTTAAAATTGTGAAACTTCAGTTTAGTCTGGCCCTGAATTTATGTACGGTTCGATGGGGGCATTGCTGTGAGGTGAGTATTTCAATTCTGATCCCTTAGTACTTCACCAATATCACAGAGTGCTTTTAAAAATCTAGCAGTAATTCCTGATTGAAGCAATTCAGATTTAACAGGTGAAAGAGGTTTCTCAAGCATGTGGCCAGGTATGATGGTCAAGACTTCACAAAGGGGTCTGGTCAAACAAGACCCATGAACAATACATGTGAGAGTTGAACAGAATTCAAGATAGAATAACCAACAAAACTGATTATATGTTTACTGGGAGGGAAAAGTCCAAAACAAGGAGGCTGCAAATACACCTTCTGAAGTTTTGATACAAGTTTTACACGCACAATGTACAACAACAGTTAACCTCATCCATATAAACTGACTGCTTTAACTCACTTGGTATAGCGTGCCAGATTAGAGGATTAGAAAGAGAAATGTAAAACCTTTCTATGTTGACGAAGAATGACATGTTAATATAAACAGGGGAGTATTTTTTAAGAACAATAAACCTGTATCCCATGGAGCATATTCTGCACATTTGTTGATGTGATACATTGTACAACACACTTGGGGTTAGAAGACACACCATACAGCTAATATACAATAACATTTAATAGGATTTCTTTACATTGCTCCTGACAGCTGTAAGGTCACAGGAGATACATCTACGTATTACTTTAGCCCACAGAGAAGGGTAGCCTTCAAAGCTTCACTGATTTCAGTTTCTAAAGCAGCGTGTGCTAGGGCCTTAGATCCTTAAGGAATAACATCAGCTGGTAAGAGAACAAAACTCATCTTTTTCTTTTGTCCCATTGTCATAAAGATCGCTTGCCCTATAATTATTCCATAACAAAAGAATTTTTAAAAAATGTGACATTTACTAAGTATCTTTCAACTATACCTTTATCCTCACCATATTGGCATTAAGTTCTTGACTTATGCTTTGAATTTTTACCTTCCATGGTAAATCAAAATATATTGAATAGCGTCGAAAACTATTTCATTTTGATTTCAGTACTTCTATGCTCTTTTTAGTCATGTTACACAAACTACATGATGCCAAAAGTAAATGATTTTTGACATGATCTAATCAAGATTATTTATGGCACTGTTGCTTCATACCATACTACATGTAAGAATGAATCGATTATCCCTAGCTGTCTTGTTACAAAATTAGCCCTAGCATTTGCATACATGACATCATCGTAAACCATCATTAAACTCCCCCTTTCAAAAGCAAAAAAAAAAAAAAAAAAAAAACCTCAAACCTCAAATTCAACACAAAGCTTAATGGGTTCCTATGAACAAGCTAACATGAAATCTACTGCATATTTCTAAACCAAGCTCCCTTTATTACAGGCACATGTCGGCAACAGACTTGATACTAATAGCGTGAAATAGATATAAAAGCATGTCCCAAAGCTGAATCAAACGGTTGGCTATAGTTTTGACACTTATAACACAACAACTACTGATGAGAACCAATTTCGAACATGCCGGTACATGTAACATCCAACAAACTTTGTTTACAATTTAGACACCATGAAATACATGTCCTTCATACAGCTGCGTATAACCAGTGTGCTTGATGGAGAACTATTCCTGGCATTTTAGTACACTGTTAATTTCACAGTCATTTGAAATACAAAACCCTTGTACTAGATGCATATATATGTAAACTTATAGGTGTTAGTAGTAATGAAATCAAGACTAACCAAAGGTAACATAAAACTAGCAACATGGCTTGTTTATTTCATACAAAAGCCTAAACATATTTTGTGTGAATTATGAAGCTGGAATAATCAAAACATTGGGGATAATCAAAAATTCTAAATCAATCAGATCTGAATTTGTTTGCAAAATCTCTCTGCATCGATAAACATACAGATCTGTAGTTTGATGACAATAGGTAAAGATGCCAAAGTAGAGGTGAAAACTGCATTCTTTATAACTTTCTTAGCCAGAACTAGAATCACACAGTCAGAATATATTTAGCTATTTGATTGGTGTTTATTACCATACTCAAGAATATTGAACTTCTATGTTGCTGTCAGGTTTATGGGTGCAAAAAACCTGAGTGCCCAGCTCACAAAACTGCAGCCCAAGCAGCAAGAGCTGGAATTGAACTGGTGACCCTATTGGTCATGAGCCTGATAATCACAGCATGCTACCACTTTCATCATGTAGGGGCAACAATGTCATGATATAGCAGTACCAAACAGTTCTATTCAAAAACAAATTTAGGAGAGGTGTGATATTGTGTTATTGGCTTAGATTCTTGAGATCTATCCATAAATGCACTGGATTCACTGAATATACATGTATGAGCACACAGCTGTCCAAAATGCAAACATTTGTCACTAACGAAAGCCTTTTTCTTCAGGTACTAGATCTTTAAAACAATCCGGGGTTTTAGCTGTGAGCTTTTTCAACATTCAACCAACACAATGTGGATAAAACATGGGTGTGGTTTTAGTACAAAACTCAACATAAATCATAGAAATGATTACATCAATTTTAAATAGCTCACTGTCTTGAAGGAATCAGTAACTTATTTACCAAGTAAAAAAGTACATGTATGTATGAACAGGAAAGAGAAATGGGACTATTCCAAGTATTGCAGGGCATACAAAAAAAGTACTGAAGAGAACACACATTTTAAAGAGTAAAATATCAGCAAATTAGCCACCCTACACACAACCTCACTAAACCCCACATTGTATAAATCACAAGTCAAGTTAAAAATTGTCAAGCAGAAAGTAACTAATATGCAGACGTGCGTTTTTTCTATGTTGGAATGTTTGTAATCTCCAGAAAATAAATGATAATGAATGGAGATAATACAATGTTATCATGTGGAAAGACATCAACTATGTGTGCATAAACTGAAAACCATACATGTATGTGCACAGCAATGTAAGCTTATACATGAACAGTGTCTCAGAATTGTTGTTTATGCATATATATGTAGGCTATATATGTACAAGATCAGAAAAAAATAAATATAACATTTGGAAAAAAAATAACCAAAAAAAAAAATAAACAGTAAAAAAATTCAAGAAGATAGTTAAAATTGCTATTTTTTCATAACCATTTCAAGTTTGCAATGTTGGTAGCATAAACGAAGAAAATCACAATCTCTTTGTGAAGTGAGAGAATGTCCACAAATTACCCATTTTCTGGAGGTGTACCTATATTTTTGGAATCTGAGCTATAAGTCCACAAAGCCAAGGACACACAGACAAGGCATGTAACCTTGGAGTCCGCCAGGAGTTTAGATTTACGATCATCACATATATAGCATTTAATGAACTCATAAAATTTAAATTTTACTTACATATATATATATATATATATGTGCACATCCATATTTACCTGCTGATACAACATCTAAGACAAAAGGCAGAAGAAAGCATCTGTCATATTAACACCTTAGTGTTAAAGTATTACAACCCGTAAGGTCAGAATAACAGGGATCAAAATTAGAATATTTATTAAAACAAAACAGTGTTGAAAACATGAAATACCCAAAAAACTGACAAACTGCACATATTGAGAACATGAGTAACACTATCGCACGAGTGTATTTTGGTTTCTCCTTAAACTGTTACTATGGTGGAAATATATTACAAGAGTCTGTGTTTATTTCCGATTATGTGAAGGGGAGAATGAGCGTGTTTACAACTTCAGAAAGCCTCTACTATAGAAGCACATGGCTTTTACTATGGTTGTAACACACACAGGCTACGTGAATGAACTACTCTTCCTCCAATCAACTCAAGCCTTACATTGCCGGACTATTTTCATCTCTAGCAGACAACTTTTATTTTCCTGCAATTTTGCCTTTCAAGTGACTTTTCGATGTACTTTTTTCATTTTGAGATACGGCTTGAGTGGGTCGTAAGCCAACATGTCAGCCACTCTTCAAACACCAATCAAGACGCCATTTTAGATGCATGGAGTTGGAATCGCACCTTTGTATACGCACCCCTCCAAGGACAGGACCACAGCGTATGAAATTAAAGCGCATACTCACGTTGATGTCGGTCAGCCAACATTATCAGTGAACTTGAAATGTCCCTCCGTCTGTAGAAACACATAACTTTTGCTTCGACATTTCCACTCGGAGTCTGTGGAGTAAATTCGATAATAAAACTTCTGATACAGACGGGCCGTCATTAGAATAACATTAACAATATACTTGAAATGTACACCCGAGCGGGTCTTCGATCTCACGGGGTCATCAAATTTACCCCTAAAAATTTGTCAACCAAAAATGGATTACATGCAAGAGACTTTATTTAACATACCTTATTGAGCTCCTCGATTCGACGAATTTGAAATGGAGTTGTTGACGATGTTTCGAAGTATACATAGTCTGGGGAAAGAACAACAAAAAAGGTCTTTGTGTGAAATGTACAGACGCAGTCCACCGCACAGGCACCAACAAAAAGTAGTTCCAAAATCGTAACTAACTCTCAGGGAGCGAAAATCGCCTTACATACTTCTCAAAACTCACAAACTCATAAATCTGATCATTTCTAACCCACAATACTATAGAATCGTCCCATATCTTGGATTAGTTATGTGAAAAATGTGAATTCATCGCGACCTGATCACACCTCACACACTACGGTCCCCCCGTCCAGAAGACATTAATTCGGAAAGTTTTTACGATAAAATACTGATCTATTTCTCTAGGTTCACTGAGCCTAAATACTTCTAATATAAAAAAGACATCGTTTCTTCCATAAGGAATATTTCTTCTGAACAATAAAACCAAATCTGAGACGGATCCCCCGTATCCTGGGGCGGTGGTTCAGAGGGACCGTCCATGCTCTCACGCTCAAAAACCACACAAAAATTACTTACCTCCGACTCGGTACATGTTCGCCGCCATGCTCGGTTTTTGTGTCGATTGTCTTGAGGACAGTCTTAGACAGTTGAATAAAGTACTCCCATGCGATTGTGGAAGGTAGACCAGTGTCTTCGTACGATCCGTTCACCCCCCCAACGACAGATCATGGAGTCGCCATTCCTCCGGCCTAACACTGTCTTCCTCCTCTTTCATGTGACGTCATCCGTCCTTCGGTAACTGTCGGTTTTCACTTTATCACACACACAAGTGATGGTCATCGAACACCCATGGCATCCAGGGTATCAAATTGAACCTCTTGAAATGCTCTGTTGGGTCACATGGGTTGTTTGCCTATAAAAAAGCCTTGATTTTAAAAAGTATTGTAATTAAATTTTTAAGCCATATTGATCTGATAAACCAATATATGTGGTGAAGTAATCAAAGAAAGACGTGTGTCGGTTCCTCTCATGACATGGGTGATATACAGAACATTTGACATAAATAATAAATATGTCCATTGTATAAGGTGTTAAAGAGGGTAGTGTGTGTTGTGGGTGAAGTTGCAGACAGAATAATTAATCCACGGAGTCATAAACGGTATCAATAAATTTGTTTATTTAAACCAATCAGACAGCCATCATTTCTGCTTGGGAAAAAAAATAGCACATTCTTCAACCTGACACCCGCAGTGTACCAATCCGCGTCTAGGCACCAAATCTCATGTAGCGCGGCCACATATGTGACGTCAGATACTTTAGCACTACTTATCCATACGCTAAAAAGTAGTTCTCCGTCGGGCGACAGATGTTACCATGGCTGATTTAAGGCGGTTAAGCCATGCTCTTTGTATAGATCCCCGGGGCAGCGTCCCCACTCCAGCCACAGTCCATAGTGAAGCCACACCTGGTCTCTCCCAGTTACCCACGGATTTTAGCTTCCGTGAACCAGAAAATAGGCATAAAATGTTAAGAATATTTAGGGGATATACGACAGGGAAATAGTATACACTTATGCTGCATGTTCAATTCCTCGACCGCAGGGCCTATGCCACTGTTGGCGGCACCTCCAGTGCATGCTGAAATAAACATCAATACGACGTAGGCGGAATTTTTACCTCGAGCATAAGACGACATGTGATTAGCTAGTGTAGTGCATATACCTATTGTTTTAATGAAAGATAAGAATTAACATGTTCATGAGTACAGTCGGAACATCGAACATCGATTAAATACGCCCCAGATTTTGGGACTTGACTGTATAAATTTTGCTCTACAGGTACTTTCCGCTGTATTTCACATATCACCCGTTGACTCCCCAGTGTTAGCTTCATTAAAGGTATAAACACATTTTCATCATAAACTGAATGTACAGGAAATAATATAAGCTCAAATGGCTACACAGAGTTCGACTTCACTCCGACGCTGAGTGGGAGTGAATAATTTCTCGTTACATTCTGTCAACCGTTACTTCCTCCTGTCGAAAAAAGTTGAGCAAACTTGTTATTTCCTCTTTCTGTCTTTTCCACAAAACTGAAAGGAACATTTATTCATCAATATCATTATGTATAGGGGATTCTATATCAGCCTTTTTGGAAGCCCTTATAGTCACGCCTTCTGTACAGCCAGCTCAGACTAACATTTACCGGGAGTGTATACTATATGATGTATAACTATTCAGAACTGTGTATTACAGTAAAATTCGAGGAGTGAACAGTTTTTAGACTCTGTGTTTGAAACCCCCCAAGTGAACCTCATTATTGGGGAATCCCCAACTCGTCGGGTTTCCCAGGGCTCTTCTGGGGTTTCCCTAGGCGAAAGAAGTGTAACGGTTTAACTATATCATCGCTTTATGCACACTTGTCTATACTTGTCATTAAAGTGTTGTTGCTGTTGTATTTTCTGAGAGAAGTTACATCAATTATGTTATTTTAAAAGAGATATTAGTTTGTCACAGTTTACAGCAAACATCGTGTAACTTTAAATACAGCCATCTATATGGGGCCCCTTTTATATATAGGGAAATTATGTCTCTCATGTAAAGTATTGTGAACGAACATTCCGGGAATTTACCAACAGAACATGTTACTATGTCAAGCAGAAGCATTTCATTTTCCTGTTGACTTTAGGTTTCAAAGCTGAAAAAATTGTTCCCATGGGCATTTTGTGGACATCAGCAGGTAAAATGGCATAGAGGATCTAAAGGGGGTTTCAGGGAAAAATTGCAAATTTTGAAGTCAAGGCTATATAAGACGGAATATTTGTTCAGGAATATTTTACAACTTTTACACAAACGTGCACATGTGTTTGTTCTTGCAACTGAAGGGCCCCGAAGCGGGGTTTAACTGTGCATGTTATTAATGTCTGTATATATGCGCTATGGAGAAAGTACAACATGCATCACGTTAGAACTCATACATGCGTGTGTGTGCGTTTTTCTGATCACTGAGTATGGGCATCCGATTTATAGGAAATTCTAACCATACACATTTTGAATTTCCATGTACATTCAGGTTTATATTTGAGGCTCTTAACGGAGACTCTTACGATTGCGATTGTTAACTTCTGATTGACACAATATAGGGTTATATGACATATGATCAATGCATCTGGAAAGGGAGCAGATGTATAAACATATCGATTCACGTTCATTTAAAGAAAAATCGGACGAGATGTGTTTGTAATTCAGACTCATATATCAGTCCTTGCAGAAGTTTTGATATTTAGTGCTGATACATTTACTTTTCAATCATATATTCACTTCATTGACTGCATCTCATTCCAGCTGTTTTGTTGTCTTAATATAGGACGGCCCTCAAAAATCCTCCATGCAACGGATTAATTCGTTCCTTGTAAAGGATTAATCCGTAATCAAGAACGGATTAATCCGCTCGGTCGACAAAAATACAATCCGTCATCGGGGGAACGGGGTATAACGGGAGATTTCTTGGAGGATATATATGTATATAGGCACCAGAAGAGAACTATAAACCACGTTTCTTCGACAAATCTAAGATTCAACTGTACAGCTCAAGGGCTCATTTCTTGCGTATGTCCAAAGCCATATTCCGTTTTTCCCCAACACTCATGTATACATACAGTTCATTCTATATCAAAACTAGATCATCAACAAAAGTCCGTATGTGAATATAGGAAATGATGTATACACTTAAATTAATTATATTTGCGCGAGTAATGTTAATTCAATGTGAATATCACTTAAGCACTTTCTCGTGATTTTGCTGGCTATATGTACTTTCAGGTAACTATCTTCCAATACAGATACAAAGGGCTATATGTGTAATTTTTAGAGATTGTGAAGCTAATTATTTTTATTAGGCTGGCCTTTGGGAATTTAACTTAAACTTTTATTTCACAGGTTGGCGGGCTGAACTGCGATTGGGATACTTCGCTTATTATTTGTTCAGTAATTCGTCAGGACAAGGAAGCCCGCTCACCACAGTTCATCTGCCACGTAACAGTTAGTACACCAATAGCATTTCCTCGTGATTTCGTTCAGTTTGTCAGGACAAGGAAGCCCACTCACCACAGTTCATCTGCCACGTAACAGTTTGTACACCAATAGCATTTCCTCGTGATTTTGTTCAGTTTGTCAGGACAAGGAAGCCCACTCACCACAGTTCATCTGCCACGTAACAGTTTGTACACCAATAGCATTTCCTCGTGATTTCGTTCAGTTTGTCAGGACAAGGAAGCCCACTCACCACAGTTCATCTGCCATGTAACAGTTTGTACACCAATAGCATCTCCTCGTGATTTCGTTCAGTTTGTCAGGAAAAGGAAGCCCACTCACGACAGTTCATCTGCCACGTAACAGTTTGTACACCAATAGCATTTCCTCGTGATTTCGTTCAGTTTGTCAGGACAAGGAAGCCCACTCACCACAGTTCATCTGCCACGTAACAGTTTGTACACCAATAGCATTTCCTCGTGATTTCGTTCAGTTTGTCAGGAAAAGGAAGCCCACTCACGACAGTTCACCTGCCACGTTTTGTACACCAATAGCGTTTCCTCGTGATTTCGTCCAGTTTGTCAAGCCCGCACGACTTTTCACCAGCTATAACACTGAGTGCACCAATGGAGCGGTTTCTCCTGATTTTATTCATGCATGCAGCTTGAAAAGGAACCCGGATCACGAAGTTTCATGAATATGTTGTAGCTTGCATGCAGGCCTACATCATGTGGAGGAACTGCATGGACTCCTAAGATTATAGTTGTAAGCGCATGTACTTGTGCAACTTCAGTAATGGAAATTTCAGATGCTGCATGTATATAGTTTACAACGATCGTGTGAATGGCTCATCAGAACAGCATATCTGTGTAACGTAAATGAGAGAATGCCATAAATACAATGTTTAAACTATAACTTATTGGAAACGTTGAAGCATGCACTGGTGACTTTGTCTACGTGTTTATGCTCCTACATGCACGTGTTGACCCAGGTAGCATCAGATTGCATGTAGATCGAGTCAACCAGAGTTTAGAATCAGATCGTCTCCTGTGCACTTTTTCTATTTTAAATTCATCTGCAGAAAATTAGGTTTCTAAAGGACACTGTAAGACCCCCGTACGCACCTGTATGGAAGCACCGCATGCATGTATGTTAATGTATATAGGCCTAAATTCGTTTAGCGGTTATTTCGAATTCTTCTATCAAATTCACGAACATGTAATTAAAAAAATTGAAATGAACATTAAAATAAATGACGGTAATCAAAATCATCTTTAGATTTTGACTTCAATCAAAAAGTGATGTTGAGTATAAAAATGTTAATGTTGAAATGGATCCAGTGAGGAAGTTTTCATGCATGCATGCACGTTTGCATGGTGTTATATATGTTACAGTCAATCTGTGTAATCAGTCATTACGTGTAATGACTAAACAAATCAGTCATTTCGTGAAGTGCCTGTGAGCACCAGGCAATACAAGTAATCACTAAAAATTCCAATCATTACACGAAATGACTAAAAATCATACCTTTCTTCTACACAAAATGCCTGAATGCAAATTCTGCAAACCAGGCAATGTGTGTAACACATAAAACGACAATGTTGTTATTATCTGATTACTTTGATCTCGATACCAGTATGATCATACAACAAGTAGTACAGTGGTTGCAGATGTAATATGGCCTTTTTAAACACGCCAAATGAAGTGTTCTTAAGAGTGAGAGTGGCTTCCCAGATTGAGTGGCTTCCCCAAGCGACTTCTTCTTAATCCCTTAGCACATGGCAATTAAGCCCCGAAACTGTGTCTTCCCTCCTGAGCGACAATGGAAGTGAATTTACTGCTGAAGTAATCTCTGAACTGAAACTAGTTGGCCAAGACTTATCATGGTACACGGTAAACCTCGACACCCTCAAGGCCAAGGCTCTGTTGAAATGGAAGTGAATTTACTGCTGAAGGAATCTCTGAACTGAAACTAGTTGGCCAAGACTTATCATGGTACACGGTAAACCTCGACACCCTCAAGGCCAAGGCTCTGTTGAAATGGAAGTGAATTTACTGCTGAAGTAATCTCTGAACTGAAACTAGTTGGCCAGGACTTATCATGGTACACGGTAAACCTCGACACCCTCAAGGCCAAGGCTCTGTTGAAATGGAAGTGAATTTACTGCTGAAGTAATCTCTGAACTGAAACTAGTTGGCCAAGACTTATCATGGTACACGGTAAACCTCGACACCCTCAAGGTCAAGGCTCTGTTGAAATTGAAGTGAATTTGCTGCTGAAGGAATCTCTGAACTGAAACTAGTTGGCCAAGACTTATCATGGTACACGGTAAACCTCGACACCCTCAAAGTCAAGGCTCTGTTGAAAGAGCAAATGGTGACATTAAGGATATGCTTGTTGCTTGGATGGGAGATAATAACACAAATGATTGGTCTGTAGGCGTCAAATTTGTGCATTTCCAGAAAAATTACAGTTTGCATTCTGGAATCCAGCGACCACCATATGCCGCTATGTTTGGGTGTGGAGCTAAAGTTGGCCTAACATCATCATCTTTGCCGACTGAGGTTGTTGAACGAATGCAAAGTGAGGATGATCTAGTGTTAGCATATTCTAATCTTAAGCCAACACCAACAACCAGTCAGGAACCGGCACCAACTACCTCCCAGGATTTGACACCAACTACCACCCAGGAACCAACACAAACCACCAGTCAGGAACCGACACAAACTACTGACATGGGCTTTGCACCTCCAGCTAGTCTGCCAGTTGATGAGCAGTGACAATGATCCAGCTGTCGTATCCTCAGATCTATAAAGTGACCCCCTACAAAACATTTCAAGTGAAAGAAATGGTGCCAGATCTGCCCAGATGACACAAGCTCAGCGTATGGTCAAGAGGAGTCGTGTGGAACTAGCCAGTGGTAAGGTGGGAGACAATGTGGCTGTACCTATTCTTCTTGTGGATAGGGGACGTGGTGATTCACGTAATATTCTGGGAATGATAATGGACTGTGATGAGAATGACATGTACACCATTTGTGTTAAAGCTGGGATTCTGAAAGGAAAGTTACTGACTCTGATGTAGACTGTACGAAGAAGGTAACACTACGCCAGGCTGTACATATGGAATCAAGCTGCGGTGGTCAGGGATATGTACGGTGCAATTGTGCAGGCTCCAAGAGATGTGGAACCAATAGGTGCAAGTGTTTTAAAAAGTAAAATAAAACGCTTCAGCCGGTGTCACAGCAGCCTAATGTGCAAAAATAAATGACTCGTAATACTAACCAACTACATGTAGTATTTTTTAAAGTGAACTGACTGTAAGACTTTCATTGTGTATGATTTTAACTGTGATGTATGACTTAATTTTGTGCTTTTGACTTTACTTCATGATTTACTTCATCATGATCAATCGTCAATAAACTTTTTATATTCAACTGATGGTTTATAGCCTTTCGTCATTTCACACAATGCCTGACCATGATTTTTAGTCATTTCGCGTAATGACTGGAATTTTTAGTCATTACTCGTATTGCCTGATCCTCACAGGCACTTCACGAAATGACTGATTTGTTTAGCCATTACGCGTAATGACTGATTACACAGATTGCCTGTAATATATACACGTTCTTTCATGTAAAAGCTATGGTGTCTTCCAGTAATCCATAGACGAAATTCGTTAGTCACCCTAAGCTTATACAATCAAGGATGCGTGCATGTACTAGGCCTATGTACTGATGTGTTTTGGAATTTGATGGGAAGTTGAAAACTGCCATGAAGAATACCAATGCATGTTCACGTCTTTCTGGTCAACACCACAGGCTTCGGGTAATAGTTTATAACACGCAAGATATTAGGGGCCTGGGTCCGGAAGCTCTGCCCTTTTAGATGTAGACGGAGACGCGTTTCACTTCAACCTGTCAACTGCTGTAGCTCCAAAAGTTTCAGCTCAACACCTAGAAATCCTGAATTACGACTATCAAAATCAATTTCGACCTTACGCTTAACTGTCGGTGGCTAAGCTAAAAATTTTGACGAAATTACATTCTTTATCTATGCTCTCAATCTTAACTTTTCAGTCCTTGGATTTTCGGAAAGTTGGCTTGTCCCATTAACCGGATGCTTTTATTCGATGCCAGGCTACACTTTATATTCTGCCTGCCGAGATAAAGGGAATGGAGGAGGTGTTGCACTCTATGTTAATAGCTCATTTGAGTCTAACAAAGTATGCAATGTTCTTTCTTTTTTCGATGAAGACGGTGAATATCAGTCTTGTGGATATCGCTACTCCGTCAGATGTCTGTGTTGTTGGAATTACCAACATCAACAGATATATTCTTGGCGAAAAAAAAAAACTCCAGAACAAGTCAGTTTGTTTAAAGAAAATGTTCAGAATATAGATTGGTATGAGGTTCTATCATCGAATAATGTGAATGACGCATTATTCTGTTTTACTGGGAAAGTATCAACGGCTGAAATATGCTAGCTTTCCTGTCTTGACCATACGCAGCCCATCGAAACACATTCGCAAACCTGTGTAATTTACAGCCTGTATTTGAAAAACAACAAATTTTATCGCAAATATTTGAAATCTGCTGATATACCGACCATCATCCAATATAGGAAGTACCGGAATAAACTGTGATGAAAATCACAATATTATAGGAACTAAGAAAGTACTGAATGATCTAATAGGACGTGGACAATGCAAGAACATGCCTAAATGTTTCAACATTGATGGGTTATCTGTTTCGGATAAAAGTGTCATTTCAGTTTAGGATTTAACATCATACTGAACAATTTTCAGTCAGTCTTAGAGCGCATGTATGTGTGATGTGCCTCCTTGTTGCAGGACGGATTTCCACCGCTCTTTTATCTAATACTGCTTCAATGAGACGACTTACCACAGGCAAGTAAATCGCACCACCTGAGCCAATATACTGATATCGGTCATTGCAATATCTCCTTAACGCTGAACGCCAAGTGAGGAAGCGACAACTTTCTCTTTTAAGGTGTGACACGCCCCAGGATTGACCATGGATCTACCGTCTGCGAAGCGGACGCTCTGCCAACTGAACCATCGGGGCCGGTCTTTATTTTTTTTTTTTTTTTTTTTTTTGGTCTATTGCTTCCAGTCTGGATGCTAAGATAACCTCAAGCTCTAAACATTTTTCAGATTTCTAGGTGAGCCTATAGCAAACATATTTGCTTGTCTGATCTCAAATTTGTTGCAAAAGATATTTCAACTCCTCTTGCACATTTGGTGAGTTCGTCCTTTACGTCGGGATGTATGTAGTCATTGAAATCTTCGAAGATTACTGAAGACTTCGCCAAGAAGTCGAAGCATCAGTAGCCAGCTTATTTGGTTTACAGTTTTCAATATGGAATGCTGCTCTCATACTAGATTGCACACGCAGCAGGAACCAAGAGCAATATCACGAAAATTTGAATCTTGTATTGTTGCCCTTCTTTTCACTGGTTCATCGTTCTGAAATAGTCAAATCTATTCCCACTCCGTATCCTATCGAAATCTTGTCCCTTAATTTTGAAGAATGTATAGTCGGCTACTAACTTCATTTCACGTCACGTATACACCTGCACGTGTTTTGAACGATAATTATGACTATTGCAAGAATATTGTAGCCTTGCCTTCTCCATGTGATGATGCAATCTTGCACACATTTACATCACGTCGGATCCGCTATACCAAATGTCGGAATAGGAGCGGCCATACTAAATTGACTATCGACATGGAAAGTCTTTACACGAACACTTGCGCCTCGTACATCGTTAAATGATCGACCGCTTCGGTGGCCTGTAATGGATATAGCGCGTTAGTTTCTAAGTCGGGACAGACGGGACCAAAGACTTTAAAAATGGCACTTGTTGCTGCCTCGCTTTGCTCTGAAAGGTTAGAGAAAGCAAGCCGCACTTGTTCGCCCGGTGTCAGTATTATGCGAGTGGGTGGGGTGTCATGTCTGGGGTCTTCCGCATAGTGGCGGTAGCACCTGCCCCAAGACACATATGTACATCCACTTAATGACTATTCGTCACGCGACTGTTTATCATTCATTCCATGCATTATCACACGTCATCTAATACTGTAATTATGCCTTTCTGAAACGTCGCGATATCACTATCAGCTTTATACTTCGAGCAGTATAAAATAAATCTCTTATTTTGTCCCCGTCGTCCTAAACAACGTATGTGCAGCACCCTTCGTATAATGTAACGGTTTTCATGCATGAGAGGAGGCGGCATTATATCAGACTAAGGCATGCAGCCAGTCTACTTCGAGAAGTTGTCTTTCGTTAGATATCCAAGTGCGTCCGATTTACTGTGCAATACAAGGTATGTAATTGCTAATGCAAATGGTCATTTGCGGGGAAGACCGCTAACAATGAACGTAAGTTACTCTGGTACTCAGAAGTTACATGAAGGCTACCTGAATTCCGCTTTAAGGCCGTCCATATACGGTATACCGCGAGGCTCAAGCTACATACGTATTATCCCTATTTGGAGTTGGCCAAAAAGTATCGATATGGCATTACTCTGGTAGTTATGATGTTCATTCAAATTGTCGAAATCGTTCAAATTCTTAGTCTTGTATAGAATTCGTATACACAATATTGGATACACGTACTGGCATTTTAACGGTAATGGGCCACAAAATGGGCCGAAAATAGGAACAAAATGTCCGAGCATCGCCACTGTGATGTGCGCGAAAATTTGACATAGCAGGAAAACTGTTCGTCGAGAACGACAAGCAATGATTGTGGACGAATATGATTAACGAATATACGGACAGAGGCACAACTGGATCTCAATATCCCCCGCCGTGGAGACAAAAAACTAAATGAACTATCTGGTTACCCAACAGCTGTATCGCTACGCTGCTTGGCTTATGATATCGATGGTAAGGATTACACGTATACAAGTACCTATAAACCAACAAGCAAACGTATCTCCATCTAAACGTACCACCGGATTACCGTTCTAAGGTATGCTCTAAATGAAGGAAACCTCAGGAGGGATTAACCTTCTGCGGACAGGAAACAGCCCCAAGAATAACCAGGGTACACCTTGTGAAGGAACAAAACACTCACTGAAAAGCCTCAAGCACATTTAGGTTTTGCCTTTATCTGCCAAAATCACCATCAGAACAGCTTGTGAAACAAATTAGCTTCAGCATACACCAGAGAAAATTAGCAGCCGAGCATATATAATCCAAGTTTATTGATTTTTTTTTTCTTGTAATATTCCCATCAACACTTACAAATATTTTATTACAAATTTTAGCATTATCTGCAGTATTTGGTCATACAAATAAACATAAATTACAGGAAGATAAATGGCGGACACTCCAGATAAACAGACTCTAGAAAAAATCAATACCCATTAGCACTATGGTTCAGATGCGTTGAAGAGGACACATTAAGATTTGCAGAAATCCTGCCATTATCCAGGAACATTATCCATGAGGTGTCCTCATATGGCACTATACATGGTGAAGAAATCTGACAAAACATTTTGACAGAACCGGGATAGCGCTGGCTTGTTCATCTTTAACAGATTAATGGAAATGACGAGGAAAAACCGGATCCTTTCATCTGTGCCCTCCACAGTTCACCTGTAAATAAGCAGAAACGGATTCTGACTCAATTGGTGCTCCGCGCAGTACTCAAGTATGTTTCACATACGTGAAGGCAGACAAGTTTCTGGATGGACGCAACTGGGTTTGAGTGGAAATCTACCACACCTTGCCAGGTAACTGACTATCCTCCTGACTAAAAGCTGCAGATGAACCAGTGAGAGGTGCATCTAAACCAGATAGTGGATGACCACCGGCAACGAGAAAGTAGGACATTTCTATAGAGAAATTACAAAACAGCTAAGCATTTGGACTCCTGCACAATGTTACATCTGGACTCCACCATAATGGTTAATACTCCCCTGCAAAACCATACAGGATTGCTTTGTCCGCAAGGGCCTATGTCAAGACCAACTACAAAAATATGGCTGTGAAATGCTACAAACAGGAGAATATAAATTGGATATCTTTTCCAACCCTTAAAATATTTATCTTGTATGTAATACATTTTACTTACAATATCATCAATTTTGAGGATACTGCGAACAGTCTCTGATGCCAAATACACCGCACTAGTTGATACCAGCAATGGCTGGACTACATTCTCTTCCAGGATATTAGTGATGGCCCCCTATGTGGAAGAATAAAGAAAAAAAAAAATAGACATGTCAAATATGTTGAATTCACATTCATTCCTTCCTTACACAACACATGTTCTGATTAGATCCGACCATAAGTCTCCAGTAGAAGTAGACCAAAAAAAACACTTCAACTCGACACCTACAGTCCACAAAAGTGCTACATCTCTCTCTACCAACTATACTGGCAAAGGGATGTGGTAACAAAATAATGTACACTTAATGGTTTGTCTAGCACCACAGACAGCTTTATGTATTCACTATTTCAAAAAAGGAAACTGTGAATGTATCGCGTTCACAAAATACCTCAACTAGTCTTGCGTATTATATTAATTCGGCTTAAAATAGATATGTGCTATGAAGTATAAATGGACATTATGCTGACCACCTATATATAAGACTATCCACTATGACCAACCTTTCTGACATTGATCCCAGCAGTTTTCTCCCCTTGAGCATGTCTGTTCCTCAGTTCTGTGACTGTGGCAATGGGGTTCAGCCCAGCATTCTCTGCCAGCGTGAAGGGAATGATCTCCAATGCCTCAGCAAAGGCCCTGAAGCAGTACTGCTCCATCCCTGTTAGTGTGTTGGCATAGTCCATCAGCCTTAAGGACAACTCAATCTCTGGGGCACCTCCTCCTGCTATCAAAGCCCTGGTCAAACATACACAAACCTGCGTAATAATACACTTCAGGATTCTAACAGACAGAAATTTATCACTGCACTCACAATGATGTACATTTGCTCAGTAAAAGTCAGACTTCAGTCACCAGGGCTCTCCACACCTTTTGAAACACCTGTATGATGAGTTACTTTCCGGGGGCTGCCACGCACAGCGAGGGGAGTGTTAGCAAGAGAGCCGGTGGTCCCCAGATCGCCATTTTCGTAACATGCTCCAAAAGACATTCTCTGCCGTTTTAAGCCGTTTGCTATTGAATATCACCAATTATATCACCGTCATTGTACAGTGAATTTGTGATATTCAAGACAATAAGTAACATTGGAAACCACACAACCATTCATGTCATAATTTGTACGTCCGATAATGAATTATGTTTATTATTTTTACTTCTATTACTCCTTGCAACATGCAGCTTTTAAAGGAGAAGACAAGTTTAATATCAAACAAATACCACTGAAATGAGTATGCGTTTTCAGGTGCATGCCATAAAAAAATTCTGATTTGTACCTCAAGTTGATAAATTATAAATAAAGTAAGCGCCAAAATCCGCTGTGGGCGACTCCATTTTGCCTAAGAACTAGTCCCGAAATCTCTTCACAGAAGGTAGCGAACCGTGCAGTTCATCTTCCGCATGACGATCGGGAAACCATAATGTTGGACGTAGGTCTGAGTTCACATGAACAAGTCGGCAGTTTTAATGACTCTCATTGGGCGAGAGGCAACACACCCTCAGCATAAATTACAGGGTGTTAAAGATGGAGGAACGAGATGGAATCCGCAATTTATGCCAGCTTTGCAGTTTTCAGGCTTTACATGTATGGCAAAAAAAGATCACAAAATTATGCAGCAGGTACCACCAGATAGAAAAACAAAAGTGCTCTTTTCAGCCTATAGTGTCATAATTTTTTAGTTTATTTCTCCTTTAATATTGTGAAATAAAACATGGACTACCTTTATTTTTGAATCCTGTTTGATTTCAATTTGTAATGGCAATTTTGTATTTGCCTATGGTGTCATAATTTTAAGTTTTCTTCTCCTTTAATGTTTAAACAAAGTTTGACTTAGTTCCTAATAAACTTTCACTGTATATCCTAATATGGAAACGATGGCAACTGTGTTGGCTGATTGGTTGTTGGTTCCTGCTTCTCTTAAAAGCATCTGCCAAAGTAATTTGGCGGGAACTTCGCTTCATATTGTAAACAGCCACAGAAGTCAAAGCATGGCGTAGACAGTATGAGTTTGTCAACCATCATGTAGCCAATCAGTGCAAATGTTATATTATTGTACAGCCTGGCAACGGGAAAAACAAAAGGGAGACGCGATATGTGTACATACACACACAAGTAGGTCTAACGTTTACTTCTGGAATTCCAACTAACTCCAGCATTTGGCAAACTATGGCAGCAGTTGCCAATAAAGATGAAGGTGACAGTTTACTTGTAGGTATATTATTTGATCGGTGGAAACCTTGCCCAATACATCCAGTGGTACGACCAAAAACAAGCATACGTAACCCGCTGGCCGCCAGCTTTTATGGAGAGGCCCAAGTCGCTATACAACGTAATTTCTAGAATAAAAATTACAGACACAATTTTTTTATTCACAGAATATATTTTTAGATTGACAAATCATAAAGTCAATATTAGCGTCAACTTTAATTTAAATAAGCATCAACCCACAATATGCATACTTCACGCAGGTTTCCATTCCCTTACCTCTTCTTCACCAAACATCTGATCACACACAATGCATCATGAAGGGAACGATCAGCCTCTTCTAAGACGAGTTTGTTTGAGCCTCGTATTAACACAGACACCGTCTTCCCAGCATTCACAATACCGGTTACCTGTCCAATAAAATCATCAGCATATACACTGTGTTAGGAAATACAGCATCATCTTACATACACAAGTCAACAAACCATAATTTACCAATATTCAGATCATCTACAGGTATATTATGATAGAAAAAAGAAAAAGGTCATCTCCATCAATGTGCATTTTTAAATTTTTAGAACAAGCTGATCTAAACAAAGATACATTATCAACTGTAGAAATCTGCTATAAGCATGGGCCTTCAACTGTGGAAATCTGCCATAAGCATGGGCCTTCAACTGTGGAAATCTGCTGTAAGCGTGGGCCTTCAAGGCCCTAAAAGACACTGGACTGAATTAAGTTTGTAATAAATATGGATATCTTTGATCTCTCCCCACACCCTAGTACTACCCAGATGTTTACCTTCAGTATCTTGCTGGTGCCAGTTGGGATCTCCTCCACCAGCTCAGCTGAACCCAGATTCTCAGGTACAAAGTGATCTATGCTGGCTATGGGCCTTAGGCCTAAACTCTGTCAACCAAACAAAACAGTAAACTAAAGTATAAATCTGAATAAAGTGAGCAATTTTATGAATTATAACAAAGCAAATACTTACAGAAACCTTATATTTGTTCAAACTCTACCCTTGCAATATACTGATCCTCCATTAACTTTACCTCTATTGAAAATTGTTCATAACAGCCTTTTTACAACAACTGCACCCTTGCAGACACCAAGAAATCTTCAGCTTCTGTTAGTTTTTATTAATTATTTTAAAATTCTTGCAAGTAAGCATGGTGCTATAAACATTTCACTTACTTGTCAGTTTACCTCGTTAAGACCTAATATTTCTGTTACACAAGACCTGATCCCTCTGTACTCACCCTACAGTAGAAATCAATATCCTCTCTTTCGATATCCTTTACGACCATAATTTTCATTTTGGCTAGAAAATGGAGAGCCAGATCATTAACTGCATCTCTGCAAACATAGAAGAACATGATTTTCAGAATCATAAAGGAATATCTGCAATAGAGATGGAAGGTTATGTCGCAGCAAATGATGCACAGTCAGCACTCTTGAAAAAAGTTCTATTGGGGTTAAGAAAAAAATATTGCCTCCTACAACAATCTATTTCATTATGACTTAACATATTTACTGTGCTTTCATACTGTACAAAGATTTTCTTTAATATTACATTTAAATTAACACTGATGTAATAAAGTTACTAACAAAAACCATAAAAGGGATTGTATTTCATTGTCGTGAGATCACTTAAATCCACATATACCTAGTCTGGCCCTGTCCGGGAAACATTTCACAAAGTACTATAATGTGAAAATTTAGCTGTACAGGAACTTCGACATCTTAAAACACTCTAGAAATTTTTAGGAAAATCAACTGATGTGACAATGAGAACAGGACTGGCCATGATCCATGGCCCAAACAAAAACTCTGACTTTCTATGAACTCAAGAGCATACTGGAGTCCTTCTCTTCTGCTCACCTTAGAATGGATTTCTGAATTAAAAGTACATTGCAGCCGGCCTTTTTGATCTTCTTGATTAAGTCTAGGATGTACTGTCTCTCCTCCTTCAACACTCGGTCCATCTGTGCATAGTCCGAGACAACCACCTGATTCTCCATCTGAAAGACGAGACAATCAAGGTCAGCACATCGAATACTACACACAGTGACATCAGAAACACGTTTTTATTTTTGTGTTAGTATTTCATAATCTGTAAAATACAACACTCATATTCGATGGCTGTGAACGACTTTGAACAGTACACATATGTTATATATACTGATGCCAGTAAACAATTTCCAGGATTCATTTTTAAAGTGTTTCACCACAATACATATAGCTTTATCAGATGTTGAGTTACGAAGATTAAGGAAAACTTTATGTGCAATCACTTCCAGTGGTACTCACATCAGTTTTGGGGGGTGACAGACAGAATTGTATTAGGCCTATCTTGGCTTTTTCTACTTTGCTGGGTCCCCCAGCCTTAGAGGTCTTCTGTGTGAACACCACACCATCTATTAGTTCTGCATCCTCAACAGTGCCCCTAAAATATAGGGGTTTAATGAAATTTACAAATGGTGAATACAAACACACACATAACACAAGAAGGTCGGATCAGGATTACATTACAAAACAGTATGCTGAACAAAGAGCAGCTGAAAAGCCATAAGTTCCTGTTGACTGCCAAGGTATTGAACACGTCAATTAAGTCAACCGACTCACTTTCTAAGCAATGTTAAGCTGGCCTACTTCAGCTACGTACTTACTCAAATGTTGTGATAATCTTACTATTTTCAAGTGAAGGGTTTAAGTTACAACTCTACATGTTTGTCTATGACTCCATATGTATGCAAGGATTTAGCTAACCTAATTCTACTACTTACCCTAACTTTTTGATGATTTTAATGTCGTTCAAGTCTACACTGTTGGAGACAGCTGGATCCGCCACCTTCATAACTGCGTCTACAGCTATGGGACCTAGGATGTTGGAATACTGAGACACCACCTGAAGGTGAAAAACAGAGCTGACAGATGGTACAGTGGAAGTCAATCTATAGAAAAAAAAATTATGCTGGATCTGTCAACAAATGAATTTATTACTCTTCTTTGTGTTCACGTAGTATTTACGACGATTATGAGTGACACAAATCTGGCATAAAGTTACTTCAGCACCTGTAGCCATGAATCCTCAGCTAGTTCTCAAATCTACATAAGTAAACATGTACACTGTCACCTTCAGTCTGATGCAGCTGATTTCGTCATAAAACCGTACAAGTTTAGTCAGATTGCATCTGCTGGACAGATTGCAGCTCTGATACATCAGTCTGAAAGTTGACCAAGCAGAATAGTGAAAATCCTAGCACTGCGGCAATTTCAAACTAATGAATTAGTTGATGACCTCACCGCTGAGCTAAGCTGCAAACAATGTTAGGAGCAGCAGTAGTTCTGAACAACAAACCTTAGAGTTGAGTGATGTGGAAGCACTCTTCAGCAGATTCTCTCGATCTGTCAGCTCCAGGGGTGTAGACATTCCCTCTAGGATTTCCACACACTTGCCAGAAGCCTTCTGAAAAGACTCTGAGATCGTTGTAGGATGAATACCTGGAGAAAGACAAAAGTACTTACATGTGTGATAAGAACAAGAGTAATTTATTTTCAGTACAGCAAAGCATGTAACAATAACCAACAAATTACAGTTAAAACCAAGTCTCAAATACATGCAGAATTGCGAAAAATTTACCCAAGCAAATGTTTATCAGACCCTTGTTCCATTAAGATGCCCACAGAGGCCATCTTTTTGTGCTGTCTAGCAGAACTTCCCTTTCTGTTTACTTGTTTCTCTACTTCTGTATATTATAAGGTGGTGTAAACATCAACTCAGTGTATACATTTGGCTGCTTCAGCACATACATTTTAATCTTCACATGCTGGTTATCTGTAAGGCATGTGATCTGTTGTTTACCTTTCTGCAAAAGCTTTGTACTGGCATCGAGCAGACTGCCAGCCAGGATCACCACTGATGTAGTCCCATCACCAGCCTCTACATCCTGCGATTTTGACAGCTCTACCAACTGAAAATCACACACATCACCCTATTACCCAGAGCACACTGCTTTCCTTTGTGCAATATCAGAAAAGTGATGGAACACTGAAGTCTGTCTTCTATCCAAAGACACCTTCAGATTATGAGTTAAATAACATTACACTGTTTTCAAGATTTTTAGAAAACAATACCAGAGTTTCTGCCACAAAATAAATTTTGAGTCCGTTGTAGGCCGAGGGTTTGAAGTGTGCGAGAGAGTCGTATTCCCCTAGCCAAGAAATCAGCTGTGAATTTGTATTTGTGTATTTGTATTGGGTAAGGTCTAGTTCACAGCCGATCGGTTATCTATAGTAAAAATGTATATGGGAACAAAGCTTTCCAAAAATACAACAAAACGTGTCATCGGCAAAAGTCAAGTAAATTACATTTCCAGACAGCTTCGTGGTCTTCTGGACAATTTTTGTCTCGTTCTGTGGCATATGCGAGTGGTAATTCCATACTCTCCCGCTTCTGAGCCCCACTCACAAATATCACCACATCTTCATAAAACAAATATGGACCTTTCGTTTTCACATGCGGTGCAAGCGCACGAGCATGTGCACATGTGGTTGACGTTTGGTTGGTGAAAAAAAAAAAACCCTGGCAGTCACAGCATCAATATCTTTTCATTTTGAAAGCATCTGGCACTTCATACCTCTACTTCACTCAACAATTAGCTTTCAACACAACATCGTTGTTCATCTTGCGTGTTGAGCTGTCCTATAGACTGAAATACTTAAATATGTTGTGATGTATTTTTTAAATGATTTCAAATTCTCAATAGACGTAAAATTGATTGATGTACCAAGTTAGGTCAATCGGATAGACGGCATCACATGGTGAGTAGCTCAAAGCAGAACGAATTTTCAAATCTGACCGATTTCCTGAGGAAATATCAAATAAAGGTCAGTGTCAATGGTTGCAAAACAGACTCCTAGCTTCAAACAAAAAGGGGCAGGGTGGCATTTTTCCAAAAGGGTCACTTTTTACGGCGAATAATATCTTTAAAGGTCACTTTTTTCTGCTTGCGTCCTTAATAATGAATGTGATAAATAAATACTAAAGGACATTTAGCAGTAAGAATAGCCTACTTAACACTTAACTATGCATTTGTAGGCTGTAATCCATCCAATTTTCAGGACATATTAATAGGAAGAAAATTGAAATTCTCAGTTTTAGACATCTATATGTTGTTCCCTGGGTGTACCAACCTTGTACGAAAAAATTTTTATCCCTGTTACAATTACACAGTATAGCCTACATGTAGTTAAAAAGAGCAGACATGATGTCCCGAATAATAAAAAAATTGCAAAGCATGTATTCACAGCAAACATTTCCATGTGCACCCGTGATTGACCTTTCTGACCTGTCAGGGCATATCATGTCGCGCATCACACATTGATTTCTTCTGACTTTTAGCGGCATTTTGCCCAAATTATCGATTTACAAAGAGGTCAGTTGAATAGACCATCCTTAGACCAGATTTCTGGGCTACTATAAGCTTGGACACATGGATATAAAAATTAGAAAGGTTGACGAGATTCAAGAATGGTGCTCGCCTTGATGTAGCAGATACACAAGAGTTTGGGGAGTCTGTACACTGGTTTGTTTGGAGATTAAGCTACCTATTACCATCCACATATCTGTAAAAGGATTCAAACATTCCACTGGCGATTGAAAAGACTTATTTATTTCACTTTTTTTTTATATCTGAAGAGAGCTTTTCGGTGGCTTTTCCAGGTGAATGGGTCTGTTTACCGAACGCAAAGCGGGTCTAGCGAAAACTCTGAATACTGTCCAACTGTCAAAGACAACATCAAGGTGGCAAATACGCCATCCTATTATTACAGGCTAATAATTATTTCCATTATGACAATATAACATTCAGCCAGACATGTTTATGAACAAGATGACAATTAAGCCCCTCTATTATTTCAGGCTTATCTTTTATGTTCCATAGTGAGAGAATATATAAACAAGCCAGGCATTTCCACTGACCATTTTGGCTGTTGGGTGAAGCACTTGCATCTCTTTAAGGATTGTTGCTCCATCATTTGTTATGGTTACATCACCATTAGATGCTTGTATCTGTTCAATAGGGAAAAAAAAGATTAACATACATGAAACTCCGAAAAACAGTCAAATTTCGCCATTAATAATTATTTCAAAGGTTGGCTCTGGACTGTGCCCAAGCTCTAAGTGTACATGGGACAATGATAAATCCCAGGCAAATAACAATATGTCTGTCTTTATCACATCTAAAAGTCAACATTTTATATTTCATAATTACTGGTAATTTACCATGCATGTAACTTTTCTCACCATTTTATCCATTCCCCGAGGTCCTAGACTTGTTCGGACAGCATCAGCAACAGCTATAATGTGAACAGAAATGCATCGAGAATTCAGTACAGGATACCTCAGCAAGATCAATCATATACAGGTCAGAGGTCAAAATAACGCCTGTCTACCTGTCAGCGACACGCAATTTTTATCGGTGACAAGTCACAAAAAAATTCACATGATGTAGCCTATAATAGAGAAGGGCATATAAAGATGGACATATACATGGTAAAGGACAAATAAAGCATCTCTCCCTTGGTTAATACACTCATCTGTACATGGTGTCATGTAAGTCTCAAGACGTCAATAATATGTCACATATATCCACATTTCCAACACTTTGGTACAACCCATGTGTCTCCTGATTTCGAGGCCGACCCTCTAACCATCAGACCACCAATGCTGTCTCAGGGCTTGTGGTTGTGCTACCAGTAATCAGTCAAACCAGCATCAATGTCACAAAGTGCACAGTAAACAATTTCCAAAAGAGGACACTGGTCTGGTCTCTTGACAAGAGAGTGCCAAAGGCAACCTGTTTATGATAAAGTATTATGAGGTCTAGATATTTCCTTTAAATTCACCTTTCTTTCTCTGACTCATCAATTAGAAGGCAATGAACATTACAGAATGTCCATTTATCGATACGCCTCATTAGGATTTACTGAGAAAAAAACTGCAGGTATGAAGTACGAAAGGAACACATTAACGATCTGGAAATAGCAATAGCTCCTTTGAGGGTTTCTTAATGGTTTAGTGTTCATTGACATGAGCGCTGTACCTCACGTCAGCTCACGTATAAACTGTTGACAGATGAAACCATGCCTACCCTTGGCAGCATTGATGTTGCTGTATCGGATTTGCGTTGGTTTCTCTTTGTCTTTGTACTCTGATCGCTTGCCAACAGCCCGTTTGGAATTAGGAGGCATTGTGCTGCTTTGGAGAGTAACTTAGCTGGCTTGAATTAGAAGGATGGTGCTAGATTATCCTGTGTATACCGGTGTCTTGCTCCAGCAGTACGTTCGAGAATGTAAAATGGCAGGTGACCCTCTCGCAGTAAACGCTATTTTGCGAGAAGTATATATTTTGGTTAAATTTCCACCAAAATAACACAGTGTATAACTAACCCAGATACTGTACATATTCTGGAAAAATAAAGAGTATTTGTGTTCTGTGGACAAAGCGTGCCCAAAACAATGTGACGTCATTTTGGCGCGGTGTTCGCAAAACTCCCGCGATCGGGCTGGCGGACCATGCAGGAAGTGTTGTCTAATTAGTAACTGTGTTATGTTTGGTTAAAATAAGTTATCGAGGCGTTTATATTTTGTATTTTTATTTTATCGGATTTACACAGGATGAGCATTATCAAAGCGTTATCCAATCGGTCTGTTGGGAGTGCATGTAAGTTGAAATGAAGTCAAAGATGATCAACGTGTACATGTAGCTTTGGGTTCGAACTCTTTTTCACGCTTCAGCAAAATCAAGGGATATTATTATTGCCCTGGCTGTCTCTTCGTCTGTGGCTTTGGTTTCCGTGCAGTATTGTCAGCTTTTGATAAAATTTTTGTTAATGCTTTGTGGAATGTCGTATCTGATGTTAGCCTACGCGTAGCTCTGTAGGGCTGTGATTATGTATACTATGACAGCCTAGCTTTGTAGGGCTGTGGTTAGTATACTGTCACAGCCCTGTCTTCATACATAAACTTACCTTGAACACCTCTGTACTTCTCGTGCTGGCTTCAATACACTTCAGGGGCCTCCGTGGCTGAGTTGGTTAGCACGCTAGCACATTGTAATGACCCAGGAGCCCCTCAGGTCCAGCTCATGCTGGTTTCCTCTCTGGCCCAACGTAGGAAGGCCTGTCAACAACCTGCGGATGGTTGTGGGTTTCCTCAGGGCTGTGCCCGGTTTCCTCCCACCATAATGCTGGCCACCGTCATAGAAGTGAAATATTCTTGAGTACGGCGTAAAACACCAATCAAATAAATAAATAACTCAATACACTTGTGTTAGACGCCAAATAAGGTGTCTATCTGTACTCATTGTCGTCGCATCTATTGATTGCTGCTAGGTCTCCCCATGTATCATCCCTAGTAAATCCTCACAAGCATGAAACTGGTGGAAGGTGGATAAATTCAAACTCCAACTACCGTGTTTGGTGCCGTGATGCTATAGTGTTCCATTGAACTTGAACTCAATGCCATTATGCACTAACTGCAATCACCAGCTTTCTGCCCTGACCAAATTGCGTTGAGGTCCGTGGTTTATTTATTAATCGTGTCAATGCATCTGCGCTGTCTTCTGTCATTTGTGTTGTCAAGTCCAGTCTACAAAGTACCTATTAACTTCGCGACAGCGTATATTTAACTCCTGAGAAGGCTTTCTTCGACTTTTAGCCAAACTTTGCCGCCGTGAACATGTGCACTACATGTCTCCTTTGTTATGTACACAACATGTGCTACTTGGCGGCATTTGTCAGTCCTGTATTGTGCTCTTGGTGAGCTAGCGGAACGCAGAGAAAGGTGACATTCAATTTGAAGTGAATTTAAACTTTTACTAGTCAACAACTTTTTATGTGGTAGTCATAGTTAACATTCCCTTGTGTCAGCAATTATATCGTTTCACCCTGTGGAGGAAACCATTTTATTAGACAGGGATGGTGATGGCTCGATAGCCAGTTGTATTACACACACGACAAGTAGTTAACTATAAAAGTAATTATTAATGATCAGAAGAAAATAAAAACACTCAGGAATATAACACATGGTGGTCTGGCCTTGGAAACCATGTGATTCTCAGCGTATATGACAAATATGTTTTATACTGGCTTCCTGATCCACCCTGACTTGTGCAGATTGCCACTCATGCTGTGGCCCCATCACTGTGCTGTCCGAGGATTCTGATGGACGTCTATGATGCAGGCTGTACTGCAATATAAGAAACTTTGTACGCAAAGTTTTGCCCAAGCTACAGTAAATGGTAGGAAAAAATCTGCTAGGAAATACTGCAGATGTCTTTATTAGCCAAATGTTCATATAACCAATTTTTGCGTCATGGCGAAATTTAACGATTGGTTATTTAAGGCTTAAAACCCCAAACCAATTTTTTTTTGCATCAGCTACCCAAATATCATGGCCTGCCTAGGATAATTGACGTCAACCAAGTGGTCCTCACAATCAACTGACCTGTTCTGAGTCTCGCTGAACTGAAAACGATCCATGACAACCACACAGATTCACAAAATAAATACATTTTCAAACTCTACGCCCACTGTGGCTGCCTTCTGTCACCATTTTGGTCACATGCGAGAACGAACGAGGCTGAAGCAATTAGCGCCATCTGACGACGTCAAATGGATGACTATGCATGCCTTTGTGTTACTATAATGACTGCCATGTGTATTCTCTCCCTTTAACGACCTTATTTTTTTGCTGATCATTGATCATGTGACTTGTATATATGACAATCAGAACAATAGAACTGCGGCCACAGTGGGTGTAGTGTCTGAAAATGTGTTTATTTTGTGAATTTGTGAGGTTGTCGTGGATCGTTTTTGGTTTGGCGAAACTCATAACAGGTGCGTTGATTATGGGGACCACTCAGTTGACATCTATTTGCGCTAGGCAAGATTTAATGCTCATTTGAAGATGAGGCGAATGTGGCTTACTGTTGATCTGACGCATTAGAGACAGTTATTCCCAGTAACTCTCAGTACCAGTAAGTAGTTTTACTCCGAGATTGCTCTGATGTTAGGTATGGCAAAATTTTAATTCTTTGGCCAAGGATATCCTGAAAATCCTGTGAAAGGATGGTTTATATTTACTGACACACGGAGACCGTTGAGATGTTTAGCCACGACGACGTGTGAACCCGATTAAGACATTGACCTGTATTCAACTACTCCATTGGCAAAACTCACTGCATACACAGTACTTGATATCCAAAGCCATGTAATACATGATCTGTCCACAAGTTAAGCCATGTATGTGCACCTTTTGCAACCTTTGACACTGACCTTTATCAGATATATCCTCAGAAAATCTCAAATTCGAAAATAAGGTCCATTTTGAGGTACTCAAATCCAGTTTGCTTAAGTACTTAATGGTTGTGGGGACCCACAACCATTCGCAGATTGCTGCCAGATCTTCCCATGCTGCGTGAGAGGAAGTAAACATGAGCTGGACTTGATCTCACCGGGACTGCATTGGTGAGAGGCTGATGGGTCATCGCGTTGTCTGTTTTAATAGTCATGGCCACATCAGCACAGCATACAAGTATAAAGGTACATAACCACCATAGTAATGACTGATCTTCACTTCTCTTGTCAGGGACTCAGCATGTCAGCCTGTTGTCAGGGACGGCCCTGCTGGACGAGTTTGAGTGTCATTTACCTGACGAGCATCCCATTATTGATGATGAGGAAGGTGTAAGTGCTTTGGTGTGCTTTTAGGGCGCTATTTGTAATATTTTAAAGCAGTATCTCACTCAACCCATAACCCTGACTGCCATATTATTAGTTAAAAATAGTGGCATTTAACACCAATCAAAAGTGTAATTGTCAAACAGATAAAAGATCTTAACTCAAGTGAATTGCTGGAAAGCTACCAGTGCTTTTATTTCTAACAAATATTTTTCAGACTACTGTACCTCCGCTGGCTTGTGCTTTCTGTCCAGGTATGTATATGCTGTCCGTGTGTGCTAGTACCAGATGTATTATACAAGAACAAGCTTTTTATACAATTAAGTCATGAATGCTGATATGGTTTTTTGTGTAAAACTGTATTGACTGTGTAGATTAAGATAAATTCTTTGATCTAGCTAGAACTACTAGCCTACAAATTCAAGCAGTGAAGTGAGTCAGGAAACCAAGACATCTTGTCCAAACACTCAGCTGAAGATTTCTGTAATATATGCATGGTATACTTCTTACATGAAGTGAACACTTTTTCCTGGGCTCTTGTAAAAAGGTATTATATATCTGCTTAATGCTTTTGCAGTTGGGAAATGATTGTCTTTTCTTTACGCAGTGAAGGGTTTTACTCATGTTTTGGCCCTGGCAGATGAGAATGGCTGTGTTATTTTGTACAACACTCACAAGACTGGTATACAGGCTGCAACAGCAGGTATGAAATATCTGGTAGGGTACATATCAACTGTATTTCCCACTATTTTTAACCTTGATGATGAAATTTGTTGGTTGTTATATGCTTATCCATTTAGTGCCACTTATATAATGGCTCATGCAGTAAACTTCATGGTCATGCAGTGGTGTAACTTTTTTTTTGGTGCCTGCCATCAGGGCACTCTGCACCTCAAGTCGGTCTGCCCACAGACAGTGTTCCACAGAGCCAAATATTATAAACATATTTTATATAAATTGATGATTCCCCTGTCTTGGTCATACTAGCTCAATTAAATTAAAGGCTGAGGTCTATAATTTTCAACAATTCCTAAGATTTACCTGCCTCAATGATTAACCGTTGAATTGAAAAGCCTGTGCATTTACATCCACTTTACACCAATTTGTGGTGTGCATTAAAGAGAATAACACCTTAATTGCCACTCCTTTGAGTATAGATCCATTCCCGAGTCGAAATGTTGTTGAAATCCACAGAAATATTTCCTTCTTCCTCGTAAAATAACTTTGCGCTCTCATGGCACTTCAGGTGTACTTAAATCTCAGAACCGCGGGGCAGAAGATACAGAAATCAACCTAACAAGACAAGACCACAAAAACAGTCTTAAATGACCACTATTGATAATTTCATCTGTCGTCATGAACGTAGAATATAAAGAACAATTTGCCAAGTCAGCCGATTTTAAAGGTTTCAGTCAAGGCTTGTTGTTATCATGTACACATCTGTTTTGTTATCCACGTTTTCTGCCTGTGGGATCCGATACAGTCTGGATTTTGGATGCAACCAATGCATCGCTCGTGCAGACTGCATTATTGAAGAGAAGAAAGTCAACACTCCATTAGGTTTTCTGCATATAACTAGTCTGAAATTGATTGTAACTTACAGCAGTGATCGAAAAGACCTATCTGTTCTCTTCTCAGTGCACGCCAGAAATCGGTGTGCCTCTGTTTTGCAGTGGATTTAACTGCCAACTTTGTTCCTCAAATCCCTGCATTATAAATTGAGTATCAGAAATTGTTGAAAACAGACCTCAACGTTTAATTTATTTGAACTACGGTTGTACAACCTATTGCGATCAAATGATAGAGAACCAGTAGCTTTACCTTTGTTTGGATGTTTTTGAGCAATTTTCATTAGAAAATGGTTTACGCCACAAAATTGCAGCTTCTCGTTAGCAATGGATTTGACTTTAAAAATACAAACTCTCCTGTGTCCGGCTTTGCATACTGGATGTATGCATCGTGGTTACCGTACCGCAAGGACCTGAGTCATGGAGAACATAGAAAACTTCCTCACCCACTGGCGGAACTCTTGTGTGCCAGAGGCACATTTGTCAAGTTAACAACAACAACAGAAGAGTAAAAGGGTAACACGTGATATCCACCAGACATTACGAGTTGGATTCATTTGTAAAGGAGAAAATGGGTATTGAGAATTAGTGGCTGCCCGATAGGGCAAGCTGCACGAGCCTATAACATGCCCGCAGGGATTTTTGCCTGCATTTGGCATGCGGGCAGGCCTTACACCACTGTCAGGTATATGTTATCCATCTTTATTTTATTTTGGTGTTTCTTTTGTTTTCAAAAGATTGTATGTGATTGTTTCAAATTGAAAACTCTGCTGAAATTGGTGTTTGTTGACAGAGTGGCTGAGTCACACAAATGCTGTGTTTGACCTGACCTGGTTAAAGACAGAACAGAAGCTGATTACAGCCTCTGGGGACCAGAGTGCAGTACTGTGGGATGCTGTGTCAGGGGACAAGCTGGAAGTGTTTAAGGGGCACACGAGCAGTGTCAAGTCTGTGTGCATTGGTCATGATAATGATGGTGAGCACTGATGTCATTAATGGTCATTAATTCTGTGCCACTATGCATGAACTTTTCAAGTATTTTGCACATATGAGGATTATTCAGTACATTGGATGCCTTTTTATCAAACAAAATGATAATATTTTAGACATCTAAGTGTATTTCCTGGCCTACATCAGACATTTACAAAAATGTATTGATATTTAAGTTATGTGTAATGCTGGATATTGTCAAAAGCATGATAACACACAAGTGCCATAAATTTAAAGTCTGCCTTTGCTTGAAATTTACTGACAACTGAAATTTTAACTTGGGTCAGATTCTGACTTTCCGGAAATGATCCTAACATAAAACTGTTGGATTATTTTTCTGAGTTGTTTTGTTCGGAGATGTGAAAGTTGCCAAGGAAATTTCAGATTTGTGTGTTTCCTTCCAGCTGTATTTGCAACTGGATCAAGGGATGGACACATTATGGTTTGGGACAGAAGGTGCAACAAGAAAGGTACTGTTAATGAAATACCAGCTACAAGTTCAACTCTGACGAATGTACAACTGATATTAGTTTTTGATACACAGTTTAAGGTTATGGTAAGATGGCTGTTCAAAGGCTGCTCTGTCAATCACTATCCTTTAGGTTATCAAGCTATTTCTGCTGTTTGTTCAGACCAGCGTATGCCTCCTGTGAACATTATAAGGAATGCCCATTGCCTTCCACCGCCGTCTGCCAGCAAGTCCAAGAAGAAGATGAGGATGGGACCAATTTTGGTAAAGAAAAAGATAATTTCACATTGTCTTACTTCTGGACTTCAGGAGTTGGTGTGTTTTATTAAATACAGTTGTGGTAGATGTCATGGCAGCAAAAGGGATGACTTAAGTATTATACTTATGCAAGGCAAATCACTAGAGCTTTAAATGCTCATATAATATGAAGCAGCAGTAGTATGGCTAGTAGGGTTTACACTTTCTGAATATAGCACACAGATTCTAGTACTAAGATTTAGGTGAGGCTACTGTGGGTTTTGAACCAGCAACTTCAGAGTCGGGAACCAAATTGCCAGCAATACATGTCAACTGTCTAGACCACTCAACCAACAGGCCTTCCACAAAAATAGAAATAGCCATATCTCAGCACTAGAATGTGTACTATATTCAGAAAGTGTAATCCCTATTAACGATAATGCTGTTACTTAATCCACTTTCTAAAATGACATCTATACCTGTCTAATATAATGCAGTGCGTTTTGTTTTTTTGCATGAGGAATGTGTTTTATTTGATAGTGTATAAAGGCATAAGAAAACTAGACGTCATTTCAGCAAGAGGTATAGGCATACATGTAAGTGTTGAAAGTATGAGTTGGTGAAACTGTCATGTTTATAAGTGTTAAGTGAGGGCCTGTGTTGCTTATGACCTTAATGAAATATTAGCATTTCTGTTGTACAAGTTAGTTTATGTCTTTGATTAACAAAAAAGAAAAAGAAATATATCATTACAATATGGAAAGGTTTGGAAAAGTTGAGGAGATGGTATACATATGTGGTGTGATCTATTTGTGTTCCAGGATAGCCAGCAGAGTGTGACCAATGTACTGTTTCAGGACCAGTATCATCTTGTCTCGGCGGGAGCTGTGGATGGGTAAGTTATACCTACGTAATGGGACCTACATGTAGTCGGTTTGGCTATCTTGGTTAGTTGTCTACAGTGAAAACTACATGTAGATGTTGTCTTAAAAATTGGTGCCCTAGTTTACACCTTGTACTGGTACTGTTTGCGAAACTTTTATAAACACATCAGTTGATAGTAAATGTATACCAAGAGCTGTAGTGATGAAACAACAGGATGGGGACTTCAAGTCTGTACATTAATTGCTAATCTCCCTTTGTTTTCACTGACCATCATCTTGTCTTCCGGAGGCCTCTGCAGTTGGTTCAGTTTTAAAGGGTGGGATATGGTAGGCTAGTGTTAGTAATGTCTTTGTGAAAGTCAGAATGTCCAGGTGTTAAGAGAAGGTTGACACGACTTCATGGTTGTCACAGTTAGTGTTATGTGAAAAAGTTGACAATTTTGTGGTATCTAGTGAATACCGAACAGTGCAAGTGGGTTTGACGTCATTCTGTTTAGATCATGGAAGAAAAGGGGCCTCCGTGGCTCAGTCGGTTAAAGCGCTAGCGCAGCGTAATGACCCAGGAGTCTCTCACCAATGCGGTCGCTGTGAGTTCAAGTCCAGCCCATGCTGGCTTCCTCTCCGGCCGTACGTGAGAAGGTCTGTCAGCAACCTGCGGATGGTCGTGGGTTTCCCCCGGGCTGTGCCTGGTTTCCACCCACCATAATGCTGGCCGCCGTCGTATAAGTGAAATATTCTTGAGTACGGCGTAAAACAACAATCAAAAAAAAAAAAAAAAAAAAAAAATCAATCATGGAAGAAAACACCACTAATGACTGTATTACCAGGGATGATAATTTTCAGCTCATAAGCAGATTTTAAGTGAAATAAGAATTTTCAGCTATCTAATCTTTGACTGACATGGCCAATACTAATGTTTTACTAATGGGAATTAGATAGTAGAAACAATTTCAGCTGATTTTGAAGGAAATGATTCTGTTTTCTGTACTACACCTCATGACACTGGAGTGTTGCCAAACCAGAGTTGATGTTGACTGTTTGAAATGTTTTCGGTGTTGAATTGTTACTAAGGGTTTCTGATGTCCTCCACCCATAAAGGTGACTGTTATATTAGTGCAAAATTGATGTTAAACACTCGTCAGATAAATGTATAAATGAATTCTCTTTTATCTTACAGTGTGGTAAAAGTTTGGGACATGCGTAAGAATTACTCTACAGTGCAAACAGACCCGGTCCCCAAATATTCACTTCTATACAGTGGCTTTAGCTCCAGAAAACATGGTATGTTTAGATTTATTTGTTTCTCTTTGTTTTTGCTCTCGTCAATATTGTATGAAATTAAATAGATTTTCATTCCAAGAAACTGTTACTTGGTGTCCATGTTTGGAACCATATGTCTCTACATGGAACATTTCTTTGCATGTTGATGGTAATGTTGTAACATGTTTAAACCCCATTCTTACGTGAATTGTCACAGTATAGTGATATATTAAAGTGCAGCATGTGTTACTTGTTTTGCAGGATTTTCCAGTCTCTTATTTGACTCGACAGGCACCAGACTGTTTGCCAGCTGTACAGATGATGTCATATACCAGTATGACTTTATCAATTATTCACCAATTCCAGGTGTGTACCCAGCTCTTTTCTGTGCATTGATGTTTGGAACTACAATTTGGAACATTTTAAATGATACATTTTGTTTTATTTTGATTGATTTGTCCACCACTTACAGCCAGATAAGAGATTTTTGTGAAGTTTGATTAACTTCTTATCACAAAAACCTATGTGTTGACATCTGAAATATCATTTTAAGGCTTCTGTGCTTCTTAAAGTGAATATTTTGGTGGAATTCAGTACTTGCAATGGATAAGGTGCAGGGGCAACTGTAAAGGTGTCTGAATTATTTTTAGTATTAGCTTATGTAATGTGGTAACAGTCAGCCGTGGAATGGTATATGTTTGGCAGGTAGGTTTATGTTTATTATCAGTGACACCCAGATGTTTCAAACATGCACTATACAATGACTCAAAGCTTTGCTCAGACCTTAAAGAGTACAAGCCTCAGTTACTTCCCTTTTTTTTTTGTTTAAACATTGAAAAATCAGCCATCTAAGACTTGATACTTTCATGATAGATGATGTAATAAATGGAAAATGTACAACTGTAGTAATGTTGAAATTAAATATATTGTTATGAAACTGGCAACTGACGGTAAATGTACGCTGTTGATGATGATCTCATTCACAGTAAACTGTATGTGGTGTGTTTTGTGTTATTACAGTTCACTGTTACAAGGGCCACCAGAACAGCACATTTTATATAAAGACGTCAGTCAGCCCTGATGACCAGTATATTGCCAGTGGGTCAAGTGATCAACAGGCCTACATATGGAAGGTAAGCTTGGAGTTGAAGCTTGACGGCTGTTAATATGCTTTAAAGTTGTGAATTTAAATTGATTAGACTTGAAATGATTGATGGAAACATGCATGTAAATGATAAGGTACCATTTTAAAGAGTTGACCATAAGTCAACAGTATTTAGTAGATTATTATTGGTCACCAGCAATGCTGTCTCAGGTTTTGTGGTGCTTCCATCATCTAAGCCTGGAAATCGCGGATTATTTTACCATATCTAATTTGTATTCGCAGATTGGCCACCCTCAGGAGAGCCCGGTCATGCTGAAAGGTCATTCTGCAGAGGTCACCAGTGTGGCCTGGTCACCAGAGGACTTCACTAAGGTCTGCTTTGTCTCGCAATGTTCTTGTATCAAATTTTATATGAATTTTAGAAAATAATGATAAATAGTTTTCATAGGAACAAAAAATGTTTTTCTGTTGTATACAAGTGGTATAGCACAGTTACACCTGAAGCTTCTTGCACGATGCATAACTTGACGTACTAAGTCAGCACCATGTGTAGATGTAAACTGATACTAGATACATATTATTGTACTGTACCAGAAAAATTTAAGAAACCAGATTTATGTACAGGTTATACTGGGTCCAAAGTTTGAAAAACTTCCTTGAACCTTTGGTGAATTAATATCAGCTTTATTCTTCGTTACCATGAAACATTTTCTGTGACTTTACTGTGGGGAAACTACAGGTACAAGCATTAGATGTTTTCTGGAATGGGTTATGGTGTGTACTCTGTGGATGATTGACGTTCATAACACATTATGTTATTAGATTGCCACCCTGTCCGATGATAACACTATGAGGGTTTGGAGGGCCACTAAACGCCTGGGGCTGAAAGGCCTTGGGGCTTTAATAGGCACTGCTCAGAGGGTCAGCAAGGACATAGGTAATAAAGATAATAACTGAATATTGTTTGAGTTCTACTCTAGTCTGTAAAGCATATCTTCATGTCAGCATTGTTGATACAATAATGCACGTACAATATTCTATAGAAACCTACTCTTTCAACGGCCAGTGGCTATGGGTGCTATGCACTTCTGCCAGGGCATTTTCAGCAAGTCATTGATGGTTTCTTATAAGTGTGTAATTCCTTGTTTCGAAGCAAATGCTTGTCAATTTGGATCCGATTTACCCCATATTGGGACATCACTAGATTGCTTAAATAAAGATCATAAAGCCTGTCTTAGATGGTTTTCATGTTACAAAGAACCTTCACTTTCACGAAAAGAAGAAATGATTAGGACATTATTAGAATTGTACCCTTCAAAAAAAGGCTTTATGCAGTTTTTATTGGGACTTTGATAAAAAAAAAATGTTTTACTTTCCTCACAATGTTAGGTTCCTTAAAATACTTTATAATTTTCATCAATCGGAATTAAAAAAAAAAATGAAAAACAAAAACGAGAAAAAAAAAGAATTGCTGTCTGATAGACTTTTTGTTTATATGGTCAGGTTTACACAAAACAAGTAGATGTGATAATAGAGAGGTGAATTTGGCTATGGCAGGAAGTACATTATTTTTTGTGTTCCTGTGTTTCAGGAGTTTCTACTGGCACGTTGGGTGTTCTGGGCTCGCCACTGTCTAGGAAATCTTGTGTTCATGCAGAGTTGATGACACCTCCTTCGCAGAAGCGTAGCCTGTCTCTGTCAGCTCAGAGCGGCCCTCACAGTAGTTCACTCGGTTCTGCTCGGAAAACTGCCAGTCTCATTCCACAAACACCTCCGTCTATCAAGAAATGGTTTTCACATGCACATACTGGTGAGAAACCCTCACAGCTGCCTGGTTCCCATACGAAATGCACAGAGCAGGAAAATGTGCCTATATTGAAAGTCAGGGGCAAAACCATAAGAACTCCTGTTTGTAAGAGAAAGCTTATAAGCACCGACATGGAGGCAGACAAAGCAGAATGTGAAAGTCCGTTTAAACGAATGTGTAGGGATCCACTGGAGGACATATCATCACGCGAAAATGTTACGACAGTGTCACAGACTGAAAATAGGGTAGACCTTAAACCGAGCTGTGCCAGGGTGGAATTTGACTGTACAGCTTCACCTGTCCGAAAATTGACACAGCCAAGCATAGTGTCCTCCCCTACTGCCAATCTTCCCAATCTAGTCATGGGAGTGGGTGTGGTCACGCCTCCAAAATCTGCCAAACAGCTGGGATCTCCATGTCATTTTAGTAAAGGTCGTTCTAATTGGCTGACCAAGCTAAGGTTACAGAGACAGACTGACAGCTGTGCATTGTTGAGTCCCAAGGCAACCAGTGGCTCATCAGCTGAGGATGAAAACTCTCCCTACTCTGACACAGCCTTGTTCTCACCTATCAGGTTAAAGGTAAGAACTCAAAAGTGTTCTTAATGAACCACTGTTATTCTGTAGTTCAGTTAGCAAGATTCATGAAGTATGAAGTGATAACATGTATAGTTAAATATGTTATGCAACTAAGCAGATCTTATATGTCGGTTGTTTTGTTAGACTGTCAAAGTTTTGACATGCTATCTTTTAATATAATTTGCTCTTAAACAATGCATATTCAACCGAGTCTTCTTTAGGACTAAAGTTTATGAGGTGGTGGCAAGAAACGAAAAAATCAAATACGATCAGAGACTGATTCAGATTTTCAAGTTAAATGAAAAATAAATTGTTTACGGTTGTTGTTTTGGCATGCGTATCTTGCATATTTTAGGAAAAATGGTCATACTGAGTCTCTCTCTGAGTTAAAGATTTTTCTTACTTTTGAATGATGGCCTTAAAGCATGAATGTCTATCCATACCCAGGAAGAACCACGTACACTAAGCGTCTGTCTGAAATGGTTAACACTGGTGTTTATTGATTTTGAATATATTATCACAAGTCAGTATTAATATTTCAAGAAGAGTTGGCCTAGAATGTTAATAATTTGTTGCTTTACTTGAAATAAATTACTGCTTGTTCGAACAGACATCTTCAACAATTTTGATTCAGCCTCTTACATGTATTTTCGTTGTCTTTTCAGAGCCCTGGGCCCAATACAAAATCTATCCTATCTTATTTTCGACGGAAGGAAAACCCGACATGAAGCTATAATGATTACATGCATTTCCGTTCAACAAATGAGTTATGTGGGACAAATTCTGAAACTTTTAAATCACATACATTTATCAAAAGTATTTGTACTGCTGATCTCAGGTAATTAAAAGTACATTTTTATTTGATTGTTCCTCTTTTTCTTCTCTCAGTGGTGCAGCCATTGAGAAATACAAATCTTTCATTGATTGGCCAACAGGGCTAGATGTTCAACCTTGTGGGTGCTGTTCTAGAAGTTTTTGTGTAGTGGCTTATGACCAATGTACTACATTTAACTTGAAATCTCACGTCCTACTGTCTATTCCTTTAGAATCTGGATACAACCAGTGGACATGTCATATATCTCTGATCCTGTCTCACATATGGTACCCTTCACTCATAAAATTAAACTGGACACACTGCGCACCATGGTGCAAGTGAAATGAGCTACAGGAAACTAGTCCATGTAGATAGCCCTGCTCTCACTGTTCATACAGTAATGACAGTAAGTGGTTGATGGAGTTTGTGGTGCCATCTTACGGTCATTGAAGACCACTTGTCTTCCCTCAATATGGGGGATAAGTCTGCATCAGACATGGCAAAGTTTGGCAGTAATTTGCCAAAGGTCAGTTATTGAAGGGCACTTGAGTTTCCCCCCAACGATAAAATTGAGCATCAACTTGCTGGTGAACAATATTTGAGTATTGTTTTCAAACAATCAATAAAACACAGTACACCTGTTCCTACACTGAGCAGAGAATAAAAAGTGTCCTGAATGGCTCATACATGTACTTACAGATTCAAGAAAAGGCAACAAACTTCTAACTTGTTTTGGCATAATTTATTTTTGAAAGTGCACTGGTATGCAGGAACCTGCTCAGGGGTGTATCCATGACTGTTATGTGCTATCTTTCATCTTTACTACTACTCTGAATGAAGGTTATAAATGTGCTAGTGAGTTAGGAAGAGAACCATAATAATTTATTTATCTGATATGTTGTACTCCGATGCCCCAAAATATTTCACGGATATCAGCATCATAAGAGTCTAGTGTCACAAAATTAACTTGGGAGAGATGGGGGAATAGGAGAAAAAGTAGACACTTTAATTTCAAAATCTGCCCAGATCTATGGCCAGCATTATGGTGGGAGGAAACCAGGGACAACTATGTCCATTACATATTGGCTGTTTTGATTATACTTGAGAGCATATGAGGCACAATTTCGGAGGAAAACGGATGGCTTGTAAAGTGTTAGTCCGCTGCAATAATATATTGTGGATAACATGGAGTTACAGCGTAAGCCATAGCCATTCATTGGTGAAAACACTGGTAAACACTTTCTTCCATGAAGTTTTAGCCAGGGTGGGGGGTGGGGGGTCTCGGTGTCTTTGAGATGCCCTATTCTGATAAAATTAACATGGGAGATATAGGTAAAAAAAAAAAACAGGGATAATTGGAAGCGAGACCTGATTTCAAATTCTGGTTTCAAATCCACGCTTTCTTCCTAAGTGGGTACGAGTGGGCATTCTTTCACCGTTACATCTTTAGTGTTACTCTTACAACACGTTATGTTGTTACAACACAACACCTATAGGTAGTTATTAAAAGTTTGTTGGGGGCAACCCAAGTGACCCTCCCAAAGAAAGGGATTTTTTGGTATATTTTTCTCTCGATAATTCCTGTGTCTTTCATTTTCAAAACAATAACTTCTCTACAGCTGACCCTACTGTTTGTGATACGTTTCTTCTGATGTGTGATGCCTGCAAAGAATTTTTTAGAGATGGCCTTATGAAGTTATATATATTTGGACTCCACATAGCAAGGATTGGCCACAACACAATCTAGGTTTTAACACTACATTTATTCTGCATACACATTGTGTAACATAAGCATGTACATATTAATGGAAAAGGTGTCGATATGGCATGTACATGTAAATCAAAGTTCCCAGACATAATTTTTTTTTGCACATGAAATCCTTGATATTGTACCATGTTTGTAGGTTGAGCAAATCATGAAGGCATACATTAATACGGTTACCATTACTTTACGCAGCATAAGATTTGTGTTGAGTATCACTACAACAGACAACTTGTTCTACACTTCCGAATGGCTATTTGTCAGCACATCCCATCTGCACTGTGATATGGGTTCAAGTCATGTGACATTCCCTCTTTTCACAGAAATGAATTATCCAGGGTTGTACAGTATGTGATGAGCCTTTCATATCTTTTTATAAACTCATGTGGCTCAATACAGAATATAAAACAAAAGAACACAAAATATTTTCAGAATTATGACATACACAAGAAACAGTGCATAAATTATAGATGCAAGCATACATGCATATAAAAATGAATGTACTCAGCTTTGTAGAAATGTGTTAGACATGTGCTTGGTACATTATGTGGTGCGCCAATGTATTTCTTGCATGTAGTCACCGGCTGAGTTTGTTGGCTGGGAAGCGTGAATGCATGTAGAGATTGCATGCACCAGCAGTATCCGGATTTGAACACACATCATTTATTTCATTAACAGGCATGAGAGATGCACCAACTGCAGAAATATAACTGTACAACACTTTGGAATGGAATACATTGATAATTTTTGGCTTGTTTTGTAATCTAGGAAAATATAGATCAATGACAGCTTCACCCAACATTTGTTTTCCATCATGGCTGTGAAGCAGATTTTGAGAGCTGTTGACGCGTGTACTCCCATACAAACAATGCTCCACTGACATGAACGTTGAGGGACCTAATCACCCCTTGCTGTGGAATTTCAACGCAAGTGTCCAAAAACTGGATCAAGTTTGCTGGAATGCCTTCTTTTTCATTCCTATCAACAAAAAAAGAAACAACACAAATTTAGAATATTGTCAATCTGTGAGAAGAACAATCCTCATTACCCTGATGTTCATGGTAGGAAGACATGACTCCTGTATTATTGATTGATTGTTGTTTACTGCTGTGCTGAAGAATTTTTCATTTATTAGTATTTTGGTGCTATCTCAACTGAAGTTTAGCACTTTTCAGGTGACATTTTGCTTGATTCTGTTCTACATCTACTAACTAGGGGCAACTTAAGAGTTTGTGTGAAGTTGGTACAGAATTGTAGAATTTCACTAGAATGATGCATTTTAAATAGCAATACAGTTCTTAACAAATAAGCCTACATGTGTAGTCAAAGCCTTAAAACCCTTTATAAAAGGGTATAAGTTCCATCAGTTCACTCATATTCTCACACGCGTGCTGAAACTCCAAACATTTAAAATATCCCCCTTTTCTTTCGTAAAATCTCACCATTGCCCACATCTGTTTGTTGGTAAATGCCGAAGTTAAATGTAATTCATTTTGAAGATGGCAGTGAGGTTTAGACGTGTAATTGGAGGAAATCAGATCCCAGAAGAAACCAAGCTTAGCAGGTGCCTGACAAACCTTATATAATTCATTTATTTATCTGATATGAGTTAAATGCCTTACTTAAGAAGTTAACACTCACACAATTGGTTCAATTTTATGGGTGGAAGGCAAATCTCATATGAAGCCTCTGTCAACCAGAAACAAACTACGAAGTGACAATATTTGTCCATTATCATTTCTCTTCTGAGACATCCCGTAATACAGCTTCTCCAGCCAGACTGATGGATTGATTGACTGATGCTGACCGCAACACCCAAGAATTTGTCACACGCATGATGGAGGCCTGGGTTATGGGTGGAGGAAACTGGAGTGAGCGGGTCAATCAGCCAGAACACCATTAACAACTGTAACTTCTAAATTCATTCACATTCACATTCATTTACTGATTTACAAACTTAAGACAACACCCTACACAGACATCAGACAATGTAAATCAGACTAACAGACAATTTTCAAAAGGGTTTGCCTATGATGAACATAGTTTACTTCAAATGAGGCCAAGTACATGGCTGTATACAGGTTCAGTGATGACGCCCCTTGTGTATAACCCACCCAAGCAGGAGCAGTGTTTTCTGAGGGAACTGGTAATCTGTCAGACTGACGCTGTTAGCAGTCTGTTCCACCCCCACAAGCGTATAGCCATGTCGTCTCTTACTCAGTAGATAATCCTTCAGCTGGAACAGCTTCACCTGCAGAGGGGAGACAACTCGTATCAGTACACAACTGTAAACTGGCCTTCCGTCATTGGACTTTGCTATATTTTGGGAAGACAATACTGTTTAGATTGGGGAAGACCAGTCATATTAATACACCGCTATAAACTGTACATGTACATAAATATACGGCTGAATATGAGCAAAACTAACCTGTTTCTTCGTAGCAGGGAGGGCGCATAGAATCAGGTGATTATAGTGCACAACGAAATGCAAAATTTGGATGGGAAAACAATTATTTTTATTTTGATATTCAAGAATGTTTCACTCATACAATATGATGGTCAGCTTTATGGCTTGGAGGTAACCAGACAGAGCCCAGAAGATGCCATAACATCTCCGCGGACACCTGAGAAAATGTGACCTTAAGAGTGGGACTTGATCACGCAGCCTCACTGGTCAAAAGCTATTGGCCTACTCTGACATAGTGCAGACCTTTTATGAAACCACTGAAACAGCTTGAGGAGTTGTTATTCTTACCTCTGTGACTGGTAACCATTTGTGAGCTGTGACACTCAGAGACTGAAAGGCTCGGTCATTCACATTCTGTAGATTACCTATCACAAACTCGGACACTCCGAAAATCTCACTGGTGCGACACAAACCTACAAAAAAACAATACTGATTTCTTCCTCATTGGAACAAACATGATTTGTAAATTCTCCAGTTGTATACATACATCATGTTTACAGTCAGTTTGAAGGGAGATAACTTTGGAGATAGTGAATAATGGTTGGACCAGTCATGTAAAATCCATTTGGTCAAGTTTGTATGCACACAGTAAATGAACATCTGTCTTACAATTAACACTTAGATACATTAAATGCCTGCAGACTTAACTCACTGGTTGTAGGTTTTAATCTTGTGAAGTTGAGCCTAAAACAAGCTGCTAGTCAGATGATGGTTTCTATGTACGATCTATCCAAACAACACAACACATACCTCCCAGATTGGGGATCTTCTCAATAAGGGAGGTAACCAGTATTAGTCCTTGTCCTCTCTCCTTTACTCTTCTCAGTTCCAGTTGTTCCTCAGCCTCAGCATCTGGTTTCATAAACCTCCAGGGGAGAATTTTCTTCTGAACATCCCCATCTTGACCATCAACCTCTGTGTGATTCTCATACATATCTGCATATTGTAAATCTCTCATATACTAACCACCACATGTACCAAGGGAACAGAAATCCAGTGAAATTAGGTACAGCACACCCTAATTCTTCACCTTTTCTACCTCTGCTGTGACCAATATTTTGATATATTCTGAGTTAGAGAGCTATGGAGTTTAGAGAAATAATTTGCGCAATTTATGAATCTTGCATTTTTAGTGACACAAACAAATTTTTGCCATCCCTTTCATAACATTTGTATGTACAAAATTCCATTGAAGAAAAGTGCCTTAGAGGTCAAAAATGTTGAAGCTTTACCAGTAAACATTGTTTGGACGACAGTTGGAAAGACTGTTCAACAGAGTCCACAGACCTGTTTGTTGCTAACAATGGCAAGGAATACATCCATGCCAAATTTCATAGACTTTAAAACTCATAGTCATCTGATATTTCGTCTATGATGCCTTTGCTTTTTACACTAAAGTAGCACTAAGCTGGAATTATGCTTTACTTCAGAAAAATCTTGGGGGAGGGGGGAGGGATAGGAAGTTAAACAATGTTATCCTGTTAAAAGGATGCTACTATCAGATCAGAAGTAAATACTATGCTACGCACAAGGAGACAAAAAAAAAAAATAATGTAAGCTCTTGCTAGTGTGTCTCTCACCTTCCCCCTTTAACCTCCAGGCCCAGGAGTAAAGCTTTTCAGACGATCATTGGAGTTAAACAAAGGGAGGTAATGAGATGTCTGCTCTTGCCAGGTGTTATCGGATCTTAAAAATGAGCTGGGTGAAATCCATTCCTCGTCACTCAAACAAGCAAGTCTTGGAAATGTTTCATAGATTGTCTAAAATTGAAGATACACAAAAATAGTTAACAGTCAAAGTTAATTCTTGAAAGTTTGAATGTCACGAATCTTTAAATCTAGACAGAAGTATTGACCTGTATTTTCCTTTGATTGGTTGGTTGGTTGGTTCATGGCACTAGACATGACTTCCCACCCAGTCTCAGAACATAGACACCAGACATGACACCCCCACCCCAGTCACAGTACATAGACACCAGGCATGATACCTCACCCAGTCACAGTGCATAGACACCAGACATGACACCCCACCTAGTCACATTACATAGACACCAGGCATGATACCCCAACCAGGCACAGTACCTAGACACAATGCATGATACCCCACTCAGTCACACTACATAGACACCAGACATGATGCCCTACCCATTCACAGACCACAGACACCAGACATGTAAGAGTATACCGACACCAGACATGATGCCCTACCCATTCACAGCCCACAGACACCAGACATGTAGAGTATACTGACACCAAACATGATGCCCTACCCATTCACAGACCACAGCCACCAGGCATGTAAGAGTATACCGACACAGACATGATGCCCTACCCATTCACAGCCCACAGACACCAGACATGTAAGAGTATACCGACACCAAACATGATGCCCTACCCATTCACAGACCACAGACACCAGACATGTAAGAGTATACCGACACCAGACATGATGCCCTACCCATTCACAGACCACAGACACCAGACATGTAAGAGTATACCGACACCAGACATGATGCCCTACCCATTCACAGCCCACAGGCACCAGGCATGTAAGAGTATACTGACACCAGACATGATGCCCTACCCATTCACAGACCACAGACATCCGACATGTAAGAGTATACTGACACCAAACATGATGCCCTACCCATTCACAGACCACAGACACCAGACATGTAAGAGTATACCGACACAAGACATGATGCCCTACCCATTCACAGACCACAGACACCAGACATGTAAGAGTATACCGACACCAGACATGATGCCCTACCCATTCACAGACCACAGACACCAGGCATGTAAGAGTATACCGACACCAGACATGATGCCCCTACCCATTCACAGACCACAGACACCAGCCATGTAAGAGTATACTGACACCAGACATGATGCCCTACCCATTCACAGACCACAGACACCAGACATGTAAGAGTATACCGACACCAGACATGATGCCCTACCCATTCACAGACCACAGACACCAGGCATGTAAGAGTATACTGACACCAGACATGATGCCCTACCCATTCACAGACCACAGACACCAGGCATGTAAGAGTATACTGACACCAGACATGATGCCCTACCTATTCACAGACCACAGACACCAGGCATGTAAGAGTATACCGACACCAGACATGATGCCCTACCCATTCACAGCCCACAGGCAACCAGACATGTAAGAGGTATACCGACACCAGACATGATGCCCTACCCATTCACAGACCACAGACACCAGGCATATAAGAGTATACTTGAAACCAGACATGATGCCCTACCCACTCACAGACCACAGACACCAGACATGTAAGAGTATACCGACACCAGACATGATGCCCTACCCATTCACAGCCCACAGACATCCCACATGTAAGAGTATACTGACACCAGACATGATGCCCTACCCATTCACAGCCCACAGACATCCCACATGTAAGAGTATACCGACACCAGACATGATGCCCTACCCATTCACAGACCACAGACACCAGGCATGTAAGAGTATACTGACACCAGACATGATGTCCTACCCATTCACAGACCACAGACACCAGACAAGTAAGAGTATACCGACACCAGACATGATGCCCTACCCATTCACAGCCCACAGACACCAGACATGTAAGAGTATACCGACACCAGACATGATGCCCTACCCATTCACAGCCCACAGGCACCAGGCATGTAAGAGTATACCGACACCAGACATGATGCCCTACCCATTCACAGACCACAGACATCCGACATGTAAGAGTATACTGACACACAAACATGATGCCCTACCCATTCACAGACCACAGCCACCAGGCATGTAAGAGTATACTGACACCAGACATGATGCCCTACCCATTCACAGACCACAGACATCCGACATGTAAGAGTATACCGACACCAAACATGATGCCCTACCCATTCACAGCCCACAGACACCAGACATGTAAGAGTATACCAACACCAAGACATGATGCCCTGCCCATTCACAGCCCACAGACACCAGACATGTAAGAGTATACCGACACCAGACATGATGCCCTACCCATTCACAGACCACAGGCACCAGACATGTAAGAGTATACTGACACCAGACATGATGCCCTACCCATTCACAGCTCACAGGCACCAGGCATGTAAGAGTATACCGACACCAGACATGATGCCCTACCCATTCACAGACCACAGACATCCGACATGTAAGAGTATACTGACACCAGACATGATGCCCTACCCATTCACAGCCCACAGGCACCAGGCATGTAAGAGTATACTGACACCAGACATGATGCCCTACCCATTCACAGACCACAGACACCAGACATGTAAGAGTATACTGACACCAAACATGATGCCCTACCCATTCACAGCCACAGACACCAGACATGTAACAGTATACCGACACCAGACATGATGCCCTACCCATTCACAGACCACAGACATCCGACATGTAAGAGTATACCGACACCAGACATGATGCCCTACCCATTCACAGACCACAGACATCCGACATGTAAGAGTATACCGACACCAGACATGATGCCCTACCCATTCACAGACCACAGACACCAGACATGTAAGAGTATACCGACAACAGATATGGTGCCCTACCCATTCACAGACCACAGACACCAGGCATGTAAGAGTATACCGACACCAGACATGATGCCCTACCCATTCACAGACCACAGATATCCGACATGTAAGAGTATACCGACACCAGACATGATGCCCTACCCATTCACAGACCACAGACACCAGGCATGTAAGAGTATACTGACACCAGACATGATGCCCTACCCATTCACAGACCACAGACATCCGACATGTAAGAGTATGCCGACACCAGACATGATGCCCTACCCATTCACAGACCACAGACATCCGACATGTAAGAGTACACTGACACCAGATATGATGCCCTACCCATTCACAGACCACAGACACCAGACATGTAACATTACAATGACAGCAGACATGACGCCACTAACCCATTCCTAGTCCACATGCACCAGACATGTAACATTACAATGACACCAGACATGATGCCCTTACCCATTCACAGTCCACATGTACCAGACATATGACAGTACACAGACACCAGACATGACACCCCACCAGATCAGAGTGCACAGACGCTGAGCATGATGATGATGCACACCTTGTCTGAGTGAAAAGATGCTGGACAGACCCAAGCTTCATCTTCTCCCCTCATACTGAATCCAATTTATTACTTAAATAAAAAACATTTCTGAATCTGCAATCACAGATATTCTTAGCAAAATATCCCGATCACATCAAATAATCAAAGAAACTTAGTTCTACAATTTATCAAGCCTCTGCACTTACCTCAATGCTATAATCGCCTTGTACATCAAATGTGGAGAAAATGTAATGGGCTTCGAGCTTTTCAGCATTTTTTGTTGAATTGCTGAAAATAGAGCAATAATTTTTCTCAGCACTGTTTACACCCAGTGCATTATTCGCAACTATGTTACTATTAAAGGCTAACAAATCAAACTTCTATGATCTAATTTCAAGCACTTCTACTATCAGTCCATTAAAATTTTCAACTTTTGTTAGTTTTGTAAACAATGTACTCAAATACTGATAAACATTGATAAATGTTATACGGTTACAATTACTTGTCCTTAAAATTTGTTAAAAATTGATTTAAATTGATTTTAATAAAACTGAAAACAGATACCATACACAGCAATAGTTCCATAAATCTGTGGCACCCATTTCTATGGACAACGGAGAAACTTACATATACATACATAATCAATTTCTATGCATGTACCTTTCATCTTTGCTGAAGTTGAGACAGGCTTGAATCATGGGAAATCTCTCTATTAGAGGTTGCAGCTCAAACTCCTGACACTGATGCCATAGTTTCTTTAGGCAGACTTGAGCATGGATACGGGTGTTAAAATGGTGAACTGTGCACCATGGGAATACAACCACTATAGCTTTAGAATAAAAACTCTCCTGAATAAATAAAACATTCACAAATACTATTATTTAAACTGACAAATCCTTAAAGGAGATTTGTCTGTGAATCTGTATTATGACAACCCAACCATTTACATAAATGTACAATTCCTTTTATTTCAAACACATAAAGCAACAAAATAATCCCAGTTGGTTCACATCTTTACACACACATAAAATAAATTTATATATACATGTATGTTAATTGGGTTATTCTCTCAAACTGTAAATATATACTGTCCAGACAAATATCCAAGTAATGAAGTACGCTGTTGCCATATAATATTTAAATTTATTTCCTTCATAAATTCTCTATCTAAATTAGGCAAAAACATAGTGCAACAAGCTTACCTGAAGGTGAGTAGGCAGATGGCACCCCAGGTGTGCCACTACAAAGAGTAGAGAGCAGATGGACAGGTGTCGCTGCTCCGTCACCTGAAAACACAAGTCTTATCTGTCATCACAATGATCACACTAAACCACTTTTTATATATTTTTGGCCAGTTTGTTTAAAGCTTAATTCTCCAGTAAATAATACTTGTGTTTTAGTGGTATTATGAAGGTGTCTGCTTGTGGCAGACTGTCTTCAGTTATCAAATGTTCAACCACTTACAGGTGTATTGTCAAAGAGGCTCCAGAGTCTGGGATGCAGGTGATGGTGCCTGACCAGTAGCCGCAGTGCTAGCCACTCCAGAAGATTCCTCACTGAAGGCTGAGTCTCCTGTGCTAACACTGACCAGATATACCCCCAGACCATGTTTGTTAAATCCTGATGATAAAAAAAAACTTGCACATGAAAATCAGCAGCCATGAGAATTTTGTACCTGTGCTAACAATGACCAGATGTACCCCTGGACTGTTAACTTCTGCTGAAAAAACAAAACTTGCATATGAAAATGAATTGCTATGGAGATTTTTTGTAAACGAAAGGTGAATTCTGAAAGGATCATACTCCCCCAAGTAAGATAAGTAAAAATCAGACAATGATAACAATGAGAAGGCTTCATTCTTACATGATACTAACTTGTAATGAGAACCAGGCTTACATGATACTAACTTGTAGTGAGAACCAGGCTTACAGGATACTAACTTGTAATGAGAAACAGGCTTACATGATACTAACTTGCAATGAGAAACAGGCTTACATGATACTAACTTGCAATGAGAACCACGCTTACAGGATACTAACTTGCAATGAGAACCACGCTTACATGATACTAACTTGTAATGAGAACCAGGCTTACAGGATACTAACTTGTAATGAGAAACAGGCTTACATGATACTAACTTGTAATGAGAAACAGGCTTACATGATACTAACTTGCAATGAGAACCACGCTTACAGGATACTAACTTGCAATGAGAACCACGCTTACAGGATACTAACTTGCAATGAGAACCACGCTTACATGATACTAACTTGCAATGAGAACCACGCTTACATGATACTAACTTGTAATGAGAACCAGGCTTACAGGATACTAACTTGTAATGAGAACCAGGCTTACAGGATACTAACTTGTAATGAGAAACAGGCTTACATGATACTAACTTGTAATGAGAAACAGGCTTACATGATACTAACTTGCAATGAGAACCACGCTTACAGGATACTAACTTGCAATGAGAACCACGCTTACAGGATACTAACTTGCAATGAGAACCACGCTTACATGATACTAACTTGTAATGAGAACCAGGCTTACAGGATACTAACTTGTAATGATAAACAGGCTTACATGATACTAACTTGTAATGAGAAACAGGCTTACATGATACTAACTTGCAATGAGAACCACGCTTACAGGATACTAACTTGCAATGAGAACCACGCTTACATGATACTAACTTGTAATGAGAACCAGGCTTACAGGATACTAACTTGTAATGAGAACCAGGCTTACAGGATACTAACGTGTAATGAGAAACAGGCTTACATGATACTAACTTGTAATGAGAACCAGGCTTACCGGATACTAACTTGCAATGAGAGCCACACTTACAGGATACTAACTTGCAATGAGAACCAGGCTTACACGACACTAACTTGTAATGAGAACCACGCTTACAGGATACTAACTTGTAATGAGAACCAGGCTTACAGGATACTAACTTGTAATGAGAAACAGGCTTACACGATACTAACTTGTAATGAGAACCAGGCTTACATGATACTAACTTGTAATGAGAAACAGGCTTACAGGATACTAACTTGTAATGAGAAACAGGCTTACAGGATACTAACTTGCAATGAGAACCACGCTTACAGGATACTAACTTGCAATGAGAACCACGCTTACATGATACTAACTTGTAATGAGAACCAGGCTTACAGGATACTAACTTGTAATGAGAAACAGGCTTACACGATACTAACTTGTAATGAGAACCAGGCTTACATGATACTAACTTGCAATGAGAGCCACGCTTACAGGATACTAACTTGCAATGAGAACCACGCTTACAGGATACTAACTTGTAATGAGAACCACGCTTACAGGATACTAACTTGTAATGAGAACCAGGCTTACATGATATTAACTTGTAATGAGAACAAGGCTTACAGGATACTAACTTGTAATGAGAACCAGGCTTACATGATACTAACTTGTAATAAGAACCAGGATTACATGACACTAACTTGTAATAAGAACCAGGCTTACATGACATTAACTTGTAATGAGAAACAAGCTTATATGATACTAACTTGTAATGAGAACCAGGCTTACATGATACTAACTTGTAATGAGAACCAGGCTTACATGATACTAACTTTTAATGAGAACCAGGCTTACATGATACTAACTTGTAATGAGAACCAGGCTTACCGGATACTAACTTGTAATGAGAACCAGGCTTAGAGGATACTAACTTGTAATGAGAACCAGGCTTACAGGATACTAACTTGTAATGAGAACCAGGCTTACAGGATAATAACTTGTAATGAGAACCAGGCTTACAGGATACTAACTTGTAATGAGAACCAGGCTTACAGGATACTAACTTGTAATGAGAACCAGGCTTAGAGGATACCTTTAAGGTGATGGTAAACATTACTGTGAGTAAAGCCTATACATGCTACTTGGACATTCCCAAAACCAATCCAATCTCACCACGTACTAGAAACATGCTCTTACACAAAGCTGCTTCCAGATGGAGCTGGATTTGAGTGCAAGGCTTCATTGCATGTTCAAAGGTTGGTCAGCTGTGGCAAAAGTGATACTTTAGCCAAGTGTCCTCAACTGCACTTAATACACCAGTGACCTATTAATACCATGAGAGCTACAGCGTAATAGCAAAGTATTGTACAGTTGTGATATTTGCTTTGAATGTTAGCCCCTGGATCCTGATATTACCAGTAGTGTGAACGTCTGTGTTGTACAAACCTTCATCTGAATAAAAGGTTCCAGTAAGAGCAGAGCCTGCGAAACACGATGTCTCACACGGTGCTGCAGGGAGTTCACAAAATTCCACGCTGCCTTCATCCTGTTGACATCCTCGTGTTTACGCATAAGTGCATGGATAAGTTGTGCCACAAAACAGCTATGGTCCTCAGATGTCGGCTGTAACTTTGTCAAGAAGTTGATGATAGTAACACGCACCATGGCATCAGGATGTCCTAAACTGTGAACAAGGAATAGCAGTTTCAACAGAATGAATGAATGAATGAATGAAGGATTATGGCTTAAAACCACATCCACAATTTTCCAGTTATATCATGATGAGAACAAGTTCAAAGCAGGAGATAGTAAATGATTTTTGATGAGATGAAAACATCAAAAATGAAAACAAAAACAGACAAATGGGTTTAAAACGATTTCCTAGCGGAACTGTAATGATGAACCCAAAGTCCAATTCAGATCTCATTACAAAACGATACAGTTTTAATAAAACAGAGTGGTCAGCACCACAATCGGTGTTAGACATGACCTTAATAACATCAAGAGCCTTTGTGCATTTAGCTTGAAGCATTTTAATATAAGGTATAAACGATAGTTTATTAGCCGTGGAAAATCTATAGCTGTTGCCAGATGCTCATTTCTCAATTTTATTGAGACAAGCTGCAACTGACATTCAATATTATTCATATCTTTAGCATATTAGCATGTTTTAGCATTTATTTAGCATAATCTGTAGCATATATATGGAAATCATCAACATATAAAGAACCCTCTGCGCCCGATGTCAGGTTTTTGCTAAGCTATTTATTTTTATGTTAAACAGAGTTGGTGATAAAATAACGTTGTAGGGTACACCCACTTCCTGCTCATATGAGTCAGAAAAAGTGGACCACAACTAAACCTTAAACTGACGCTCAGATAAAAATATTTTTACATTGGCCCTTGCCGTGACCAAACTTATGGCTGTTGAAAAGTGTTTGACTGAAAATTAGTTTACACTAACCCTATTAAAGGTCAAAAGATATGTGTTTAATTTTAGGATATTACCAGCTGTCTTCATTGAGAAACCCTCACTCTGGTAACACCCTGTGAATTTAGTTCTTTGCACATTTCTTTTTCCGACAGGTCGATTATATCCTGATCCCTGTGAAATTATTTCCTGACAGCTATTCAGGCAATTGTGCGGGGCCTTAATGAGCAAACCCAATTTCCCACCATGAGCAGTTTTCCATAGCTGGTATCCAATAGCCCAGGCCTAACTGATGTTAATCCACAATTAACCAAGAGTCTGATCTTCTCACCCTACCCAAATAAAGTTAGGTTAAAAATCACCTCTGAAGTTAACTTTAGCTTCAGTTGTTCCTTTCCTGGAGATGAAGTGCCCTTTCCATTCAGCATCGTTACCCGTCTCATAAATCTAGATTATGATTTCATACTGTGGAATAATGGCACCAGATTGTACACTAAGGTAAGTCACTGTACATGTAATCAATCTTCATGAAAGTTTAGAACATCCCTCTGAAGTAAACCCATAAAAAAACACTATCAGTTTCCTCATTGTCATGAAATAAGACTATAATGAAGGTTACATAACGGTTCACAATGCTTAAAACCTTAGTTAGATTATTGCCTAACTCACTTACTATGGGAAAAGAGTGTTTACTGTGCAGTTATCTCCTAAACTGTCAATGTACGCACAGGTTTCAAACCAGGTCCTGAAATGAAGCCGATATTTGTTTTAAATAAGCATACATACACATGATGATCAAGGAAATAGCCCATGTCAACATATACACCTTTGGTTTTCTTTTGCTTTATCTTTTGTTTGACTGGGGTTAAATACCATACTCAAGAATATTTCACTTTAATGATGGTTGTCAGAGGCACAGGTGGAGGAAATTTGAGACAGCCAAAGACAAAACCAGGACATTTCGCTAGAACAGGAAGTATTTCAAACCACAACCAGCCAAAGATCATTTGAATGATACATATTGTTCTCCATTTAGTCAACAGTTACTGAGTGTTCTTACACCTGGATGAACATACTCCTGTGTTTGTTGAATTAGAAATACAAAGACAAATTAAAGTCTGATATCATAGCTGACTTACTTATCTATCCTTTGTGGTAAACTCCCGAACACGCAGGCCTCTGCCACAATATTACAGAAGTCGGCTGCAGCAGCTAGAGTTCTGTCCCCTGAGAAGACTTCACATAACTGAGCGACTAGTACATTGGCTACTCCTCTTCCTCTCCTCTCCTTGAATCATCAACTCTTTCGCATACTGAAAGATGGAAGAATTTTCGAGATGTCATTATACATACATTACACAATCTGAAAAACTGTTCTTGCAAATTTATATGCCAAATAAATCAGCACACAAACACAAGGTAACTTTGTAATGCTCATGTGTTTATTTTTTCTCACTTATCTCATCCTCTTTACATATTACCAAGCAAAGGAAGAATCTATTAACAGCAGATAACATCTCAGAAAGCCTATCTTACCTCTCCAGAGCCCACATTGAATTTTCCCCAGCTAGAATGACTTGATTATAACGAAGACAAATCTTTAGAACAATGAATAAATCAAAGACAGTATCTGACTGCATCAATAAAATTGTGAAGAGGAACTACTTGAAAAAGCATTTTAGTCACTGAAGGGTGTTTACTGCTGGTTACCAATGTAGGCTGGAAGGCCATGGCTACAAAGGCCAGTAAACTCTGGCCAGAAGATGACACATCTCCAGTCTTCTCTCAGTCTGCACCATACTCTCTCTATGGCTTGTACCACCATACCTCTTGGTCAGCCTCTAAACACTGCACACATAATCACACAGGCACTTAGGATCCAATACAATGAACAGTACCTAAAAAAACTCAATGTCACCTTAACTTTACACATTATGGGAAAATAAGCCTGGTTACTGATATCAATAAACTATCTCTTTCACCTGCTGTTCATCTTTCTTGACTTTTTGCAAAATATGCAATCAACCATAATCTTCAATTGATACACAAGCAAAACAGCCAAATTAGGCACAGAGTACCCAGGAGTAAGGTGCACCTCTGCCTAACTTTTCACCACAAAACTAAAGGCTTACAAGTACATATACATGCCATTTCAATTAGCGTTTATTTAACACTGTCACCTAAAATATGGCACAAAGCTCACCTTTGGGAGAAGTTTTGTACGCAGCGTATCACAGGTAAAGAACTGTCTCCTGACCCAAGCACCAGGGCCTCAAAGCAGGTGTCCAGGGAGTGGAGAGCCACAGGCTTATCTGTTCCACTGGAAGGCAGAACTCAAAAACACAGCCACTGGCTTCTCAAGTAAAGGGTCACTAACTTCCCCCAGGCCCTTCTGGCTTACACTTCTGTCTGTGCTCACTCTGTAACCCAAACAGCTGCTTCTGAAAATCTCATGTTTTCATTACTAGTCATCATGATTTAAATGTTCACCTCAGCTTTTAACTTAAATATATGTTTATAAAAAATGCCACAGACAGTACGCAACAGCCTATCACATTTTACTCATAGACACCTTGTCGTCACATGCTTGCTGGTCAGACAGAAGTCAAAAACACTTTGGTGGCATAATGTAGTAATCTTATGCATGGGATATGGCTTCATCTGTAGGATTTCACAAAGAGTTGTCTCCATGTATTGCACAGAGGAGGAGTGCGCAAAATCACTGCACCAATCCAACCAACCAATCACAGCCTTTGGCACTGACCTACTAATAGCAGTTGCAGTGACCACCTTGTAGTGTTGCAGCTGACACCATTGGTGATGTCACTCAGCTGTTGTGAGTGGAAGCAGGCTTTTCTACAAGCACATAATCATATTTGTTGAAATTACCAGCTTTCACAACCTTCATCACAATATTCTCCCACCTTTCTGGGTTATCCCTGTACATTGGTTTGGACAGCCCTGGTTGCATTTTAAGTGTGGACACAAAATGATCAATTTCTTGTATGACAGGAATATGTAGCCACTCAGACGCCAGTGTCCCCAGATGAGTCCCTGATGGTAGAGAAGATCTCTGTCACCTTCCCTAGTAACACCATGGCAACAAAACGCACCATCTGATCCTGCTTTGTCACCTACAAAAACAAAAACGAGATTGTAAAATAAACTAACTCCTCAACCTCTACACAAATTTAGAGCAACATAACTTAAATACAATTTGTGTGAATTCATCACGACTGGTTCGTTGTTAAAACAACATTCACACTATACATGTCAGCCAACTTCAAAAATTCACAAGAAATGTAATTTGATATGCCTTTTGTCATTATACAGAATAGTGACTGAAGTATTTACCTACACATTAATATCTTTTACATCTTTATCTACACATGAGACAATCATAAGGCCATTCTGATGCAAGTTTAAAAATGTCCTTATCCAGCTTTGGAAAACTTCTGTACCATGCCTGGCGTTCTGAAAGGAAACTCTTACCTGGTCTTGAGTTGTCTGGTCAGTGGTCAGTTTGTTTGTCACAGTTACTGACCACTTGACTACTCAGAGAGAACCTGCATCAGGCGGTGTCCACCAATATGATCACACACATCCTATGTCCTAGAATCTTCAGTACGTGGAGATATGAATAAACAGGGGACAAATTTTCTGTCTGTATGTAAAAAAGATAAAAAACATAGGAGTATATCACAAACTTTTATATTTAAACCCTTCACAAATTCTGTTTTGTTTTGGTTTATTTTATTCACATCCAATCCAACTGGTCTATATAGGCCAAGTAACAGGACCGATAACAGTAGTATATTTAACAGACACATGCCAAATATATATTATTTACACCAAGATAGTAAATAGACCAAGATTACATTTCCCAATTCCACAATGTATAGAATACAATGTTACACACTAAAGTAGATAGAAGTAGCATGTCCCCAATATCCCAGTGTTTCAAAACAACAGTGCAGCAAAAGCTTTTTGCATTGCCATTTAAACTTATAGACCTCTGTAAATATATTGATATCAAGATCCTGTTGAAATGTCTAACGCAAATATTGTTCTGCGTACCCAAAACCATAGTCACAACATGAGGTTACTTACACATGTCACCTGATCTTTTCCTCTTATGATCTGATGAACAATCTCCTCCAGGAATTGACCTGTGGTCACCAAGAGAAGCTTGACCACAGGATCATCTGGGCTAACAGATTCTACATAACAAACAGAAGGAAAACAGGACGATGAATATTGTTTACTGTCCAGGGTGTTTTTCTTCAGGTGATAGTGGTGAAAACCATGAAAATCCCAAAGGAAAACACTGCTCAAAATCCTGTATATATTTAAAAACACATAAAAATATAAAATTCAACAGGAGATTTGTCCTCATCATTTGGTTCCACCACTCATCTTGATATGGGTTTGGTGATTTTTTTCCCCATGCTTTGACTTGCCACATAATTGCACTATCACGTTAAATAACTAAATATAATCCTCAAAACATAAAAATGAAAAAAAAAAAAAAAAATGAGTTCAAATAATTCATTTCAGGGCTGGAATGCATGACAGCTTAAATTCAAATGGTTAAAAGCGCAACAAGGGAACTAACAGGATGGTGCACATTCCAGACTTTAAAAATAATTTATCACTAAAATTTCTTGGAAACTAGTAATAATAATTAATATGATGTATGCTAAAAGCAAAGATTGACCAGTACCAGAAATAGCTCCTTCCAGAAGAGACATCAGCAACTCAACAGCTCTGTCACCTTTCTCAATGGACAGGTAGGCATGGTTTATAAGCCTTGACAGGACGTCAGTTACAGGTGACAAGCAGCTGTTCAAGAAAGGCAATACTGCATTCTGACCGGTCACTTCTGATTCACAATGGCCACACCCATCCACAAACAACAGTAATATGCGACTCAACTGAAGCTGATAACCTGAAGCTGAAATTACAAACACATCAACACTGAACACACTGATTTATGAAGAGTTAACGCCAGATGATGCTTTAACAGCTTAACTTGTAACAAGTTACGTGAACATAGTCAACAGTCAACTTGTATGAAGGATTCCACTATCCATCCATGTATTCTTTGACCTTCCTATTGTGACTGGTTTGACTGTAACATATCTGAATGTGCTACAATGTTACATTCCAAAACCATAAATCCACTGTTTTAATCTTAGAGGTATAAATATCACTGAATATCTTAACCTGTTAAAAACACTATGGAGTCTTGACTGATTTTACTCAAAATGTATTGTGTATATCACAAGTGGCTCCTTATGTAATAGCTTGAAAATATCACATACATCTCTATGATCCAACATTTAATAGCTGGGAGCTGAAGATAAAAAATCCCACCTGATTTCTCCTCAGCCTTCAAGTAATGGATAATAGATGTCTGAATCCAGACCTCAAGCCCTGCTTTAGTCCAATTTTCTGGGCTTTTATTGTCTACAGCTATCAGGTTCAGTCTTGAAGCCACCGTCTTCCAGAGAGTTGTTCCCCTTTGAAGACTCTCCTCATTAGAGCATGCTGCTAAAACAACCGAAAAGTCTGCAGGAGTGACAAGTTCCTGCAAACAAGATAAAACAAATATTGTTTATTTATTTGATCAGTGATTTGTATATATTGATTTCCAATGATTAACTAGTGTTTTCAGTTTCATATTTTACCTCTATGACCTTTAGGTTGGTGAAGACAAAAAAAACCTGTATCTTGCTGCTATAGTGACCCACTTAAAACATGATACGGTAAATTGCAGTACTCATTTCATAGTTCAACCATTAGAGGAATTAATGATTATGAAACAAAGTAACTCACCAGATCCATCAAATTTACCAGAGATTCAACAAGAAAACACTGAATAGCCCCTCTGTTGAACTGTTCCACTGTTGTCAGACTGGTTGACATGATTTCTCTGTAAAGTTACAAATGTCAGACATGACCATTCTGTGTGATCAACACACAAAGTGCCTAGCTGTGTAACCAAAAGCACAGTTTTCAACAGGTATGATATATCTCAGGAAGCTATCAAACTCTCATTTGATACAAAACGTATATGTATGAGTGTTTTAACAGAAGAAATGTCCTAAAAGTGTGGAGTGAGAGGATTCTAGGACTGTTAAAAGATCTGCTGATTGTTGGTATCTTGTCACATCAGATTTTCTGTACCTTATAGCGAGGACAGACTCTTTGTTCCACAGGCTACTGACTGGCAAGCCCGCCAGACCCTGCCACAGGTAGACCAGTGGAAACTGACCCCAGTTATCTCCCCTGATCTTCAATAAAATCCCTCTGAAAAACTCAGCTAAAGAAAAAAAGTCAATGATGAACATGGAAAAAAACATTTTCTAGGCATAACATTAAATACGGCACTGTATTTTAAGACTGCACAAAACTTTCAAGTTTCACCAGTTTATTTCAATCACAATGATTTAAACGTTGGAGCATTCAGTCAATTATTCATTCGCTCTTCACTCATTCAGTTTTCCGTTTCTTTATACCTCTTTTGTGGGACTCCAGAGTTTTCCAGCATTTGAGAAGGAATTCACACACAAGATGTCCAATCTCAGGCTGGCTTCCCATGGGTTCCTTTGGTTCCCTGAAACAAGACAGTCATGAGCAGACTATGGGTTGACTATGAGCAGAGCCTACCACATACTGAACATAGTCTACAGTCTACTCCTCCAGTTAGTCAGTAGTGCTTATAGTCCAGGCTCTACATGCAGTTTGGTAAGTGTGTATATGGTCATTTGCAACAGCAACATTCAAAGCCGACTTCTATCAAATAAGTCTTGAATATGGCATTAGATAAAACTGAAATAAATAAATCACCACTTGGTTAAAGAGGCATACAGGAGAAATTAAGGCGCTGATAATTTGATTAGCCATCTTATAACACTAACTAAAACACAAACAAACCTGTTCACCACATTAGAGAGTTAAGATGAATCAGATCTCTGAAACTGAAGCTGAAAAAAGAAAATGAATGTCCCGTTTTGTAACCGTGTCTTGTTGTAACAAATGAAAAGCAGAAAGAATAAATATGGCCGCACACAAGCCTAGACATACCTGCAGTATAGACGAGTTTCTTTCAATGCAATCAGAAATTCTCCTGAGATGAACTGTTTTAAATAAAGAATACATATTAAGAAAAATCAAAGTACTAGTGAATTGATTAGTTCATACATTTCTTTTTGATTTAATGCTTATCTGGGAAATCAGAGTGAAAAACATGCATACCCTGTCTGGTTAACACAAGTCTTAAGATCAAATTAAAGTGATGTACAAATTTGTGTATATAAGATTTTGACTGAATTCATGCTCTTCTAATCAGTTATAAGCATCTTTAAAGAGCTGCTTTTCATTTATCAATAGCTTTTTGTTGGATCAACAAAAATTGTTAACAGCATATATTTTATAAATACTTCTAAAACCTTTTCCTCACCTCATCCTGACCCTGATGAAGGAGTGGGAACTTCTGAGGATCCGACCTTAAGAGAGCCTTGACCCCCCACATGACAACGTAGACACTCTCGTGGATAAGCGCCCGGCGCACCACAGTGACCACCCAGGAGCTGTGTAACAGCTGTGAACCTAACACAGACATGTATACATGGTAACCTGATAAGGGCATGTGATGTTAACTCAATTAGCATGATTACAATGACAACAGAATTATTAGTTATTAAAGAATAGCTGCTTGACTTGTATGAGGATTTGTTTCATCAATTTTACCGTTACATGTACAGCGGCTATATATAGAAACCAAGGTTTACTTTCACTAAAGATCATAAATTTTGATGTTTGTAATTATTCAAGGTTAGAACATCTACCTTCTTGGACAACTGATGACTCTAAGTTAACACGAAAAATCTGTGTAAGCCAATCTGAAGTTTTTTTTTCTTGAAAGGCTACTGATATTACTACTAAAAGTGAGATGGGAATATACTAATGTTCATTACAGTGAAAAATGCACTACTATAATAACTACATAGTACTGGAGACAAAGGCATCCATACAGTGACGACTGTACTATGAAGGTCTGCCAGGAAGACACCAACCAGCGAAAGGACACCTTTCCAAACTGTAAACTATAGTATGGTTGTAAAAGTGATTTATCTAAATATCCAGGTGACTGACCCAAACATTCAGGTTGTATAACTGACTCACCAAACATTCACATTGTATAACTGACTCACCAAACATTCAGGTTGTATAACTGACTCACCAAACATTCAGGTTTTATAAGTGGCTCATCCAAACATTCAAGTTGAGGAACTGACTCACCCAAACACTCAGGTTGTATAAATGACTCACTCAAACATTCAGGTTGTACAATTGACTCACTCAGGTTGTATAAATGACTCACCTAAACATTCAGGTTGTATAAGAGACTCACCCAAACATTCGTGTTGTATATGTGCCTCATCCAAACATTCAGGTTGTATATATGACTCATTCAAACATTCTGGTAGTATAAATGACTCACCAAATATCCATGCTGTATATGTGACTCATCCAAATGCTCAGGTTGTATAAATGACTTGCTCAAACATTCAGGTAGTATAAATGACTCACTCAAACATTCAGGTTGTAAAAATGACTCACTCAAACATTCACGTTGTATAAATGACTCACTCAAACATTCACGTTGTAAAAGTGACTCACCCAAAGAATCAGATTTGGAACAAGCATCTATCAAGTGGTTCAGACGAGGGAATAACGGTCGAACAACATGAAGCTGAAAATGTATTAAAATTCTGGCTGTAAATTAACTGAATTCCGAATGCCTGATAAATATTCATAAAGTTTACATCAAACTCATCAAGGCTACAGGTGCACTTTAAAGGAAGTTGTTATTGTAGTTTTGCAAGCTAAGATAGAAAAACTGTCAGAAGAGGTAGTGAAAGTTGGTCATGTAACCTGGATCAAGACTGAATCCAGGACTGAAATTACTAAGTACATATAAACATAAATGTTGCTGTGTGGCATTACAGAATCTACTTCAGGTGTCTGATAATCATCTGTAAGTCCATCAGAACACAACTCAGCAATTCATTTCTCCAATTCTTCATCTTTTTTCCTTTTTTTTGTGCTTTGACAGTATTTATGTGCATAGTAATTCTAGAGGCAGTATGGTGACACATTAACTTCATTACAGAGAAGTAATTCACCAAAGACTTTGCTAACAGCCCTGAAATTCATCAACAAGTTGGTTTGTTAAGTATAATCAAATAAAAAGGCTGCAACAAAGCAGGGCAACAACTTTCACCCCTTGTCAAGTACCTGTTGCTCTATTTGCATGAACCTAAATCTACATCGTACAATCACAATAAAGCAACACTTTTGTTCTTACCTGTTTTTCATTTAAAGTTTCAATCAGTAGAATAAAGTTTTCCCAGACCTTGGAGAGCTGTATTTTTAACTCGGGGTCCCACCTAAACATGACACCACTACCGGTACCACTGGAGATTGCTGTGGCACATGCAACATGTTCCTTGTCAGAGCTGTTCTCAGAGCTGTTCTCTAAGCTGTTTTCTGCAGGAATTATGGTTTCACTTTCATTTTCACAAATATCAATGATACGTTTCAGCAAGTAAAGCGATCGTTTTCGAGTCACTGGGTTCTTTTGAACTAGACCACTTTGAATTATCGTCCAAAACTCTGTGTTATTCACAAGGTTCATATGTTTATGGAGATTTCCACAAAACTGGCCAACTGGAAAGTAGAAATCAGCCAGGCCACAGAGAACAATATATGGTTTCTCACTAACAGAAGAGCTGCCACCAACACCACTGGATGGCAGAGCCATGGATTTGTGGAAATCTTCACACACTGTTTTCCACAATATCTCCAGCCTGTGGGGCAACTTTTCTGGGTCACATCTTAGCAACTTCACAACAACAAGTGAAACGACCTTTGTCACAACTTTGTCATTCCTCTTTGCAATCAATTTGATAATTTCCTGAAATATTTTTTCACTCCAAGTATCATCTGGAAAAATGACATGCAAATCAGCAGGGTTTTTCAGTTTATTATATTCTTGTAACAAACATCTCATGATCTCAATCAAGGAATGTAAGTCCACAACACCTTCAGACTTCACACTGGCAGTATTACCAACAGCAGTGTTGTCGATTCCACTTTCTGCGGAGCATGAATGCCTTAACAAAGAATCCAGGCAGAAATTCCAAATCAGAAACTTAGTTGGGAGATCAGCAAACTTTATACATGTTGCCAAAAGATCACATGAAGGTATCAGCAGGCTTACAGCTTTATCTTCCTTGTAGTTGTGTAAAAAATGCAGCTTTTGTAAAAGAGGGAGAACTACATTTTTAACACACTGCAACACATATTCCTCCTGGTTACAGTTGGTTATTTTACTTTTCTGTCCCTGTGAATGTGAACAATCTTCCCGAGCACAGGAAGTATAAGACAAGAAGACTTGCTGGAAAGCTTCTAGGCTACAGCATAGATCAGGTAGCAATGATCCTACTGCCAGATCAGCTCTTATTTCTTGCACCTCCTTCACCAAGGTTTCCAGCAAACTCGGAATCAAACTCCCGTAATCTAAAGACGATGCCTTGAGGACTAAGCGAAGAACATCTTGAGAAGAATTCATCTTTAAGTTCATACAACTCTGTTCCCTCTTTTACTCATCGACTTGATCAAAGTCTGAAAACAAATTAATAAAGTATTCATGTGAATACAAAATCACGTTTTTTTGACAGATAGTAATTTGCACTTGTCCCCTGCGTTCTTCAGAGCTGAATTCCATTTAAGCAGTAGTAACAATGAGATGCTTTAATGTCATACCATACCAAAAAAAAGATTACTTAACAGCTAAATTTAAAAGTTAGGCCGTTTGATTTGTGTACCTTTAATCACAACACAATGACAAATATTTTGGTTAGTAACATGCTCTTGTAGTGTAATATTACACTGTCACCGGCCTAATAAAACACCAATGATATAAATAAATAAATACTCCATCCAAGCTGTTGCTTCCTCAATACATATGCACACTATTGCTTAACCATGAGTTCAAATGTTTACTTAGTCACAGCATTAGTTGTAGGCCTACCATGATGTTACAATAAATCATTATCCATTTACATGTCATTATTTACATGTTTATTGTTACTATTTACATGTCATTATTTACATGTTTATTGTTACTATTTACATGTTACTGGTACATGTTACTATCTACATTATACACGTTATACATGTTTGTCTGAAAGTAGACTTCAGCCTACTACTATACATGTATATCTATATAACGTCATAACACAAATCTTTGTTTACTGTAGCAATACCCTTTTTTAATTTCTGTCGTCGTGATTTTCTGAACATCCATCAGATCCAGTTTAAATCGATGGTCTTCGCAACGTGTACAACTGATCAACCTGTTGTGTTGGTCACGCCTGGGATTAAGAGACGTCTATTTTAAGTTTAAAACTAACAAAAACTCACAGTGTAAAATAATATTATTTCCAAAAACCTACACAATATGTGAAGCCTATAGGCGATTATGAGCTCATTTCATCATCTTGAAGTTGGATGTACATGTACCCACGTGTTGATGTTGACAGGAAGTGCTTAACACGTTTAGTGCGCATGACTCAGATAACTGACTCGATGCGGAAGAGGGAGTTTCAGCTGATCTCAGAAAGTGATTCAGAACGAAAACACTGTTATTTGCTGATAAAACTATTCCTCTTAATTCCCTGTCTAGTTCAGCATCTGACAACTTCATACCATGGTAAGGATAAATGAAATGAAACTAATTATTTGGCACCCGGCAGTCCGAACATGTTGACGGTATTGTTTTGTTTTGAGTTGATTAGGGCGGGGCGTACAGGTTAGTGCACCGGTAGCAGTAATGGCTGAGTACAACCTGGGAAGATCATTGGAGCTACGACTTGCTGTACAGTACATCATTTGTCAAGCTTATTTCAAAATTCAGGCAATTCAGGAGTAGGATGTCAAACGTAAAAATAAAACCAATATACTCATAAGAGCATTGGAAGTGTAGGGAAATATTTTGACTTAAAGCACTTTAAATTAATAATAAAAACTTTTAAAATAAATAATAATTTCAGATAACCAGGGACCAGTAGAACTGTTATATTAGTCCAAGAAATAATAACAGAAGCTGAGGTGCTTACATGGTATTCAGTCGCCAGGTTGCGGTTGCTGTGAGTTCAAGTCCAGCCCATGCTGGCTTCCTCTCCGGCCGTACGTGGGAAGGTCTTCCAGCAATCTGCGGATGGTCGTGGGTTTTCGCCGGGCTCTGCCCGGTTTACACCCACCATAATGCTGGTCGCGTGTATAAGTGAAATATTCTTGAGTATGGCGTAAAACATCAATCAAATAAATAAATAAATAAACAGTCACTAGGTAATTTACTAGCTGCAAGCGGTCGACGGCGTTCTCATGTCCACAGACTTAGCTGGAGATCACTTGCCTTGCGCCTTACTAGGAAAAGTTCACCATGATAACTTGACAATGATTGGGTAAGTTTTAATACAGGGGTTTCCTCTCGTCCACTCTCCATATAAAAAACTGATCACAGCAGTGTAACTTATAAGTGAGGAACTCTTGAGTTAAACAACAGTTGAAGAAAAAAAGTGTAATAAAAAAAATAAAAAAAAGTAATCAAAGAGTTTCAGTGAAGCTCATCAACATGTGATGTATTTCCATGGCACTGAAATGACCTCTCACGTCAGCAGGAAATGTTATACGTAGGGTAGTAAGATTATAATAGGTTTCATAATAATAATATAGTTGATTGCTTTCCTGTTTATATTAAACCAGTACCTGCTGTTGTATTTCAGGCATCCGATGGTAGTCTCTCAATGTGCAAGTGTGACCCGGACGTGTTAAAGAAATGTGAAAAATTCAGATTTCGAAAACAAAAAACTAATGCTGCTATTGTGTGTAAGTATTGTTATTCTAGTACCGAGTAAATGGATTTCTCATACCCCTCAGGCTATGATGGCTTTGCATATGCCTACATATGCCTATGCAGGGCTGGGTGGTCTGGCTGAGTGAAGAATGGTAATGCCTTGTGGTGTGTTTCCACGAGCAGGAGATTGTGATTATTCGTCCATTAACTCTTCTGAGAAAGGGAATTACGTAAAATCTTTCCATGGACTCTGCATGATTTTTTAGCGCACTTTAATTCAGAGCGAATGGAATGGCAGTGAAAACACTGAAACATAAGTGTGATGTACATGTAATTGCATGAAGTTATAAAAAAGCTATGGCATGTGTATTAAAACACAGCATTAACTTTTGAATACTTGCAGGCATGGAAATTTTCCTCCAGTTGGCTGCTGTTTTTTTTTTTTTTTTGTTTAAATTTAGAAAAAACAAAAGCAGCTGATTTTGTCGGAACAGGTGATTGCTAATGTAATTTGGCGGTAGGATGAGGTATTTTCAGACTTTCTTCGGCGTTTTTTTTTGGCCATCAGTTGCCTTTCCTGAAAAAAATGGCCTGTAATGTATGCATTACTTGACTATGTGAGCTTTCATCATGTAATAAATCCTGTAACGACAAACTGCTTAGGCTGCCACTGGACAAAGTATCCAAAGGACCAAGTATTCAAAAGCATTAATACCTCATCAATGAGGTATTTTTGTTCAAAAACAGCCTCAGCTAAATCAAGAGACTAAGGTTTCAGGTGTGTCCTCACATACTGGCTTGGTATAGTATCTATTTATTTATTTATTTATTTTGTTGGTGTGTTACGCCATACTCAAGAATATTTCACTTATACAACGGTGGCCAGCATTATGGTAGAAGGAAAGTGGGCAGAGCCTGGGAGAAATCCATGACCATCCACAGGTTGCTGCCAGGCCTTCACACATACAGCCTTAGAGGAAGCCAGCATGAGCTGGACTTGAACTAGCGAGGGGCGCATTGATCAGAGGCTCCTTGGCTATTATAAATGACCACGGCCATCCTTGGTATGATAGATGTTCACACTAAGTAGAGCAAGCTTGAATAGGTCTGTAGCTTGTGATGCACAGTGCCAATCATGATGACAAATCTTATTGTAGATTTTATTGTGTATGAGTAATTAGATGTTGTACTGTTAAGGTCTCTTCTTGAAGGTCTGAGAAATCAGGGATTATAAATTTTGTTTTGCAGTAAAAATCGATCAGAAGGCAATGACTATTGTACTTGATGAAGAGTATGAGGTGAGTTCATGCAGTTCGAAAACCATTGATGACATGGGCTGATGGCATTCAACTAGTTGCCAAAGTGCCAAAGAACCATTTTTCAAGCTCTGTTCATCATTTTTCCTTCATATACTTTGCAAGGTCAAAAAATGATTTACAAGTTTGAATAAAGGTTAGTCTTCAATTGGGAAAAGTGCAGTTGCACTCATTATCAATGGTAATTCATTTTTTATAAATTATCAGATATTCAAGATCACTATCAAAATCCAGTCATGTGAAGGACAGTTTACTTTTCTTATTCATGAAATGACGGGAGCATTGGAAATAGTGCACATAAGCCATTTTTCTTGTAAATTGTTTTGATGGTGGTAGAATCGAGACTGAATTAAGGTATTAAAATTTTGGTGTTTTTTTGGGGGGGTGGAAATTTCTTCACAGGTAATATAAAGTCTTATTCAGAGGTATTTCAATGTCTCTGTCATTTGTATAAATGATGGAAGATTAGACTGCTATGGTGGCCTAATGGTTAAAGTGCCCACCAGAAAGTTGAGACGCCAGGGATCAAACCCAGGTCAGGTCATACCAAAGACCTAAAAAACAAAACAAAAAAATGGTACTTGTTGCTTCCTCACTTGGCATTCAGCACTGAAAGGTTATAACTAGGAAACAGGTCAGGTGTCAGTATAATGTGACTCGGTGGGGTGTCATGTTGGGTGTCTTTGGCATGATACGTCATGGATTACATGGATTCTACCTGCCACAAGGAGACACAGTATATGTACACACACCTAATGACTCCTGTTCGCCAAATGGCTGAAAACTTGTTAAGTACGACGTGAAACCCTGAACATACGTGTACCAATATACATACATAAGTGCTGAATGATGAATGAATGATAACTTTTTGTCTGTTCTGTGGACAGGACTGTACAGTGGAGGAGGTACAGGAAGATTTGCCACAGCAGAGACCCTCCTACGTCCTGTTCAGCTATGTACTCAAACATGACGACGGACGAGTTTCCTACCCTTTGGCCTTCATCTTCGTCAGTCCTGCAGGTATGGGTCCACTAGGATTTACTGTTTGTGGTAAACATTTGTTGGATAGCCTAGTATTGACATTGTTAAAGGCTAATCATTCAGATGCTAACCATGGAGACATGCTTGTGGGATAACAGCAATGTACTGCATGGATCAAATCTAAGGAACCTTAAGGAAGCCATTCCTCCCTGCCTTTGCAATAATGATTTTTGGGAAAACCAGAGAACAGTTGTCAGGCTGGCTTGGACCTCAGTTGCCATAGTGCGGGAAGATGTACCTCATTAAAGTATTAAAATGAACAACGCTGAAATTTGTTGCAAAAATTGCTATCTACCTAGATTGTAAGACATGAAAAAAATTGCACCTGTCACTCAGTTGTTTACATATGACATAAGCTGTGTGCAACAAATATGTTTGTAAGGGTAGCCTCTTTCTTTAATAATGATTGTTTTTAATTTTACGTTCAATTAAAATTTGAACAACATTTTCATTTTGGGTAGGGTGTAAACCAGAACAGCAAATGATGTATGCCGGCAGTAAGACACAACTGGTGACTGACTTGAAGGCCACAAAGGTAAACTCCATGAAAGCTGGACAACTCCTACTGTATTTACTTTGTTTTTGTAAATCAAAACGTTGCCAAAATGTGAAAACTTCAGAAGAGATGCCCTGACTACTGCTACATTAACATTATGTAACTGTTATATTAAAACTGAAACCTGAATTGAGCTGCATTTGGAAGTTTGGAATACTATTCAACATTTGGTTTGCCTACATGGTTTGGCTGTTTCTGTACATGTGTGATCAGAGGTGTTTACACATTATTTCTAGTGGTGAGGCCCTGTTTTCTTCTTCTAGATGTCATATTCTGTTCTGTCTTTCAGGTTTTTGAATTGCGGAGTTCAGATGAATTCACTGAAGAATGGTTGATAGAACAGCTCAAGCGTTAGAGGGTTTGTTGTACAGTGTCGAGGTCATTATTTTGAACATCTCAGCATTTCACAAACATGTACATGCATCTTCTTCCTAAATGGAGATTATTGTTTCTCTGGTAGGCTGACATTGTTGAATTTGTCAAAGTTTTGCATGTGCCATGGACAAGACAGAACTTCAATGTAATTTTTGGTGTTAAGTTTGAATTTTTCTATGAAAACATATGAAAGCAGATTCAAGAATTTCAAAACAGAGTGTTTTCTTATTTCAGATTATGTGGCACGTACAAAAAGTTGAGGAATGGCAATAGTTGAGAGCTGAACAGTTCCATCTATCATTGTACATAAATCTAAACTTTGTATCCTGTCTGATACATACAGTATATTTGTAAATTATGGTAAATACAACTTAGCTATAATCAAACTCCTCTAGCCTTGAAGTGAGGTATTATGTATTGGGGGAACATGTGTACATTTATCATGTATTTATATGCAAATTAAATGTTCCATTTCAGACTTATTGTAAAATGTGTACATTCCTGTTATATATACATATGTCTTACCTTCCAGTCATGACGCTGTACATTTATGAAACACGGTTTGTCAGCTGTGTTGTATACAGTCAGGGTTCTCCTTGTGTGCACTCTCATGGTCTACATTTTTAGCAAAAACCTGAAATATTACCCTAATTCCTCAATATTTTCACATATGATAAAGCAACTTTCAGTGCAGTTTATGCACATTTTTAAGTTGATTTTGGAACCAAAACTACATTGGTAGGATTGGTTGTTTAATAAAAAGTGTAATTTTATCAGTCTGCACAGAATGCCTTCAGAATATGCTCGAATAAACACCTTGCAAACGTGAAAGAGTGGAAGAATGTTAAGTTTGCATGAAGCGAGAAAAACAAAAGCGAAAACAGAGCTTATATTTATGGTATGCTTGGAAGTGCATGTGCTACAAGTACGAGAAGACTATTTCAGTCAGAACACAATTTACAAATGTACCAGTACTATTTATTTCGCCAACATTTGAATGAGAACAGAAACATTTACTTGTTATTTTTTTAAGAAAAGTTTGTACCTTGTTTGTGTATACTGTTGTTGAAGCTAGTCTTTTGTACTGGTACATGTACTTCATAAGGACTTTTTTGTTCTTGGATTTTCCTCGTAACAAAGTACATTGATATACGAAAGTTCAAACTTCTACTTTACCAGTACCTACTACATTCACATACTGACCATGCTGACTGTAACGTATTTGACTGAATACTTGTCATTTAGTATTGTTACTTAGCCGAATACATGTTTTCATAAGCATTTTTGTTGTTTTTCACATGCAAAAGCTGCATATGGCTTGCTGAGATTTATTTGCGCACTGCCTTCCTGTCCATATAAATGTATGTAATTCATATGGACATTATACCTCTGTATATCTACACATTTAAGCCTTTTGTAACTGGAACAATGTATAAATTCTAATGGAAACCCAAGTGTTGGGCTCAGTCCTGTTGTTGGACAGGGAGGTTGTGGATTCCCCTGCTTTCATCATGGGACAGGGAGCAGTTGATGATACTCACGTGGACGTTTAAATTAGCCTGTTGAAAACCACTTTGTCTTCCACCAGTATGCTATGCATATGTGTACAAGGAAATCATATGTGAGCAAGTTTATCAGTAATTTGCCATTGGTCAGTGGTTTGCCCTGAGCATTCGGGTTTCCTCTGCCAGTAAAGTTGACTACCATTGTTAAAGTCAAAATTCTTCAGTGTAACGTGAAACAATTGAAAAATAAATAAACAAATATAAATTGTATGTTACATTCTTAGATCTTACATGAGTAGTACATTTTAGTATACGTATTACAGTTCGACAATTCCAGCAATATGACACACCTATTGATGTGTGAGATTCAGAGTTCTTAATTGTTGTCATACTATGGTAAACATTACTGGTTAGTTATGATTCTGTGACCTAAAGGACGTGTTTGGCAAGAGTTGGAATCACTGAATTACAAGAATGGAATGGATTAGAGGAAGGGAATGTTTCTCCAGCGGGGAATCAATGATATTCATGCAAATCACTGTTCTTCTTACCCCGGTGGAAATAAGGGGTCTACAGCCCTTGTCAAGCGGCCATTGATGTTGTCTAACATAAAGTTTTCTGAGATCACTAACCTTCCAACAGACATGCATCTGTATGTGACTCGTGGGGAAGTTTGTCATTGACAATCTCTGTATGTAGGCTACAAATCCAAGAGTTGGGGGGGTTTTATACTGAGCGCTTCTGTTTGAAATTGATGACTGCGGTAACTAACAGTCAAATACGTATTTCCATCAGCCTATAGATGACTTGGGTACAGTGATGATATCTTTAGCAGTATTAATACATCCATTTAAATTGCCATTAAATGTCTAGTGAATTGTGCTGCCTGCTGGGCAGTGTTTTTCTTCTAGTTGAATGCATGACAACTAATCAGTCTATTTAATATAATAGTACTGTCATACCACTATTGATTGACATTTTTAACTTCAACATTGTAATTCTAGTGTTGACGATTTGTGTCAAGTAATATTGTACGTGTGTATGAGAACATTTTGGTATAGAGTTTTGTGTCGGAGTCTGTTTGACAATGAGGACACCATAACAGTAAAGTGTTATATTCACCTGTTAAATGCAAATGTTAATGTGTTTTATATGTTTTCTGGGCTGAACAGGGCATTGTTGTCATGTAACGAAGCTACCATATATATAAAGTATACTTGAACATGGGATGATATGAAACCAATGCAGGCAAGAGCAGTAGTGGTTTATTCTAGGGTCGTTATGATAAGGTAGCTCTTATACCAGTGGTCATTGTGGGTTAACTTACGGGATATTTCGCCAAGCCCAATGGCTAACACAGTTACAAACGGGATATTCTGCCAAGCCCAGTGGCTAATATACAGTTACATACGGGTAATTTCGCCAAACCCAGTGGCTAACACACAGTTACATACGGGATATTCTGCAAAGCCCAGTGGCTAACACATAGTTACATACTGGATATTCCGTAAAGCGCAGTGGCTAACTCAGCCAAGTGGGATTAACACACAGTTACAGACGGGATATTCCGCCAAGCCCAGTGGCTGACTTAGCAAATGGGATTAACACACAGTTACATACGGGGTATTCCGCAAACCGCAGTAGCTAACTTAGCCAAGTGGGATTAACACACAGTTACATACGTTATATTCCGCCAAGCCCAGTGGCTGACTCAGCCAAGTGGGATTAACACACAGTTACAGACGGGATATTCCGCCAAGCCCACTGGCTAACTTCGCCAAGTGGGATTAACACACAGTTACATACGGGGTATTCCGCAAACCGCAGTAGCTAACTGAGCCAAATGGGATTAACACACAGTTACATACGTTATATTCCACCAAGCCCAGTGGCTAACTCAGCCAAGTGGGATTAACACACAGTTACAGACGGGATATTCCGCCAAGCCCACTGGCTAACTTCGCCAAGTGGGATTAACACACATTTACATCTGGGATCATCTGACAAGTTCATCGAGAAACAAATTGCAATTTTAAACTTAGCATCATTGGGGTAATCACAGATTAATAGGGTCATGAGGCAAGTTCCTCTTTGAAATCTATAAAACCAATGCATGCAAGAACAGTACTGGTTTACTTAAAGAAAGAAAAGGAAAGAAGAAAACATAAAAATGATGCCAAAATCAGATTAAAGAGCGTCAAAACTTATTTGCAAATATGATCTTTAATTTTTTTTTTTGATTTTTATTTTCATGAGAGAAGGGTATTTGAAAATGTTTTTGTGTGGTGGGTATTTGGGACCAACTGTTACTTACTGGTACTTATCGTTGTTGCATAATAATGTTCTAGATAAGGATGTGATGCTTGTCTAATAAATTTATTTGAATGTAAATTTGTTGTTTATATTGAAACTGCATTTATCCTAAATTATGATAATATTTATGAACATATTAAAAAAATAAATATGATCCAAATTGAGGTTTATTACATTTGTTAGCTGAAAAGAACATTCTAGTACAAAAATATTTATTAAATCTGTGTTACATCCTCATTTATGACATTATTAAACGAAGACTATGAATAACAAAAGATGATACCAAATACCCACCATACAAATTTATTTTCAAGTTTCTTTTTGTCCTTAAGGAAAAATCGGAAGACCATACTTAGGAATAACTTTTTCCACTCTTTCATCTGAACTTTCTCATTTTTATGATTTTTCCACCAGTAAGGGTCGTTATGATAAGGTAGCTCTCATACCAGGTGTCAGTATGTTAGCACACAGTTACATACGGGATATTCCGCCAAGTCCGAGAAGCCCAGCGGCTAACACACAGTTACAGTGACTTAGCCAAGTGGGATTAACACACAGTTACATACGGGGTATTCCGCCAAACCCAGTGGCTAACTTAATCAAGTGGGATTAACACAGAGATTCTGGACACTCTGTCCACATTTAGTTACAAGAGAATTATACTCATTGTTGCACTTAAGAAACTTGGAGTGAAGGAGTTTAATGGAATAATCTTGACGATAGCAGTAATACCTTGTGACATTGATCGAAATCAATGTCACACAACACGCAGGATCTAATAAATACTACAAGACGTGATATGTACATGCAGAACCCTTCGGCATTTTGCTGTCAAAGTAAGGATAACTTACAATGCGAAAACTGAAACCATCCCTTTGTCGTAAAGTCTGAGAGAGGACATCATTTTAATCTTTGAACAGATATAGGTACAGATAAGATGTACCATCTGGATAGTCCGTGGTTTCCTTTAAATCCATTGAAAGTGGGTAAATATCTTTCACAGCTTTTGCTATGTATGGATTGTTTAAAGTTATCGATATACCGTTTAGTGAATTTAGAAAGATCGGGCCTAGTGAGGATTACTTCATATAATAGTATTCGATTTTTACCCACCGAAATACCTATACACTGTTGATATATAGTTTCCCCCAATTTCACATAGATGTTATTCATGAGAAATTCAAGGAACTCGAACATGGAAACATACCATACATACCCTTGTATGGTTAGAGGAAATGAAGAAGGCTTTATTGCCTTTTACGTTAATATAGCAATCACCGGTTTTATTAAACACCGAAACAATTAGTGATGAAATTCTGTCTATTAAATCCGTGTGAAGAATAGCAGTATAGAGAATGGAGAAATCCCAAATAGACATGTCCTCTAATACGTGTATTAGAGTGCCTTGTTCTTCAGTGAGACGTTTAAAGTATTTTGGTATCCAAATACAGTTGACGCCTGAATTTGAAGACCAATCTGTCACAGTTTGAACCGATTTGAGGTAAACATAACTTTCTGGAATTCGACCCGCTTCTTTCGAATGGAACACGGAATGATCACTAATCTATCTGAACTAAAGCCATGCTTATATGATTAGGTGTAAAGCAACCAACTTACTTACAAAGCAAATCGTGTATAAACAAATTTTCATTTTATTTTTCATGCCGGGGATGGGAGACGAACGGTGATCGCTTTGACGACAGGCTTTGCCTCATTTTTCACCTTCCGTAAAGGTTTTCTATTGGTCTGTATCTTGTGGTAGCGGTATAATGACACAGCTTTGTGGTGAATCAGTGACCGCGACTCCGAGATTGGTGCCGCCTTCGATTGGACAACGGGAGGCTTAGAAGATTTCGAGACGGCTACTTTGGACGATCGCATGTTACTTGGAATGGATGGAAGTTTGGGATATTTTGTGAACGAGCTTTTACTGACAACACTGGGATGTTTTCTCAGTGAGGACTTAGTTTGGTTCGAGTTAAGTCTACTCCCCCCACCATCCGCCCAAAAGCTGTGCTTTTCCACTTTGCGGAACTGTCGAAGCTTCTCTGCGGTGACTTGGTTTGGGTTTGGCATCCGAAGTTTTACCGCTGTCGGCAGAGACCCTTCGGCAGGAATTGGAAGACGATTTTTCTCCGCTGGCAATAGACAGTCCTGCGGTAAACCTAGCGTCAATGTACGCCTATATTCGGGCATCTTGTGAGCAGTTTTCCGAGACATCATCTCCACAACCTGTTTTAGATTGCAGCTGTGATTTGCTGGGTTGGGCACGTCTTTATCATTACCCCTTATCATAACGGGAATGGCCGTGAAGTTAGTCAAGGAGGTCGGGTATCTCCGGGAACAAGTTGGGAGGTAGATGATTCTGGCACAGTCATCTTCTGGTGACGATTCTTCTTTTTCGCTCACATTCATTCTTTTTTCCGACCCCATTCTTCCTTCTGTCAACATGAATATGCGCATCAACATTCTTACATAAATGTCCGGATATGTGCCGTCTTCCACTTTATTTTCTTCATAAAAATACAGCTCTGATTGAACGAAGTGGAGAATATTTAACACGATAGTAGTCAGATAGTGTTTCCAATAAAAACTCATTCAATAATTCTCCCGAAAAAATACGAGCTCACCAGGACGAACCATTTCTACACAACATCGACTAAACGTCGTTTTCAACATAATTTTGGCTGGATCATGGATCTAGGAATTGGAACAGGCAATCAAACATGGCACTGTGTATATATACCATCATGTATACTATATATATTGAAGATTCAAATATCTTACGATTACACAACTGCTTATTAATAACTGACTGGAACGCCTTATTTTAGGCTCCACACAGTACCATACATCACCAAGCGACCAAGCACCAAACAGTGCAATCAAGGTAACAACAATATTTATAATGGTGGGTTATTACTTACTTACTTTCATACTGTAACACTCACCTACATCATCAGGGCACCTGCACTGATGTTGTGGGGGAGTGGCTGCTACATGTATACCGCTTCTGGAGCTGCCGCACCCGCTGTCAGTCTTCTGCAGGGTAGGAGCCTACGGTCAAAAAACCCAGTAGACCCCAAACCATAAAATGACATTTGTATACCGGCGTTATTTGTTGAATGTTGCTTTGCTCCAGGCCAAACAAACGCATTTTCACCATTCTTTGTTCCCTGTATGTATATTTATTTATTTGACTGGCATTGTTCAACGCCATGCGTACTCAATAACTTTTCATCTCCCGATATATACCATGAGTTATTACCGAAAACCTACAGGTCTATATTCAACGTAGCTAAAACATACAGTGTGTTATGTGAACAACTGCCGTCAGCTTCTAAATTTAGCTTGTCACTGTTTACACATGCTGAGTTCAAGGCCTGCTGTCTGCCTCTGCCTTAGAATGTTCCAGAATACCCTCAGTTCGGGGCCTGTTTGTTTACAACAAGTGTTCAAGAATTTTCTTGAATTCTAGAAAATTCCACCAGTCTATATAAGACCTATGAAAGCAGGTCAAAGGGGGAGAAAGGAGAATTATTGAGAGTTTTGGATGCTTTCGATGTGTGTTACTTTAGTAGGCCTTTTGTGCTGAATTTTGGTGTCTTTATATCCTCTGGCTTTGTTATATCCTATCTCCACCGAGCACTTGTTCAGTCATTTATTTAATTTGTGCTCTTGTGTACACAGTGCTTATTAGTACACAGACCCTGTCTGTGGAATTTTGTGTATATTTCGTCATACACTCAGTTATACTGTGGATTTTTCCCTCCTATGAATATTGCCTCTGTGCAATTTTTAAGCATTGTGGAGTATATGCGTCCGTTTCGACTTGACACCGTTGTACATGTAAGTATTTTACTATTTGTATAGATACTGCTATCCTTTCTTGTTAAACTTAAGTACTTTACTATTTGTAAAAATCTTGTTATCTGTTCTTGTTAAACCTAATAAATTGTTATAAAATAAAATCTGCTGGTTTTGGTTACTTTTTTGTGCGGCTAAACTGTCGTGTATTTCGAACAAGCCATCTCTTTATAATATAGACAGTTTGGGTCGTAACAAGTGTTGAAAACTAGATACTACTGGTAATTATAAAAAAAAAAATGTTTTGGAAAATGTTTCTTTGGTATCAAGAGAGGGCACGTGTTAATTATAGACATTGCATTCCCTTACATTTACAATCTGTTTTTCGACATCATGCTTCCACAATGGATATAGCTTCTCGAAAGCAATTTTCATCGGCCGAGCACTAAAGATGTCCATTTGACAGTTGTTATCTCTGAAAACGTCAATAAACACAAGCAAAGAGAGAAATTATACATTTTGTGATAGATTCTAATGAAGGTTTAGATAGACCCACTGATATATAGATTATCTAGTTCTCGTTAAAAAAATAACTGCCAATTAACGGCTTCAACTTTGTTCAGCATAAAGAGCTGTTTTACAGTTTTTTGATCAGAAACAGTTTAAATGCAACACTAAGCATTGTGTCAATTGTCACAACGTGGCGAGTGGCATGGTTTACAGGGATTTCCTCTTCCTATCAACCAAACCATCATTGAACAAGCGAACTATTCTTGAATATGAAGAATTAGGGGGTTGTTCAATAGAATCAATAATAATTTGCATACTGTTTCTATGGATCATATCAGAACGTAGCTCCACGAGTGAAGCTGACAGCGGAATTAACCATGTATTATGGTATCGAGCTGCTAGGCCTTGTCTGCTCGGCACGTCAGAGCATCGTTATATCAGTTGAGCCACATTCGTGCGGCTAATCACAACGGCGTTTGGTTGAACTGATATAGTTCATATAGTGTACTTTCGCTGGAGTCATAATATATAAGAACTAGGATGCTTGGCTGAATCAACAGTCTGAGAAATCGCACCAAGTACTACAATACGAACTATAATATGTGTATACCGCTAATGCTCCAGATGACATCACACAAACCATTTGGCACAAACCTGCCACCACGGCATGACTCCAGGCAGGTGACAAATTCACTAAGGTTTTCTGCCAGATGAAGCGTCCTCTCCCTCTGCAGTTTGACCCAGGCCTCTTTTACCTTTTCTGTGGACTAAACAACCAAAGATGGGTGAAAATTTGGATAGGTAAATCTGCCCGCATGTTTTCGCCAACTACTTTGCATATGTATTAAGAATTGAATTAATTGATAATAATCTTTCATGAAAACTAAAGAGCCATCAGCTACATCTTTGTCTTCAGGGGTGGATTCATTTTTCAATTTTCTTCTTTTCGGAAATCGTCATATTTATAATGCAATTACGGATGGTAGTGGGTTTTCCACGGGCTCTGCCCGGTTTGCTCCTAACATGATGCTGGCCGCCTTCGTATAAGTGAAATTATTCTGGAGTCCGGCGTTAACACCAAATAAGTAAATAAATAAATTTCATGATGCAATTTGTCTCTTCATTTTACGTGTAGGCCTACCCACCGAAGCAATGTTTCTGCTTATGCCTTCATGGTTATTGTGAGATCTGTTCATCCTGTGGATGGACTCCTTGATGTCCGCTATTCGCATCATCAGCTTCTCGAGACCTGGCCAGTAGTGTGTTTTTTCGAAACTGGGAGATAAATGTAATACATTTGTGTATATCTACATGCGTCTTGTCCGCAAATAATCGTCCACCAGCGGACTTTACCGACGAGTATCTAAACCATTATAAAGCAACATGGAAAGACAGAGAAGGGCAGGAAGGTGTTGGCAACCAACAAGTTTCTCGTTCTTGCTTGGCCATACCAAGCATTTTCATAAACTTCTCTTTTGAAATGTTGTCGCCTAACGTCGTTATAATACTGCCAACTGAAACTGAGCATCTGAATGTGTAAGTCACATGTGGAAAGATCTGGATGGTTTCAAGAGCCTTATAATTTATAGGTCTTGGCCATCCTTTCTGTTCAAGTCGCATGTGTGGAAATGAGGGGTAGTTTCAAGAGACTATAATAAAGCTTCCACTAAAATAACTTAAAATTTCTCTTACGAAGCGTGTTTAGTTCATAGGCCTGCTTGAGCTGAATGAAAATCATGTGCAAGATAATCAGATCCTTCCTATTTAGATATAAATACATGGAACACATTGGCTATGTATTTAGTCCTTTATGAAACTGTGTCTCACTTGTTTATGCGTCCCAACACCCCAACTGACGCGTCACCCGTGTTGGAAAGGTTCATGTCGATGACGTCAGCCCGTCTCTCGGCGTCTCTAATCATCAGCTCCAGGATCTGACGAAATGGCTCGGCCGACTTTCCTGCGAGCACAACACAGACTATACCCTGATATACCAGCACTTTTGTGTCAGCAACCCATGTAAGGGATCGACACACCACATTGCTTGTAGTATTCTGCTGAACTTGCTTGGCCATTCCTACATTGTACATGTTTTCTTACGGCTTCTTCAAAGGCTTGTCTCAAAAATACGAAGAAACACACGCTCACGGATCCTTCAGATGAAACCAACAAACATTACCATATAAATACGATGAATTTTACGAGGAAATGAAATAAATCTAAATGAGACACGGGGCCCTCCTTTTGCATATGTGCATCTGCATATATCGAGAAAGGCACGAATATAGGGCAGATTGAGGAAAGTTCGTTACGCTCAAATTAAGCCGTGTTAACGAGCATAAAGAATAACTAGACATGTTTCAAATGTGAATTTCCACATTGTTACGTTTCACCACGTAACGAAAATTCAGTTATGAGTATAGTAATCACCACAGTCTTCCCTAAGGCATTGTTGAACAGGGGAAACCATTAGTGCCTGCGTCGCTCAATAAAATCGATCAATCAACTAAATTATTAATCAATCAATCGATTATTTCTACGGAAATGACGTACCCTCATCCATCTGTAGCCGGTATCTTTGGTAGCCTGCCCATCTCCTCAGCCCGTGACTGTAATTCTCCTCTACCTCACGACGACTAGCCAGGATCTTCTTGGACCATACCGACGGACAGGTCAGTCTGTGGAACAATATTAGTGTCAATATTTAACCTTTTCAACCACTGAAGCACTTTTTTCAGTGGAATTGATGTATGCAATTACGATGGAAATATGCCAAGCTTGATTTGTTGGTGTCTTTAATGACGCTGGCTTCCTAAAACTGTGCAAATTATTTCTCTACACCCCATAGTTCTCTCAGAATGTTTCCCAAAATTTGTTGCAATGGTGGTTGAGAAGAATTGGGATACATTTCGTTGTCAGTGTATCGAAGATAAAAACGGATATATGGGTAGAAGAAATAGGAATATATCCATATCTCGATCACCAGACAACCAGCAACCTTTTATCGGAATGAATCTAATGGTTGAAATTCCCTTTTTTTTCGCCTATTGTCCACTTTTGCAGAGCTCCAGATTATATGACTTTTCATCACCTTTTTCCTAAATCATGTGTCCTTAACATGTTATACCATACACAGATAATGTTATTTCTGGAAACAAAACACAGCTGAAAAAAATAGCAACAAAAGTTAGCTTTGTGAAAGTTCCAGGACAATCAGTATACATAAATGGAAGAATGCCCATCGAGCAGTGCTATAGTGACAGTTAACTTTCCGCGTCTAACAGATGGCAACCACCCAGGGTTCTATACGAAGACTTTCTCACCGGGGACTGTCCATTTCCTCGCCCACGAAGCTGATGTAGCACGGGCCGTTATCCCCGCTACAGTCTACTGCATCACAGAGCCACTTTTCTTAACAGCGGACGACGACAAACTACATAAGACAGACAAGTGACGTCATAATGTGGAGCGTCAATGACGTAGCTATGTTTCTTTGGACGAAGATTCCCTGGCGACAGCATACAAACGAACACAACGATACCTCTAGACCGATCGTAAATTTGAAGGATTTGTGCCCCAAACATTATGACAACGTCGAACATGTCGGCCTACATTACTTGGAATGCTTTTAATAATTAATATGTTGCATTTTGTTAGATATGCCTTCTTGATGGCAGTGGTGCGGAAGACGACAATAGTGATGATGTAGGGGTGTAAACCTGGGATTTATTACAAGGAACGAGAAAGTGGAATGCCAGTCTTGCCACCGTTGCCGGTATTGATGATATATATCAAATTAGCAGTGATTGTCTAGTTATTTTCTGCTTTGCGGACATAGGCCTATACATGTACGTTTATCACGAGTCTGAATTTATATAGGGTCTGTCGCTTTGAGTTCAAGCCCAGCTCATGACAGCTTCCCTCCGGCCGTACGTGGGAAGGTCTGTCAGCAACCTGCGGATGGTCGTGGGTTTCCCCCAAGCTCTGGCCGGTTCCCTCCCTCCATAATTCTGGCCGCAGTCATATAAGTGAAATATTCTTGAGCACGGCGTAAAACACCAATCAAATAAATAAATAAATAAATAGGGGCTTTGGCCCTATAGTCTTGTTCAGTTGTTAGCGCGCTAGCGCAGCGTAATGACCCAGGAGCCTCTCACCAATGCGGTCGCTGTGAGTTCAAGTCCAGCTCATGCTGGCTTCCTCTCCGGCCGTAAGTGGGAAGGTCTGACAGCAACCTGCGGATGGTCGTGGGTTTCCCCCGGGCTGTGCCCGGTTTCCACCCACCATAATGCTGGCCGCCGTCGTATAAGTGAAATATTCTTGAGTACGGCGTAAAACACCAATCAAAAAAAAAAAAAAAAAAAAATCTTGTTCACTTAACTGGTACAGTGTTCCTGATTAGAGATGGATAAAATAACAACCGTAGTCAAACATCCACGAGATTTTATCAAACAACCAACAAATCAACCAAACCATCCACAATGGGCATTCAAATCTACTGAAAATGCTTTCAGAATAAATCCGGCTTCATCTTATATAGTCTGGCGGCCTTCATAGCCACGCCAACGCGGCGCAATTACCCAGAAGCCTCCAACCAATGCGGTCGCTGTGAGGTCCTCTCTGTTCATAGGAAGGTCTCTCGGCAACATGCGGATGGTGATAGGTTTCCGCAGGGCTCTACCCGGTTTCCTCCCACTATAATGCTGGCCGCCGTATTATGAGTGAAATGTTCTTGAGAACGGCGTATTACACCAGTCAAATAAATCAAACAGAATTATACAGTGTTACTAAAATAAGACAGACGACCGAACCTGTTACAGGATTATGATTCTTACTTTGAACGGCGATATCTCGGTTAAGCAACATCACAAAGTTAAAGAGGTATGCTTTTTAAATTTAATGGATACTTAATCGATGCACACATGTACAATTATGCCAATGACTTGAAAGGTGTCTGCTATAGTTTCAATCCGATGATTAACAGGGCTGATAAAAGCCAACAGGAGGAACGGGCCTTAGAATAGTGATTATAGGCTTTCAATCGCTTAGACACAGCATGAAGTTATGTATGTCTTCATGGACACACCAAGTCCAGGTTCAAAACCGGCACTGAACACAGAATTTGTGGATTCCCCTGTAGCTCTCACTGCTTGTGGGGTCTTGATGGCATTCTCATGAACGTATACTTAGTGCTGTGAGTTGGGTTTCCCGAAACTTCTTAAGTTCCGTAAATCGTTTATTAGTACTTTCTTGCTTAAGTCCAACATAAAATATTTCTCGAGAAAGACTGCATAAGCGTGTTATTATGTTGAACAAGCAATGTTTGCTTAATGGGAGAATCACAGAATCGATTCTAACTGGCTGATGTGAGAGATAGGCAAGCCCAGGCTATGCCTTTCCTAAATAGTACATTTATTCAAGTGTGAGAAAGGCTGCAAGATTTAACCCAAGGAAACCGAATCTTCACTGCCAGCCGCCAGTCAGCGTTGATTCTGTATCCCTTTCAGCAAAAGTACAAAAACATTTATAAGTTGGTGAAACTGTGTCCTGATACAGTATCATTAAATTTTTAAAGAACTGATTTTTTTTATCACGGAAATTATTGAAAAAGCCAAACCCATAAGAGAATACAGTGTGAGACAGAAAGGAGTCATGGAAAACTGGACATGAAATAGTAAACGAGCATTTAGAGATTTTTTTTTCATCCTATTTACGTTACTGAACACAAATTTGGGTTATAAAGGTATGAAGCTTTGCCACATAATTAGTCCCCGAATAACAGACATAACCTGATTAATTATTGTGGGAAATTTCAATAATTGACGATATGATTTACACGTGCATGTACTCTATTTGTGACAAACTTTCTTCAATAGCGAATCAGTTTGTGAATCATCCAGTCAAAATTGAAAGACAACCATCATCTAAGACATAATTTTTTTTTCTGATAGCATTTCATGGATGATCTGAAATTTTGGGTGGGAGGCATATGTCGCGCTTGATCAAAACTACTACTAACAGACTCCTCCAATTCTTTCCAAACTTTAATATTCTATGAAGTCTTGAAAGATACACATAAGTTACAGTAAGTCATGTAAACAAGTAAAACAATAAAATGAACTCACAAAATATACATATATAAAATTTTAAGGCATTTTCTTTGGTATAAATTTTGACATATGCTCCTAAATAAAAAAAGTAATACTAGTAACATTTAATCATTTGGGGGTAAAACAATTTTCTAGACCCTTTAATTCTATGGAAATCCAAATTGCAGCTGAGCCTTTTCAAGATGTAGGCATTAGCTGCTGAGAAACAGCATTAACAAGATGATTTGCTTAGTTCTCACTTTATTATATCATCAATAGTGTGAGTATAGTTAAAATATAAAGTGTAATAAAAGTAAAATATCGTACGATGTTCACATCAGGCAAGGATGCATATAAATATATCCACAACAACATAATAAATAATAGTGTATACATTCATAAATATGGAAAACACAACATAAACCTAAGACTTGCTTAATCTGACCCAAAATTTCTCTTCTTGAAAACTTCTGGTGAACAGGTACAATCATTTTCCAGGTCATACATGTACCTTCTTTACACACAAAAAAGTTTAATGACTCTTCTAGCAATTACCAAGTCTCTTTGCATTAATTTGGGAGAGTTCCTACCTTGTCACACTCCTGAGTGAGCTCTCAAAATGTCAGAAATGCTGTTTTGGCTTGTAGAGCTGCTAACTGTGACATGGATGGCTGACACTCTTATATGAATTAAAAGTATTTACTTCATGACTAATCTAGACTAAGATCTGATAAAGCAGTCTAAAAACAGTTCAATGTTTTCAGCTGATCTATGTTTAATTTAAAATTTCATCCACAGACATATTTTTAAACTAGCTAAATTATAAGGTGGCAGATATCAAAAAGTAAACATAAAACTTAGATACATGTATTGACTGTCAATAAATTATACAAAGAAATTAGGAGCTAATACCAGGTACATGTAAATACATGAACACAAATACATTGTACAATGTAGGTACTGGGATGTAGGTACATAAAAACACAGATTGTCAGACTGAGATTGTCTGAAGGCACAATTTAATTATTACACATAAAAATAATACTGCTTTTAAAATGACTCATGCTTTGCCAGGGGGTATGGTACATGTTGTTAAATAAAATTGAATACAATCACAAAAACTGAATCTACAATCACTACATAAACCACTGCAGACTACAGCTGGTATCACTCTATATGTTATGCCACAATGATGGAGCATGGACTTCATTAGACAAAATTCTTGTCAACTTCATTTATTTGATTTATTTATTTATTTGATTGGTGTTTTACGTCGTACTCAAGAATATTTCACTTCCACCTGCAGATTGCTGGCAAACCTTCCCACGTACGGCCGGAGAGGAAGCCAGCATGAGCTGCATCATTTATTTGAGATATTCAAAAAGATAGACAAAAAGGTTTGTCTTAACCACAAAGATTCAGCTGAGAATATGAGAAAAGTTTCTGGCCTTCATGTAACAGGTGTTCAGTACTATCAATGCACCTCAAAGGTTTATAGTACCCTCAGTTTTAACTGTTACTGGCAAATTACATAAATAACACATTTCATACAACTTTTCAAGTTTATTACCAGATTTCACCATGCACTAAAATGTTTTGTTTTTTCCCCCCTATAAATGCACCAAATACAAGCTGAAACAGTCTCCTAAAACCTCCTATGCACTAGCGTGCACTGTACAAGCCATGAACAGTATAACCATCCACTAATGCCACCACTGCGTCAGACAGAACGATAAACTGTTTTCCAATCGAGGTAGCCAGGACATTGTATACAATGACTTTATATGACATGGGTAACATATGAAACTACAAAGATGCCATGTGGTCAGTTCCTGCTCTTACAATTATGACAATCAACCAGTACAGTGAAGATGACGCTGATAGTCTGCTCCTGGGGTATTTGACAACAGAATATCCAGCAGAAGTGTCAACTGTTCTCCAGGTCAATGTCTGACTAATCAACCTTATAAAAGTCTGCCACTCTCTTTGCTAGAACGCGAGAGCGTAACTGCGGGGACAGAAGATGTCTGTGTAGCATGCGCACACTGGCTGCTTTACTCTTACTCCACTCATTCAATACTTCTTCCATGGGTCTCGCCAAGCGCTGGCACTGCCACTTGTTAACGGTGACATCAGCAATACCCACACGGTGAGCAAACATGCGCCAGTCTGCACCTGGAAATGGTAACCGTCAGATCTTTTTGAAACATAAGACATGTAAGGTCAATAGATGATTGATAACATGGCAAACAACTTTAATCACAGAGCTCTACATGACAAGGTCTTAGATCTAGAAGTTTGTGAGATAACTCGTGAGGTGCATTGCTTTTCTGTGGGCTCTGTCCGGTTTCCTCCACACATGAAACTGATCGCTGTTGTGTAAGGCAAATCCTCTTGAGTCCAATGGAAAACTAGTGAACAAACTAAATATGTCAAACCTTCAGAATAGACTCATTTCTCACCATTTACTTTGAAGTGGCTCAGATCCTTGATGATGCTCTCTCTCACAGCTGGATGCAGAAGACGAATGTGTGTTTCAGCAGGTAACTTAACAGATGGCTGTAATGTAGTACAAATATATTTTATATATTAAGTGCTGCATACAATTTTTAGAATTTATTTGTAAAACTGAATACCAATAATATGACACTAGATATTACATTCAGTCCATGTAAACTGACATTATACAGGACATCCCATGATACTTACTCATTGCGTACACATTATTTTATGATGCACATACATGTACATTCTGCAAGGCCAGTATTTTGGTTGACATAGATTTTCATGTATGTTCAAAGACAACTTGTTTTGAAACTGTCTTTAAATAGCAATTTAATATTTAGATTAAAGGACAATGGAGTAAATATCAGGAAAACGAAAGTAATTCTTACAGGATCCAGGTTGATTTGGACTGGTTTGGACATCTCTGGACCATCTAATACATCACTATTCTCCAAATGGCTATCTTCTTTGACATTGTAACATTTCACTGTAAGTAAACGATTTAAAACAATAATGGAAATAAACAGGGTCATCTATCCATAAATTGGATAGACTGGTACATGTATTTATTTTACTACTTCATACAAACTATGACCAAAACTATAAACTTTGTTAAGAAGATATAAAATTTTCTTTACCAGCAGACAGATAGACAAATCAGGACATCCACATTTTACCCTTTCATCACTAGTTTTACTGTCTAGCACAAGTTCTGATATCACATTAAACTCACATATGGAAAATTTCATCTCATAAATTTTCTCCTGTACATCATGTATGGTTTTGCATTGTTCCAGCTCATCTAGTCCATGTTGTAATTTCATCCTCAGTAACACCTGCTCTGCTATATCCTGAGCTTGTTCTGTTACTCTTGTCTCCAGTTCTTCCAGTCTAGTTACCATATGGTCGCTGTCTTCCCCAAACTTGTCTTCCAGTAGGACAGTGAACATATGAAGGAGCTTGGAAGCGGGCAGTTCTGAATAATCCACATCAGATGATAGATGGTTATGGTTGTCTGCTTCTGAATTGACATCAGAGTCTATATGAGACCTCAGTTCGTCAGTATCTACATATTCTAGAATTCTTGTCGCTAGACTCTGCAATGTGTCCATGATTTGCTGCTTAGCCTTTGTCTCTTGTTCTAACTTTTCTTTCAACGCTTGGTTTTCGAGTTTTAACTCCTCTATCTGCGACTTAGCTGAGTGTTTACGAGCAGCAGAGGAGGCTTGTGCAGCACGAGAAGAGAGCCTTCGTAACTTTGACTGGATATCAGCTTTATTGTTCTTGACACTGATGTTCCCAGATTTGCCAATTTCTGCCATGCTGTAACACAAGCTGATTTACAATGTTCTAATTCCTGCAAGTAAATCTTTTGAAAGATAATGTACCTAAGTCACATCCAGTATACTTGTACATATAGTACGATGTTGGAAATCATTTTGACAGGAAATATGTTGCTGCTATTTTCTTTGAGTTGTGCAGAGTTTGATGTTGAGCTTGCTCAGTTGTTGAACTTCTTGCTTGAAGAATGTCAAGGACTTTCTGTGAAAATAAAATTAGAGTTAGGAAAAAAAAACAGCTTCTTATACTTCTCATATACATCTACAATAACTGATGTCCTGACACTTTTTCTTTTAAACAGCCTTCCCTATATCATTCCTGACAAGCAACACTCACATGATCAAACAAACTTTGAAACTCTCACATGTGCAGTTATGACTTACAAGGAACTGTCTAGTGACTGAGGTGAGTCTCGGTCTCAAACTACCTGACTGTAGAGAGTGACAATTTTTGAACTGAACCCATGAACTGCCACAAAACTCTTACATTTTCAAAGGATGCATTAAGAATTAATTTTCCTCTGAAAAGCAAACAAAGAGAAGCGCTGAAAAGCTTGGTAAAATCAAGTAGTTTTGAGGGCTTTTTTGTCCGTCAGTTTCATATGCAAGAATTTTCAGAAACAAAATTGTGGTCTCCTATGGCAAAAAAAAAAAAAAAAAAAATGCCAGGGAAACTGATCAATGAAGTTAACTTTTCTGTTAAACCAATGGCTTTCCAATTGTCAAAGAGTTGTATCTGAGATAGTATAGACAGAAGTGAGCTAACCACACTAGTTGATACTAATACTTTTACCAAAAGTCCCTTGTGTTTGAGTACATTCTTTCTCATGTGAAGGTCATCCTTGTTTCATCACTATCGGCCATTCTCGTCTAAATTGTTTGCATCAAGAGACAGGAGTGGAATTGAAGTGGGAAGGGCTACTGAATGACTATCAAATTTAGGTCAATAGTTCACTTTCAAATCCTAAATGGCAGAGAAGCCGTTTGATTTTGAGAAGGCTCATTTACAAGAAATCATAATTTTATTTGTATTCCAAGTGACTCTTCAAGACAGCTAGAAGACAGATTTGCCACACATCAGGCAGAATTTTAGACACAAGAAGCTGCAGCATGTATGACATGAACGATACCAACAATTGTGCATGGCTGATCATAAACCCATATGGTATGTATAGCCAATGTAGGAACTACATGAAGTAATGAAAAATTCTAGTGAAGAATGATTTCTTGTCTTGCCAGTTGTCATATACACTAATGATTGTGTTTTTATTGTTCTGACTTGACGCAGTCATATCGTCATTGCTGTACAAAATAATTGTGCTCGCCATCAACAAACAACTATAAATTTAGTACTGGTGTATAGACAAATAAATACTTAAACCATCAAGGCCCATCATCCAGTTCTCAGGTCAGGGCGAAAATTTCTATTCTAGGCTGATGAATTCATCTGTTCATAAAAAACGAATTCTACGTTGTACATCTTCTTCAACATCACATGTAATTCACTCTCCTAGCGGCACATTTGTTACGATATTTAACAAAATTATTTACAGGTGTTCAGGCAATATCCAGGGCACATTCAGTTGTTTAGGGGAGGTAAATGGTTTTTAATTAGTTGCTTACCAATGACACTCTAATGACTCTGTCCACTGGAAACTATAAAGTGACATAACATTGTCTAAGGCTAGACAATGATATATTTGGCATAGCCTCAAAAGACTCCAACTCCTTTTCTTATACTGGCCTAGCATCATTGGAGTCTCAACTCTTACAATGTTAATTTCATACTCAACAAAGGTCCAAGTTGATTGTCCTTGTTATTGAACAAGTCTCGCGGAAATTAAAGACACCAACCTAAAGACCTGCTTTCCGCACCCACAGCACCACCACCATACATCCCTACTTGATCTAGAATAGATTTATTATAGCCATGAAGGCTACCACAGTATAGGCCCTACGTTCCTTGGTGACTGCTGCCATGTTGAGCATCTACACACATTTCCTGCTTCATAGTGGAGTAGTGGGAAGATGGCGGCATTTGCTGAGCAGTGTATATACCGTGGAAGCCTTCATGGCTATAATAAATCTATTCTAAATCAAGTAGGGAAGTAGGGAGGTATGGTGACGGGCAGTGAGTGCGGAAAGCAGGTCTTTAGGTTGGTGTCTTTTATTTGTGCGAGACTTGTTCAATAACAAAGACAATTGTCCTCGCCCTTCGTTGAGTACAACATTAACACTGTAGGCCTAAGCGTTAAGAGTCTTTCGAGGCTATATATGGCACAAAGCTATGTACATACATTGACCAAGATTTTATATATTAAGTCGAACAAACTTGACTAGTCTTACATAAAACCTAAAAAAAAAATGCAATATGCAACTAACTATAAACTGGGACTAATATATATATATATATATATATATATATATATATATATATATATATATATTAGTCTCAGCTATAAACTGTTTAAGGTGATGTTGTGTTAAAAACATGCAACTCCGTGATAAGTTAGATAGGTGTATGACTGTTCTGGAAAACAACAAAATGTAACTTCAAGGAAAGCTTATAATCACTCAGTTTTTTGAACAACTTACACTGCCATGAACCTTGAAAGACCCAACATTCAGTTTACTCACCAAAGTGAGGAGCATGCTTCAGGTCCTTAGATAGGCTGGTTGATAGGGACGCCAAAAATCTGACAGATGTAAGTTAGTACTAAATGCTTAATCGCTTATTTATATGAAACACGGACTTAAACAACATTTCCGTTGAATGTAAATTGAGTTTTACATATGATGTTAGCATAAACACCATTCTGCCCTTCAAAGACAAGTGAACTACTGTAAATAAAAATTTCCTATGAATGGCAAAAGTGAAAACTGGGTTTATAGAAAATATAATTTATGTGGTTTAATTTAGTACATCCAAGTCCCATTGTGAATTTCATTGCGAAGATAAAACTTAACCATTTTCAAAAATTTTGTTTTCCCTTTTTTATACCAAGACAATTTTACAAAAAATACGGGTGTTTTAAGTGGTTGGCTGAAAAAGGAACGTTGTCCTTGGTACATACATGTATTCGTTCTACTATAATTTTACCGCCAGATTAACTGTGATAGCTCTTTATAGGAGTTCACCTTGTCTACATTACATTACCCACATATCTCTGCACAAAGTGACGTTTATATTACAAGTTAGTTAACATAACAGAGCAGGCGAAATGAGTCCGTTTTCGGTTCATCCCACGATTATGAGTTTTTCTTGCCCTTGACCTGAAATACATCACTTCCGTAAATAAGATGGCAGCGATACTCTGCCGCGGATTGAGACGGTCCATATCGATCGTTCTGGTGCTATGATTGCCTCAAATCCGAGCAGATACAGCGGTGAGTATGGCGACGGAAAATGATCGCTGATTTCACAGAAGAGAAAGAGCTGGTAAAGAACTTCTTTTGGTTAATTAACGGTCAATGTTTGAGTGGCCAAAACTTTCACTGGGTCGTGGACGCTGCGATTTCGGCCAGGTCGCTTATGTGGGGATTGGGCATGTGAACTCGTAACCGATTGAAATACATATCAGGCCTTCTGTGAAGGGATCTTGTTCTCTCAGCCTCTAATTAATGCATAACTTAGTGATTATTTTAACTAGCCGTCTTATCTGTTCACGAAAGTCCGATTCTGTTGGGTTTTTTTTTTTTATCTGCTGTCGGATTTCCTGGACTATCCTGGATAGTAGGTGTGACTGGTGTCCATGTCCATAAATTTCAACGTCCACCCACACATGGTGAAGTAGCCAGTGAAATGAGGCTAAATAATGCGCACAGATCGGCCAGGGGCTCTGAATCCTGGAAGGGATACAATTATTTTGCGAGCATGAATGAATTTAAGGCCCATCACTGTAATAGCTAGACTTGTTGTACTACTGCTACTTCTTCTGTATTATCAGACATATAGGCCAGCACTAACAGTGACAGTGTCGCACATGACTTCCTTGTCATGTAAGAGCAATTGGTATAAAACATGTGTCCAATCATGAGATGTCATAGCCCATCTTAGTCCAAGTACACTGACTGTTGGTTGAGAAATATTTTACGTGTGAAAGTATACTCTATTGTATTATCATTAAAAAGATTTGTGTGGTGGGTGGAAGGGGAGATGTTACGACGTGGGTTTAAGCGGCTAGAGGTAGGTGGAGTGGTTATTGGGGGCCCTACCCATGTCACACTATTTAGACAAACTTGCTCGTCCCTGACTGTAGGTTGAGCAGCCATAAATATGGCATATCTGAGTATTTCTCAACCAACAGTCAATGTACTTGGCTTAAGCCCACATAAATGCTATTTTTAAATTCCATCCCTTTCCAGTTTTAATAGGTAGGGACTCAGTGTTATGACGAATGTCAGAATTTTAATATAGCACACTGAGGCCCTCCAGAGGAGCTAAAGATGAGATAGTTCTCAAGAATTAGATCAGGTCCACCATTTAAACAATTTACAATAGCAGTATTGTTTGCCTTTACAGTAGGGCTACCATGTAGCGTGCCAGTCTTCAATTGTTAAATAATGTTATCATAAATTGAATGATTTGTTTGAGTGCTTTGAATGTACACATGTCCCCATTGAGCAAGCTTTTATTGCATAAATAATAATGCTACGTTTCTTGTGCTAGAAATATTTGTACATGAAATTATCACCAGTGTGATTGTCATGTCAGTGTATACATGACCTGCAGACATGACATGTAAATATTGCACAATCAGATAGATGGAGCCTACTACATGTAGATGTAAATTCACACATGTTGAACAAACATTATGCATGTTATTTCAAGGTTTCCTTTCATGTACACCAATTCCATGGAAAAAAATTTGATTGTCTTTATATATATTTATATTTTCTAGTCTTTATTTTGAAACAATATCATATATATATATATATATATATATATATATATATATATATATATATATATATATAATACATTCATAACATGTATGTAGATAAAATTGTGAAGTTTTCATGCCTTGTAAGTATTGACATTTATTGTATCTCTTTTAGGTTGACTTAGAAGTTGTTGATTGGAAGGTGCCATCATGTGTTCCTGACATTCATGACAGTGATTGGCTGGACAAGGATGCAAAAATCTGAGAAACAACATCCCCCTCTAGGTCAGACGAGAAAACCTCCAACACTTCAAGAATCACTAGACTTTGAGCGCATAGTTGCACCTTTAGCATCATTTGACACCATAGACCTTGGAGATGATGACCTGACCCCCACTGATGAGGTGCAGCCCATTTCTAGTCACACATGTGCAACGTCGTTTACCAACAAAAATCTCACAGTGAGCTCCACTGGACAAGCCACCAGACCCTCAGATCTGAAAAGTTTACACACCAAACAGGCTGTAGCCCAGGACTGTGCACTACACGACCAGGATCTCACCCCTACCACAGAACAAGGCACCCCATCAAAACTGGTGGATAAGTTCCACTCACCAACTAGCCAGAACAGGTCTAAGTGTCACAGTGGTGAAGGTCTGGACACCAGCAATACAGCTAGGGCTATATCACCGCCTTCTGTTAATTATACAGAAAGCAGTGTGGAAAATGTTAGTAATGCTGTAGGTGGTCACAAGGCGTCCATGTCTAACACAGCACCCCAGGTTGCCGAGGCCAAGGCAAAGCAAAACAAGAAACCCAAGAAGCAACGGAAGAGAACAAATTCCTCTTCTTCATCAGAATGGAGTGATGACGAAAGTAGCAAAGGTTCAGCAGGTGTGTCTTGGAGCAGAAGAGTTCATATATATGGCAAAATTAATAAGTCACCAACCCCTAGTAGCCCCGGATTGGCCCTCCCTCCTCTACCCAAGGAAACTTCCCCAAAAGATAGCTCTATAGAAACAGTAGAGATTCTCGATTTGAGCAAAGCCAGTGCTTCAAAGAAAAAAGCTTATTTGAAAAAGCTACAGAGACTTCAGGTAAAAACAAACCCCATTGAGAGACCAAGAAGCACCACACCCATCAACATTTTCACGCTTGATGAATATGTCCACTATAGCTCTCCAGAAGCGTCACCCGGTGCTGATAAGATCAAAATTAAACTGCCCGATGAAGAGTTCAGTCCACGCAATGCTGAGAAGGACAATCTGTGCTTTAACTTTAATGAAGAAGATCTGTTCAGTCACACAAGGTCTGGCATTCTAGTGACTAATGACGCTCAGGTTCCTACCAACCCCCAGTCTCCTAGACGGGTGCTTATACCTCCTAGTCTAACGCCCACAAGTTCTCCCAGCCGATCTGCAGCCAGCTCCCCACGGTCCCCACGATACATCTACTGCCCGTCAACAAACACACATTTCCAGTATCCAGGTGAAACAGCCGAACATCAGCCAGCAGTTTCTGGCCTTGTCTGCAATAATAACTGGGTAAGATTCGAGGATTCTTCAAGTTCAGGAAAACCTGTAAGATCTCTGAGTCAGGCAAAGCCACAGTCAAAGCCAGTAACACTCCCAACATCAGTGAAACCAAATTCCCCACAGAATATATCTGGAGACACAGAGGAAATCCTTGAGGTACGTGTTGTGGAAGATGGCAATGCCAAGCGAGACTGTAGTATTAAAATCCTCCCGGCTGAGACTTCCCACTCTGCCCCAGTCCTAGAATCAAAGGTACCCAATGTGGCCACAGCAATTGCCTCAGCTTTAAACAATACTGATGATGATGATGTTGAAGATGACAAAATTGAGCCTCCCAATAAAGCAGCAGAACAGAGTTCCCCAGTAAAAGAAACTAATTGTCAAAAGGTAAGAGACTGACACACATTTTCCTGAGTTTCTCACGCAAACTCATGTTTTTTGTTTTGTGGCAGTGCATTTACAAATTCATGTATCAGTTTATTTTAAGTTTGTGCTGCCGTTTATTTATATCGCCCAAACACTAGCTTGAAACGGGGGCATAAAATCATTGTTGTCAACTAGTCAATAAGGCTATCTCAAAAGAAAAGCTCCTTTGGTCTCAGTGCTACAGATGAGTACGGCTCTCCCGACTTTGAAAGAGAGGGAATATGTTACTTCCGACTTTCAAAGTATATGATATGTAGGATGTGGCACTTCACTGTTTTGGGTCACCAGTAATACACCTGGAAAGTGTTTAGTTGATTGAGTGAAAGGAGATAAAGAAAAGACATAGGCCTACATGTGTATACATGTGTATACATGTATACATAGACAGACATGTACAGAGATTCTTTAGTCAGGACTACCCGGTATACAAGTAGATGTAGGCCTACATGTAAATTGCCCAAAAACATACTGGAATAAAGTAATTATTTCAGCTCTTCTGCAATAGGAATGAATTTGAATGAAATTAATACATTTATTGCGCATCACCCTGTGTCAGGTTTATTTCAATAACTCACTTACAGACAATTTTGTTCTGTACTTTTCATTCCTTGTGCTTTGATAGCAGGGGTTGCAGTATTATATTTTTGTTTTATGGTAACCTGACTGATGTGACAGGTAAATTTTCGTTTACCTGTCTAAACACTTCTTGGCCCACACAGTTGTTAACATCTGCCGTTTTGGGGTCAAAAGATGATAAAACAGTTGTTGATATAGGCTAAATCCAAATGTATGGCCTACGTACATTGGAAGACAAGAATTTATTATTGGGTGCTTTAATTATTGGCAGTATATAGTATAAATCTGAAGTGTTTGTGTGCATACACGCACATTGCTAGCTGTTCTCTCTTCTCGAAATCATGTGTACATGTATGTCAGGAACTGGACCTGGATGATATTTCAACACTGCAGACTTGTGGTTTGTGGGGAATTGAAATCAGACATTTGGGAGTGATATTAAGGTGATTTTGTGCAACATAGAAGCAGAACTTGCAGTATAGTAACCAGAAAGACCATTTTTAACCCTTTGCTTCATCTTCTTCATGGCAAACACTCGAGAAAGGCACAAAGACAAAGTTGGTGGCACATGAGCTTCTGCTGTAGCCTAAAGTTTCTGAAAATTAACATGTGGTGGAGAACATCAAGCACATGTTTTCCTGTGGAGATTTACTTTTGATTTTGGCAGGGCTGTCTGCTTTAAATCTCGCATATTTGCTAGCTTTTTGTGAACTTAGGCATATACACAAATTTTTAGGTGTATACAGTATGCTCTGTTTTAATTTTAGAAGCGTATCATGTAATTTTTTAAGCTTATTTACGCCTGTACGCCCGGTTCTGTAGCACTGGGTGTGCTCCTGACTCACAAGTAGCACACCTTTAGCATACTGCAAGCATTCCACTATGGTACCATTCCTTTGCTGATCTTGAAAACAAGGGGTCATTCGTTGTACATTTCCATATATACTCTATGTGAACCTTTAGGAGGATGCAATTGACTCTGAGGAAATATTGATTCCTTTCTCTGAATTTCATGACGGGAAATAAAGGATCTGCATATGGAGTCATGGGTGTGGATTAAAATCAATGAAACTGGCTCTATAAGATCCTATCCACATACACATATCATATGTATGTATTAAAATCTTTGAATTGAAAGAAATCTTTATACAAATAAAGATAAACTATCTTTAACTATTGTTAGATTGTTTTGATTGATTTAAATGCTGTTTACTATGGCCACTCCATATTCCTCTACCAATAACCCTGACGTCCGTTGTAGAAGTTCAGAATTGTCAGAAATGCATAAAATCAGATGAAAGCTAACAGCGAACTGTGTTCGTAAATAAATTAGATTATTTTTTGTCTTTCCTCTTATCTTATCTAAAAATTCAACAAAAATCAGAGATTTTCTGAGGTGCATCTTTAGAGACCATGTTTTTTGCATTATTTTGAGGGCATAAAATCCCTTAAACTTCATTACAATGATCTTAAGGTAGGTTTGCAGAGATGATTTTAGAGAAAAAAAAAGCTATTTTCAAAATGGTCTTTTAGTAAATAAAGAGAATTCTAATGAAGAAAGTGATGTGATGTCATATCACTGAAATGTCGTCAGAGAAGACCAGCATATTTTATCTTTACATTAAATGCTTTTAACAGTGAAATTAAACAAAGTTTTGGCTACAATTTTGCACAGCGCTTTGAATAGAACTGATATTTTTACATCCTTAATGTTCTCTTTAAATATGATGTTAAAAACCAGTCAGTATGTAAATACAGATAGAATATTTATGTTATGATATGAATATTTAACTTAAGTGTCCATAAATTTCATCCATAACTAACTTACTCATTTTTCCTGATTCTGGGAGTTCTGTTGAGTTTAGAAAGGTGTTTTGAGGTTTGCTTGGAGCATGAGATGATATTCAACTGGAAAATTGTAAGTTTCAGCACCAAAAAAATATATTGTGACATTTCTTTGCCTTCAAAAATACACTTTTGTGGGTGAAATTTTCGGTCATTTAGGATAGGTCAGTAAATAAGTTTGCGAGAAGTGGCAAAATTCGGGCCACTAAGTGTACATTGTAAGGTTTCATTGTCTCAGTGGCATTAAATTTTTATTACAAAACCAGCACCTGATTTCTTTGAAGTCAACGTGATTAACATGCTTTCATGTAAAACTGAAGTTTCAACCTATTCAACCTTGTAAAAGTTTCCATTTGTATCTGTGCCCAGGAGATAGTAAATCTGTCTTATCTGAGTACATGCAATCAGTGACATGTATGTGCCTTTAGGAATTGGACAAACAGATTCTTGTCCTTTGCAGGGAAAGAAGTTCTTTGCAGGGAAGATACATGCTTGTGTCGACTACATCTTACATGTATAGTTTTTAAGCTGTGTATACAGTGAACATGTTTATGTAGGCTGCATGTAGATAATACATTGTCTTCAGAGGAACTGCTAGGTTAAGGTATACATTAACACAGTGGAAGACAGACAGGGCATCTCAGTGTACATTGTGAGGTTTCAGTGTTACAGTGACATTGATGTGAAATATTTGTCTCCATAAATGTCTTGCATATGCTACAAAACATACCTGTAGCTTTAAGCCTAATTAGGTTTTATACTCGTAAGAGTATGAAATTTACATCTGCCACGTGTTGTAGCTACATGTAAGTGAGGTGGTTTTTATTCTTCAACTGTTTAAACTAACTACATCATGAACAATACATGCAAGTGAAATGTTTCTGGGGCCGGAGTGCAGTGTAAAGCCTCATAAACAGCGAATTACACGTACTCACTTTCCAACTCCCAGACTCCCTGATTTTGAAATGCCATAAAAAAAAAAAAACGGCTGCCTTCCTAAATTTTCATAAGGCTTTTTTGGGGATAGAAAGCAAGTCCTATTTTTGGTGGTCAGGTTTATAGATGAAGGAAATGGCAATGCTTGGAGTAAACCACCAACTTTTGTCAGCTACAGGCCTAAGGTTGCTTACAGTTGTATGTACAGAGCTTTCACATGTAATGTACTGGCTACATAATATCAGAGTTTCTTCTACTTGAAATGAGACTGTAATGAGCAGATAATCAGATACATGTGGTCACAACCTGTGGAGGGAAGTTGGCCTCTTGGGACAGAGATCTAACGAGAAGCTGTGGTGGCGTAAGTCAGGAATAAAATGATATTATGTCTGACTGCTGAGGACTGCAGTGTTTATATTGGGCATAGATGTACATACACTGTTTATAGTCAGAATTCCATGTGGCTTGGGGCAGAATTCTGCCAGGTATTGATCCCTGGCTATTGGTTCTTCACTTGGATACGTGTACCCTAGCCACATGAACCAGTAACAGTTTATATGTACATGTACAGTATTATGCTTTCTGCTAGTATATAGCTGCTATATATTTACATGTAACTGTACACACTATACATGTATTCGGTCATTAAGCTTTTGACATGATTAGTAAATATACTGATGTTTTTTTCATAGCAAAACTGCACAAAATCAGCTTCCATGAAAGCAAAATGTTGCTCTCATGGTTTTCCTCTTCCCAAGCTTCATATTTCAATAAATTCACTGCAGTTGTCAAGCCTATCAAAACATGCTTGATTGTTTTGTCTAGTTTTGAATGAGGTAATGTCATGTCATGTTTTCTTCAAAAGACTCCTTTTGTACCAATGTATGTACTTGTATAAAGATCACAAACTTTATACTAGCAGATGTGTAGCTATTGAGCCAGTTGCAGAGATTTGAGCCCGCCCTTACACCATCATTACCATCTGGGCAGACTGCAATGTACATGGCAATCTCTAATATCGACAATTGGATAATTACATTTCATTCTCCGCTCAGGATTGTACCACGGTCACAAATTGTCTGATGTGCTTGATTTGGATGTCAAGGCATTTATAATTTATATGCTGTATTCTCTGTGGGTGTTTGTGGGTTATTGTCTGGTGACCGTGTAAGGTGATGTGCTGGGTGTTGGGTTAGGTGTGCTGTTGTAGTGATACAACAGACAGGTTACAGGCATATACATGTATATAGATCACATATTTTCTTTTTTTTTTCTTTTAAATTTTATTTTGTATTTGGATGCAAAATATCTGATAAAAAACCATAGAAGGGTGATTTGGGATGAATATGGAAACTCTTCAACCTCAGCATTGAATACCAAAGCTGAATATGTCCTGATGAATTCTGAAAATTTGAAAGCATTTACTTATAAATGATGTAGCAATGGTAATACAGTTAATAAGTTAATTGATAAAATAGAGAATTGTTATTCGGGAGAATTAAATGTCCATAAAATGCAACCATTGATACCATTTTTATGATATGAAACACATCTTTTGACAAGAAAAATTCATTTCAAATTTATTTGGTAGAAATAAAACCTATAGGACTGAAACAAAAAAAATATTGAAGACGGGTGAAGTGCAAGGATTTTCATCAGAGAGTAAGCAGCTGTTTTTATGGAAGGACTTGTATTGAAGAGTTTATACTTACATGGCGTAATGGTTTTATTCAGTCTATTTAAAATAGAGAACTAGTATGTTTTTTAGCATAAAAACATGATGTCTTTTTGTGGTTATAATAGAAAGAAGCCCCATATAAGCCTTAAAGATATGATCAACCTCAAAGGATTTGCCTTTGTCACTCTCATGTCATATTTGCTATGGCGCTTTCTTGACTTGGCTCTCTGAACTGTTCGTGATATGTCAGGTATTGGTATACTAATGTCAAATGTGACAGTGTTGTGATGTTAACAAGGTAATATTTTCCTGTGTCAACTTCCTCTAGAATAAGGAAACCTTGACCTGATTTAATTCCCTATGCTGTACAATTGTCCTTGTATAGGTATTGTACATCAACATGTAGTACAGGTGTTACGTCAGTTTAGAAGGCACATTATTAACATACATGTAGCTAGTGTCATTGTTCCACTAATCAAGGTCATCAGCCGCAGTCAGGTATGTGTTCACTTGCTCATGTATGTTGCAAACTTACATGTACATGTATATAAGTTGTTTTGAATACATTTTCACCAGGAATACTGTGGCTGCACGCCACACTACCATGACTGCAAGTCTCCATATTTCTTGTGCCTGTACTTCTGTAGGCTGATGGATAAGTTCAGGACTTGTCAGCACAGATGTGTACAGATGTCAGTGTCTTAATACATAATTGACATGGTGTGTTCTGAAAGTCAAGAGCGCCCTAGCATATGTAATGTACACGTGTATACGCAGTGATATATTTGGTATCTATGGATGTCAGTGTATTTTTTAGTTTAGGAACTAAACTTTGTACTAAAATCTGTATGTATTTCTATTGTGTCTCTAAATAGTTAAAATTAGCTTGTTCATAAACCAGGTACTGAAACATTTTTAAATGCGTGTTTCATGGGCCTGTAATATATTGAAATGTACATTAGTATGGCTGAATGTATAATACACCTGGAACTTTGTCTGCAGGCTTTATGTGCATGTAGCTATGTGCAGCTGTCCATATTGTCTGTTATTGTGTTTTGGCCTGTTTGGCAGATTTTATCAGTTACATTTATAATATTACCATTTTTAATAATATTTGTTTGAAATGGGTGAATGTATACATACAATCACCTGATTTCTCTGCCATCATTCTGGGCTACTAACTGTATTGTGCTTCATATCTATGTATATATATTTATGTACATGTCCACATGATTATGATTTGTGAATCTGAATGCAAGGCTGAAAAAGACAAATTCACAAATATACATGTAGGTATATTTCATGGCACACATTTGTGCATGTTACGTCAGAGCCATACCTACATGTAGAGTCACTTCATTTCTGGAAAATGCATGGGCTCCCAGATTGCTGTCTGCCCAGACTAAACAAGCTGTATTAAAACTAACAAGTGAACAAAAGATTACAAATAAAAAGTTAATTTTTCATACAAATTTTGTTCATGCACAGTTAAAAGCTGTTAGAAAGCATCATTTTGAGTTGCATTTTTGAAATTTCTTTATGCACAGTCACAATGTCACCATTGAAGTTTGGGATCAGAACCTTTAATGTTTTTTTAGATATGGTGCTGTATATGTACATATATTTGGTGAAGTTCGTCATGTAGAGAAGGCGGCTGCCTGTTTTCGCCTGACACTCCAGTTTCTGGACCATCATCAGATAAGTGTAACTTGCCTATGTAGGATTAATAAAGCCAATTAATCAATGAGTTTAAATTCAATGCAAGCAGACTGTGGGTGAATTGGTTTTTCTGAAATTCTGTCTTGATACATGAGGGTTATCTGATTATAGACAAGGAATCTGGTGCAATTTAGGCATCCTGTTCATTTGGATGTCTTTATGGTCAGTTGGGGTACTGGTATATGGCTGTGCTTTCCTCAGCTCTGTTCTCTTCCCATCACCTATAAACCAAACCACGACTGTATGAGTTAATACTGTTGAATTCAGTGTGAAACTCCAATCAAATAAGCTGGTAAACATGCATTTAGCTTTTGCATAATATTACCCTCTGAGCATACATGTAGGTTTAGCCAGAGGGATGTGTCAGTGTCTTTGAGATGCTCTATTTTGAAAAAATTAACACAGAAGAGAAAAAAGTGGAAATGTGACGGCCTGATTTCAATTTCTGGCTATAAAAACTATGCCCATTAGTCTGCAATTAGATATACATTCTTTCCAATATTCTTTGAATGTATTCCTAAATCAGCTTAGCCAAAAAACTTGTGACCATGTTAATGGCACTTGTTCTCCACCTCCACGGCTTTAAAATATATAGTGAGGTGGATTTGAGTATATACTGAACTTAATATAGTGTCTTTTGTTAAAAATGAATTGATCGGACAGATTCATGTTATCCAGTTTAATGACATTTTTTTGTATTTTAACGTGTCTGCTTTTATGTTAAATATTTATGCAAGAAGGTTAAACATGTAGTTACACCATGGTTTATAATGTGAGCCGTGGTAAGGTTAATACAGTATACGCATAAAGCTAATGTGATAAGGACGATCAGTTTGCTAAAGCAAGCTTTGAGACCCCTGTGGGTGTTATTATTGTAGTTAATGCTGCTGATGGCATTGGGAACTGTTAATGCATAACACCAGTGAAATGCAAATGGGTTGAACTAGGAACAGATGTTCTGAGAATGTGATTAACACATTAATTCTCTACTCTGTCTTCCATAACTTAACACCGCTTATTGGATGTCGTAATACACAGAAGTCAAGAAATTGCTGCTCAGTGTTTGAACTGCCAGATAATGCTGTTGTATGTTCTGACTATTATTGTAATTAGGTAAATGATTGTTCATGGGAGATTGAACCTGATGATGGATGTCATTATTAGTCTAATAGGCTGTTGACATTCATGTACATTTTGTACCTTGCCTACATCTACTAGTAGTGTTGATATTAAACATTTGGTCTGCCAAATGATTATACAAGTAGATCTAGGATTACACAACAATGTTGTTGGGATTAATGGATGCTTGCATGATGCTTTATACTGAAGTGTAATTAGGGATGTGAACACAAGATCGTGTTGTGTTCCTCAGAAGAACAAACTCTTCCAAATAATTAAATGGTCCAAACTTGATAAACAAAGCAGAATAAAGTCCTTCATTTGGACATAATATTTTGATGGTTTTGCTTCACTGTAAATGAAATGACGCATTTTTCTGATGCACTTTTTTTTCAAGATTGGGATCCAGGAACATTTGTTCTTTACTTAATTTCTTTAAAAGACTTGATCAAATGCCATTATATGTGAAAAAATTTCATTTGGAAGTAGCAATCCAACTGAAGCTTTCAAATTGATTAACCATTGAATATTGAAATGTGATGTTTACCAATTTTCAAGCTTCAGTTGGATTACTAAGTCTTTTAAAGATAAAGGACAAACGTTCCTGGATCCCAGTCTTGGCAAAAAAGAATGCGTCCTTTCATTTACAGTGACACAAATGTTTAAGTGTGCATCTGTCACCCTACATGTGCTCTTGCGTAAAACCAGAATACACCACAATTTCTTCCGTACCAGAACATATTTCATTAAATATGATTAACTGGTGGCATGCAAAGGAAATGTGTGAATAATTTATGTCTTCCTCCTTTTCGCAAAGCCCTGGTATTCATAAATAAATCAAAATGACTGAGAACAAGCTCTATAGCCTTTACTATAGCCCCTTTTGTAATTGGTGTGTTTTACCTTGATTTTGATGTGCTGTTAAAGCTTCTGACATTTTTTTTTTTTTTTAGTTTGCCTGGACCAAGTATATGTGTAGCTTGTGTCATAACCTGAGCGTTGTCATCTGTAGTCAATAACAGCTAAAGCAATCTTAAGGTATTTGCTAATGTGGTATATTGAAAAGTACTTCATGTATTGAGGTCATGTCTTGCATACAAGTATGTTAAGCACAATAATATGAAGGGCTTGCTCCGTTGTGGGTGCCCTATGTGCATATTAATAAATTATCGTAAATTACAAATTCTAAGGCTTAGTCTTTTGTGTATTGGAATCAGTGTTACTGAAGCTAAGTGTAAGGGTGGTGTCTCAGAAAGCTCTACGTGCATTGTGCTCGGTTTTTGAATACATTTAAAGCACAATAATGCAAGGGAGATGTTCTGTATGCTTATTGATCACAGTACAGTACAAAATTCCTGACTTCATATCTCTTTTCTGTAGTCAAATTTATGTTATTTAAAGTGAACATAAAGTCAGCCACTAAATCTGAATTAACTAGTAAAATAGTATCCCAGAAATGTTTTGTAATATTTAAAAATTCTACATCGCTTATCAACAAAATAAATAGCAAACAATTGTCAGTACCTAGCCACTCATTTGGTGACGCCATTGTGCCATGTTATAGCTATCTAGAGTGATGTCACAAAACCTAGGAGCTCTCCCGTACCATCGGTATTAAACAATGTAACCATACAAACAAAAACGCCTGGTGCCGAACCAAAGAGTATCAACTTTGTCCTGTGTTCAAAGGGCCGATGTTTCTGTTAGTTTGGCGCTCAGTCAAGGCGAAGTTGATGGACACAAGCGTCATGTTTTGGCAGCACTGCTCGTCCTTGTTCTGCATGGGTGTAAGCAGTATACTGTGCTGGTTGTACCAACATCAGGGAACTTACTAAACATAGCAGGATCTTTTGATTTATAACAGACTCTAATAATGAATCTTATTTTGCCAAGGAAAAATAATGCAAAGTCATAATATATTTCTTCAAGCAATGACTCTCCTGAGACGGTTTTCTTGCTACATGTAGCTCACTCTTACTTCATATTCTCGGCTTTCAAAAGTCTATAGAATTATTTTATATATTTTTCTGTGATGACTGTGTCTTATATCCTTTTTTCTGTGTATATATAGTGGCAGATTTTATATTCACTTTAAGGTAAATGTTTAGGTACTCTATGGATTGAACTGAAGGTTTGCACCCAAGTGGTTGGGTGTCATATCTGGTGTCTGCGGCATGATATTTCTGTGGCGGCAGCACTTTGTCGACATAGACTCGCCCTGCCACAAGAAGACACAGTATTTGCACACACACCTAATCAAATGACTCCTCGTCATCAAATGACTGAAAAATTTTTCAGTACAAGATTAAACCCCAAGCATACAAACATCTACATACATTCCAGCACAGTATGTACATGTCTGTAGTACCACAACTGGTGACAGTTTGCATGCAATTTATGCCTCAATTATGTCTAATTTTGAGATTATGATTTTATGTATTTTAGCCCCCAATAGCACCCAACAAGTGTGAAGGGAATCAGTTCAGCTGAAATCACGTTTGTTCCTTGACTCCTGCTTGAGCATGTCTCATGGTTTACCTAGGTACGGTAGGATTACGGTTCTCAGCAGTTTTTATTTGTCATGTTACGAATTTACATTAACAGAAACTTGATTAACACTCAAATGTAATCAAAAGTGATGCCTAAACATGTACCTATGACTACAGTTTTGCCCTTTTTCCCTTGAATATTTTGATACAGGTACAAAAAAAATGGGGGCCACCACACTATCGCGTTAATTCCGATTTCGCAGTAAATCCATCCATGTAAATTCGAGGGAGCAGTGTATTTGCAACTATATTGACATTGCAGACATGTTCCTGATTGACAGTTCAGAGAAGGGTCTGCCCTATAGCTGAATATTTATGAATTTGTGATTGTAGCAGAAAAGTGCTGAAAAATGCAGTTTTCTAAACGTAATTGTTAATTCAAAATACATGTACATGTATACACTAGTCAGGATATAGAAATTCTCAGGTGTAGTCTCTGTAAGTGTATATTCATATTTTGGTGTTACGGTCATCTGAATATTGTCTTCGATTCACAGTTTTAGACTTTCCTGAAATGACATCCTTGTATATGGGTAGAGGAAAATCTATACATACTATGTACATATGTGACAGTATCACTCAGGACCTGGGTTTCCCCTAGATCTCTGCCAGGTATGCTCCCAACATAATGTTGGCCGTCCTCGCATAAGTGAAATATTCTAAAGTAAGGGGCAAAACACCAGTCAAATAAATAAATAAATTCCTCTTGATAATCAAGGTATTGGGGTCAGTGTAGACACTTGATAGGTTGTTTTACAAGTCAGTTTGACCAGAGCAGTCTGTACTGGCATAATGTTGTTATATCTGAGGTCACAACAAATGTTGTACACTTGTTTACGTAAACATGTAAATTTCAAGTTTAGAAAATAATTCTGGACAATTAAAGCATACAGTGAAAATCATAGAGTAACGCAATGTATCAAGAAATTGAATATGAAATGGTGCATTCCAGTTTGGCTTTTTTGGTACAAATCTGTGATTTAACAAATATCACATTATTTGCATATCTCTCTAAATTTAGCCTGCCCATGACCTGAGCCAGGAGTTGTCTATTAAAGGGAGACAACTTTTATCAATGCTTTTGAGGTTTCACTTTTGTAGAGCTTCCAATAATAAAGCGAATTTGTGTGGAGAATTCTGCGGTCTGTGTGCTATTGATCCTCTATTCCCCTTCTGGCGTTGTCATGGCGATGGTGGGTGGTTAATCACATGTTCTGCAGCAGTAGACTCCAGTATCAAAGCGCCGTCGAGGTAGGCTGGTCGTTCACTTCTTCAACAATCGGAACGCACCAATTAAGGGCATCTATTAATGGAGGTGGCCAGTAGTATTATACCTGGTCATATTTCAAGGCTTCGTGCTCCCCTAGGGCTGAGTGTGACATGGAGGCGATGAGTATAAGGAGCTCATGTCCATCCAGCTAAAGGATCAGCATCTATTATTATTGTTCTCCTTATTTAATCCAGATCATAAACTAATCTTCTCTAGCATAGCGCAAACAACACTAATGTCACCTGAATACATTGCCGATCAGATCCATTACCCAGGCCTTGACTTGATAAGTACATGTACATGTAACATACATGTATATATGTATATGTGTAGCATATAGACCTGGTACAGATCTGGCATATATGCAAGTCATATAATCACGTATAGAGAAGCAAGGGCCTGTTTCACAATGTGTAGATAACATTATGTGCACGCATCTTCCATGACAGCCAATACTGTACTTGTAGGTATTACGTCGCCATGGTATTTAGGTGAACTTGGAGCTCTACAGGAGCTTTGTGAAATAGGGCCGACTTGTCACTGCAGTGATGACATCCTGGTACCAAAACATTGACATGATCATGTACAGACAGGCAATGGTCGCCCATGATGACATCCTGGTACCAAAACATTGACATGATCATGTACAGACAGGTAGTGGTCACCCGTGACGACACTCTAGTACCAAAACACTGACATGCTCATGTACATATACAGACAGGTGGCCACAGACCCCCATTAGTTTTCCATAAGCGACAATGTTAACGTTTAGCGCTGTAGCTCAGTCCCAAACATTCCGAGGCCAATAAGCTTTGGTGCATACCTGGCCCAGCCTGTGAGAAAGAAGCTGTAAAAATCTTGACATAGGTTGACCGTCAAAATCTGGACCTTTCCATGCCGGCAGCTGGGAGGGGTGCCTAGCAACGCCAAGGGGACGTCACTCGCAGCCTCATCACCACCTGTCTCCTTGTGTCCTCTCGCCCAGAATTTCAAACTTTCACCATTAAAACTCATACCTGCCCAAAGCTTAGACAATTTCCATCATTTTGATACCAAGCATGCACCTGTACACCAAAAACGGCAGGCTGGCAGCAAAAAAAGACTTTACACCCTGAAATACACAGAACTACAATCGTCCCTACCGAAAAACGGAAGTTGTAATGGGGGTCTGTGTCCTATCACACCAGCCAACTTTTTTCAAAATCAATAATTTTTGCACCACATAATGCTTACTACCTCTAAACCTCACACATAAAGTTACAGCTTGATACATGCAAAAACTTTTGAGTAGGAGGAATTTAACTTGGGGTACCCCTATCTTGGAAATGTGTCTGTTTGTCCGTCCTCAAGCACAAAGTTCAAAGCTCTGTAGTGCACATACCGTTCAAAATATCTCAACCAGGTCAAATGTTTTGGAAAGCTGGTATGTATATCTGCAAGAAAAATGAAAAAATTCCAATGACAAAGTATTTTACATTTTCCATTGACAAACATTTAGAAAATTATGGATTTTCAAGTAGATTTTCTTGTTTACAGCAGTGTTAAGAAAATACTTAAAAGCCAAAAGTGTCAAAATATATATCAAAAGACAGGTAATTTATCTGACAATTCACTTACAAAATATAGGACATACCTTTTAGCAACTTTGTGCAAAATTTGACTTAAAGTGATACAGGTGGGTAGCAAAGCGGAGTTTCAAAATTCCAGAAAAGTACATTTTGATCACCATCAAAGTAAACATATGCATCCAAATTGATATAGAAATGCTCATAGGCACAGTTTCCATGGATAGGGCTAAAGAAAAGACTAGTATCCCTTTTACATAGTGATTCACATGATAAAACCCTTTAAAAGATCACCCACTACCCCCCCCCCCCCCCCCCCCACTACCCCGCTTTCCCGTCTCCCCCATGGCTGCCATTGGTTGGCTGGCTTACCTCAACTCACAGTGCAAAAGAATCCCACCACCTGTGTTGTTGCCTCAGACTAAATTAGTACTTTCCACATAACAAACACCAAAGTGTGACACTGGCATCTACAAGAGATAAGTAGAGGGGAGAAATATGAATTTGCCACTTACAAAAATAAAGCCACACAGTACATGCACATTGGTCATTCAGACAGTCAGCAAGGCAACCCTCCCAAGACATGTTGAAGGGACCCAAGAAGAGGGGAAAAGCTATACTTTTTAACCTGTAACAACACAGAAATCCTCAAATAATCAGTGAGAAATTACATCCGTAATCAGGTTCCACACTGGGTGTTCCTGGGTGGGCATGAGGAATGGACATTCAAACTGTCCGTACATATATGAGAAACCTGTGACGTTTCCCCGGTTGGGGGAGGGGGGGGGGGGGCTGGAGGGGTATGTATCATGGTGTAGTACCGGACCAATGACGGGGATTCTAGGTCGGCCAAGGGAGTGGAAGACTGCATCCGAATGGTCAGGCCTTTGAGGAAGCTGAACGGCTAGTAGACCCCACTCACCTAGGTAGATCCCAGTTCAATATATGCATAAACCAGGCAAAGTTCACTGACGCCATGTTTGGGAGACAAGATCTAAAGAGGGAAACCAAGACGAAAGCTCAATAGGTATTAAACTAGGATGTGAAAGCCATATGTAGCTGTCTAATTTCTAACTTGTGTGTGAGGACATTGGAAACATAACAAAATCCCAGTTGCCCAGGGAGGTGGATGCCACACTGGGCCAGATACTAAAACAAAAACTCCTTGAGATGTCGCAGGAACAGCGTACTATGTTCTGGTGGAGAAACAGACACCTGGTGGGGCAGAGACTCATTTTCACAAGGGCAATATTCCAACAGATCACACTTACATGTATGCTAGAAACTTGAAATTGATCATTTTTGTTCCAACGCCACACATACTGTGTGAGTGCACATGTAACTTGTCAGAGGAATGAATATACACATGCAATGAAAACTACATGCCTACAGTGGTTTATTTTTAAGTTTAAAGAGGAAAATTTACCTTGTCCACTTCAAGTCTATGCCCAAAACAGCAGACAGTGTTGCAGCAGAGATGCCTGTTTTTAATGTTTTGTGACCTGCAGGATGATTTGAAGCACATTTACCTAGTGTGTGGTGGCACACATGGGAGGAACCTGACTTGGTTTGTAAATTAAATGCACACTGGCCCTCTCTACTACTCTAGCCAAGTAAATTAATCTGCTGATGTGTTTTTATCCACCTGTGTGAGGCTGGGCCCTTATATGTGATGCAAGGCCTTATTGACCATCCTTAATCACACCACCCTATCTATCAGCCACATACTCCAATTTCACTCGCAGCACTCAAATTTTGCATTATTTATCAAATGTCAGCCCCAAAAGAGACATTTTAAAAACCAGGAACAATGAAACGTTGTCTGTGTTTGTTCCAGTCTGTTTATACTCCTGTACTACCCTTGACCACAGAGCGTTTTAGCCGATTTTTAGACAAAATGGATATGTGGGGAAAATATAGAATTAAAAAGCTTTAAAACTGCTCAATCAAGTTCCATGTCAATGCAAACCACATCGCAGATGTACCCACCAAATATTATCAGGCTGCTGCGAAATCTGAGCACACAGTGACATATTACATGTTTTGGCACAAGTGGACAGATCAGGCCACAGACCCCCATTAGTTTTCCATAAGCGACAATGTTAACGTTTAGCGCTGTAGCTCAGTCCCAAACATTCCGAGGCCAATAAGCTTTGGTGCATACCTGGCCCAGCCTGTGAGAAAGAAGCTGTAAAAATCTTGACATAGGTTGACCGTCAAAATCTGGACCTTTCCATGCCGGCAGCTGGGAGGGGTGCCTAGCAACGCCAAGGGGACGTCACTCGCAGCCTCATCACCACCTGTCTCCTTGTGTCCTCTCGCCCAGAATTTCAAACTTTCACCATTAAAACTCATACCTGCCCAAAGCTTAGACAATTTCCATCATTTTGATACCAAGCATGCACCTGTACACCAAAAACGGCAGGCTGGCAGCAAAAAAAGACTTTACACCCTGAAATACACAGAACTACAATCGTCCCTACCGAAAAACGGAAGTTGTAATGGGGGTCTGTGTCCAGGTAGTGGTCACCCATGATGAAATCCTGGTACCAAAACACTGACATGATCATGTACGTGTACAGACAGGTAGTGGTCACCTGTGAGGACATCCTGGTACCAAAACTTTGACATGCTCATGTACAGACAGGCAGTGGTCACCCATGATGACATCCTGGTACCAAAACTTTGACATGCTCATGTACATGTACAGACAGGTAGTGGTCACCCATGATGAAATCCTGGTACCAAAACATTGACATGCTCATGTACATGTACAGACAGGCAGTGGTCACCCGTGACGACACTCTGGTACCAAAGCATTGACATGCTCATGTACATGTACAGACAGGCAGTGGTCACCCGTGACGACACTCTAGTACCAAAACACTGACAAGCTCATGTACATGTACAGACAGGTAGTGGTCACCCATGATGACATCCTGGTACAAAAACATTGACATGATCATGTACAGACAGGCAGTGGTCACCCGTGACGACAGTCTGGTACCAAAGCATTGACATGATCATGTACAGACAGGTAGTTGTCACCCGTGACGACACTCTGGTACCAAGACTTTGACATGCTCATGTACATGTACAGACAGGTAGTGGTCACCCATGATGACATCCTGGTACCAAAACATTGACATGATCATGTACAGACAGGCAGTGGTCACCCGTGACGACAGTCTGGTACCAAAGCATTGACATGCTCATGTACATGTACAGATAGGTAGTGGTCACCTGTGATGAAATCCTGGTACCAAGACATTAACATGATCCTGTACATATACAGACAGGTAGTGGTCACCTGTGATCATGTACAGACAGGCAGTGGTGTATGTGCTATACATGTACAGTAGCATGTTAGTGTTTTGGTACCAAGATGTCATCATGGGTGACCACTGCCTGTACATTAAACAGGGATATGACCATTGTTTTCACAATGGAACAAAGGGAGATAACCTAGTCAGCAGACACATATGACATCGGCTGCAGGATATGGAATATACACATCACACACATAACCATTGCCATCCAATGAAGGATGGAGTATCATTTCTGATGTGGACAATCCAATACCCCTGTAACAGTAGTTGTATGTGCTTGCCTGTATCAACCATTAGCACCACTCTTTGTCCATCACACATACCACTGTCTTTGTGTTAAGCAATGCAAGTTTGTGGATACTTGTGGCTCCGCATGCAGTCTTAGTCAACCGAGGTATTGTTTTCTAGGTTACTTTTCAACAGTTATCGACAACATATCTGTGCCACTGTTACACCGAAGTATTTCATGATTTTAGGCCACATGAAGATGACCTATGTTATACATGTGAGCAGTTGTTGTGTAACCATCTTTGCAGGATTCCAGTCTTATTATCGATGGCAACAAACACTTGAGGAAGAATGGTTTGGTAGATTAACATTTACATACTGAAGGAACTTTGACAACTCAAACTTCTGCCACATCTAAAAGTACTAGTTCCAGCACTACAGTACAATATTTATGTCATATCATAGTGAAAATATCATTTTACAAAATTTCTGGATGCAAAACCAGATCTTGATTACCACCAAAATTTAATTGACTGGTCCTTGTGCACCTGTACAAAAATTTCATCTGAATCCCTGAATATCATTTTCCATAAATTTCTGAAAGGCAGACACACTGACTAATGCATTTACATGTATATGTATTTATTTGTTAGATTGGTGTTTTGTGCCAAGCTCAAGAATATTTCACTTATACAACAGCGGCCAGCATTATGGATATTAGATTTATAAGCCAGCCACAACATACATGTAACCTCCTTGGCAAACACAATAAACCATTGGCACCTGTGATACTGCTAATTAATATTTTAGAAATACTGTAAGCCAATGTTTAAAGTACACATATTTGACGTTTGCACGTGTTCATGTAATCAACTTAGTTTTTCATGTAAATCATTGTCATGTACTGGTTATCACACAGTTTACCATTACTAGTGTTTTTGGTTATGCTTGTTTTAAGTGAAAATTAGACTTGTCTTTGTTTCTAATTTACACTGTCTCTGGTATCTATGTACACATATGGATGTGTGAACAGGTTGTCTCTCAGACCCTTTCCATGCACACAGCTGTGGGTGACAGTTTGCTTTCTCTACATGTATGTGCTGAAATGAGATTGAAGCAATCACAGCTTTCCTGTGATGGAAGTCATCTTAAGTACCTTTAATAAGAAAGACTCATTGCTTCTGCATGTGTCTGTGCTCTGACTTTAGAGAGGATCTTTGCTTGATTTCAATGACCACTGAACATCCACCATTCTCATACAGGAAGAGAAGTAAGTTTCATAATTGATGGAACAGAAAATCTGCCTACATGTGCTTGTATATGCTGTCCCCATGGTGTGCATCATAGGTTGTAGAAGTAGTTTTGTCCCTACATATTCCATGATTCTTGATTGTCATAGGCTGACATCATTTTTCTCTGTGATACTAAATATATATCCTGGGCAGATAAATTACTTTGCAGGCTGACGTCAGTTTTTTTGTTGTAATGTTGCATTCTTATGGCTCGAGGTTAAAATTTCACACCCAAGGTTTAAATCCCCATGTACCCTTCTCAACATGCAGATATCTTAAAATTGTGCCATAAAATGAATGAAGACACCATAGGTGTGAGGGATACCTGCCAACAACCAGTTAATAGTCTAGGTACATGTTCAAGAATTATTTGGTATCATTAGAAGTTTATGAAACATTTCTGTACATGTTAGACCTGTGTATGTGCAAGTCAAGTCTTGTTGCATTTAAATATACTGCATCTATTGCCATTCAAGGGACATCAAATAAAGAGCCTTAGATGCACTGAATAGTTGTTAATGAAACGGCTTTATGGATAGTCTTTGATGCAGAATGTTTAAAGGACAAGCAGCTTCAGCAGTGAATGATTTTTCAGAGAAAACCGTGAGCGATTCGTTAGCAGTGTCCATGTATCCAGGGGAAATACAACGTACAGAGCTAGTGTTGAACATGTTTCTGAATAAGTACAGAACCATGATGGTCAGGATTTGTGTTGGCCCTTGTGTATAGTGAGTATGCAAATATATATGCTCACAGTTTGTTTGTAAATGCCATAATGCTTCGATAAGAAATTTTAAAAAAATAAAAAATTGGATTCATTTGTAATATCAGATCTTCTCAAAGAAACGTCATACACATTTACTGTAGTATGTCTTATGGAAGTATGAATTTAAGAAACTGACACTATCTTTCTCCACATTTGAGCATGTGATTTATTCTTATAATACTTTGTAGATTTTCATGCATTCACATTCTGAATTAGAGTATCTGAAAACTACTTATATTGCACGAATCTATACACAGTTTAGTTTTTATTGTTCAGTGCAAGTTTATACGGTGTAGACATGTTAATCATGAATGTGGCCTTGATGCTTAGAACCATAATTGAAGAGCATACTTTGGAGATGAGGATTTCAGTGTTCATTGACGTGGTATATCTAAATGGAGCATTTGGTGTGTTTTAAAGAGTGAGTAACAGAAGCAGTCTGACCAACACTCAGACGTTGTCATTTGATATGAATGATTCCTGACGTGAATCAGGCACAAACACTGATTAGAGTGGGAGGGACAACAAAAACCTTCTAGAGGGAAATACAAGTAAATTGTATTATTGGGGAATAACTGAAGCAAGTGTTGCTATAGGTAAAGTGGACATGTGGTTCGTTATCGCCTTGATAATGTTGATTAAGCCAGGCGGAATTCTAGCTGGGCCTCCATGCTGATGGTATTGATTTTAGGGGATGGGTAAGGTGCCTGGCATGGTTCTGAGCTCGGTGCTCCCATATACCCCCCACAGAATCAATATTCCAATACAGAACAGTGTGCATGGACGTTCAATCCAGCATAACCATTCGATGTGGGCCTTTCTTTACACAACCAGTCTACGACAGTACTCGTATAGCAGAGAGTTGCCAGCATCCAAGGCAATTGCAAGCAAACAAGGCTGTTGAGTTACCTACAACACGATAAGCCGGGTGATAGCTGACAGAGGCTAAGCGTTGTGAAGTGCCACAGAATCGGATACATTATCATTGCTAAGCGTATAGGCTAAGCTAAGCATCACGTTCCATCACAACGCCTCCAATGTTTCCTTATATGAAGATGATCCGGGGTTGTGTACAAGTAAAATGAGGTAGGCCACAGTCGTAGTACCTTTCATGGTAATTCGGTGCTGCGTTTATCCATAGGCATGTAAAGTATGAAAAAGAATTTGTTTTGCAATTGGAATCTGTTTTAGCAAGATAGTCTGTCTAAAGGTTTTAATCATTGTTTGTTGATCATGGTTCTTTGTGTGGATTTCCTGTCAGACATGTATTGTCTTGGATATACGTGGTTGTATATTAATAATAAATGACTGTTGTGCAGAAGGCGGACAAAAGTGGAATGACTTGACTTGTGCACAGCAGGCTTGTACAACTGATCTTCACGTACATGTATGTGTAACAGGAGCAGCTTTCCAGTGCTTACACTAGCAGTAGCTGGTGGGAACTTCCCTTTAGCTCGGTAGAGCGCTGGATTTCGGCTTCAGAGACCCGAGTTTGAATCATTGTGTGACCCACGCAGTAAAATCCTTCAACCATTACACTGGTGCCGTGACCTAACAGATTCCAAGAAGCGTGGGGCTCTGGGCCTGTGAAAATGGATGTGTGGGAGAGGGACAGGATTTAGGTGGGGAAGAGTGTAACAGGAGCAACTTCCCAGTGCTTATACTAGCAGTAGCTAGCGGGAATTTCCTTTTAGCTCAGTTGGTAGAGCGCTGGACCCTGGCAGCAGAGACTGTGTGACCCATGTAGTGAAATCCTTCAACCATTACATATGCATACATGTATAGCAGGGGAATTCATTGGCTTTGTCCCAAGAGGGGTGTCAGCCATGATTGTACCATTGATGACAGACTGTACATGTACATACGTAATACATACAAATAAGCTTTGTGATTTTGTAGGCGTCTTTGATGTACATGTATGAGCTTGCTATGATGTATATTTAGGTGTGAGGTTTACTTTATGTAAATAGACAATTGTGGTTGATACATCTGCATGTACTTATTTTATCTATTTTATTGTTTTTCGATGTTATACCTTAAAATTTTTGCACTTACATGTGAACATACACGATAGTGGTTAGTTCTATGGCTAGAGAAAACCAAAGTGCCCGGAGTAAATTACCTACCTACCTCTGGAAAGTTACTGATGAAGTTTCACAATTGTGAATGTACATGTACAAGTACTGTGTGGTCACATGTACATAGATGCTGTCCATATACTGCACAGACTATTCACCATGCTTTGTATAATCCATAACAAACTTTAGTTCAGACAGTTATGATACACAAATCATTACATCATAATACACATTTAAGTCTAAAATGTTCATGGGTCAAAATACTTGCTCCATTGCCAGGTCAAAATAGTATACAGCTGTGCGTATCTGTTGAGTGAAAGTGTTGACCTTGGATGCCGTGCATGCACTTGTATTTCTACTTCACCTTTATGTTCAATTGTACATGTAGGTATGAATGCATAGAAAAGATTCACAAAATGAAAATAATTTAACAGAATAATTAAACAGGGTTTACCAAGTTGTGTTTGAGCTTTGCACAAAGAGTAAAATAATATTTGCTTTGGCAGCCCATTAATGGGATAATGAGTGAAATTGTGACTGAAAGTCTTGAATAGCCTTAACATGTTCAGAAAATGTTATTTCATCTTTCCAACTTTATGGGGCATTTACAAGTGTGATTTGTACACTGAAAGATTGTTTAGTCATTGTTCCTCATTCTCCACAGTGTGGAGACATTCAAATCTTCAAAGGAACTTTGTGCTATTTGTGTGTATACAACAGCATTTACTCAGATCCACCCATACTTTCCCCACTGTGCTTCTCAGTTTCCCATCACCATGATACTGGCTGCAGTTGTATAAGTGAAATACTTCTGAGTACAGTTTAAATGACCAACCAAAATAAATATATAAGTTCAACCTTGCAAACAATTGCCCAACCAGTTGAACT